>NC_056456.1:22187891-22512891 GCF_018296145.1 Oncorhynchus tshawytscha | reverse complement strand
ACAATTCCTTTTAACTTCAAAGCTTCCCATCTTACTTGACTTTTCCTGGACCAGGTTTGAGTGGTGGTTGAACCCATCAGTCTCCAACAAAGATCTGGCTTCTTCCCTGTCCCTCTGGGCAAAAACTGGTTGAATGAACATTGTTTCCACATCATTTCAACCCCCAAAACCAATGTGATGACGCTGAATGAACGTGGAAAACAAATTAGATTTGCAAAAAGTCAACAACGTAAGGGCATTTCATATTTTTTTTCACCCAGTTTTTAACTTAACTCCAATGATATGTAACAAATGTTAAACTTATGCCTGTGCCCAGTGGGGTTTCATTCATCTATTCTCCATCACCAACCAGTGAAGTGCCCCAGCCAACAAGAGCTCCCACCCAGTGTGTTCAAAAGCTCCTAAAAATGGTCCTGCAATACCACCAGTTCTCCAGACTGAGCCCCTCTTCCAGTCCAGCCACCAGCCACCCTCCCTGGTCCTCATGTGTGATGCGTGTGTCCTGATGGATGGCCCCACTCTCTGGGTAGACACCATGATGAACACCATGTCTGCAGATAGCCCAGGGACAGGCCCTACCTAACTGTGGAAGCCCTGCCGGAACCTGCTACCCCTCTCAACACTACACCACCACCGTCATCCATTCTCCTGCTTTTATTTATTCATCTGCTCACGGCCTGTTCGTTTTTTTAAGCAAGACAAATTGAAAGAAATAAAAGAACCAGGTTAGAGTTTGTTTGTATGGCTCTGTGTCAGAAGGCAGCAGTGTAGGTTGTGAATCATGCCATGTGGGGTATGCATAATATGTTACACAGCAGCCGGGATGATTAAAGGGTTGAGACACACTCAGGTGGTGCCGGCTAGTAAACCCTGTCTGTTCTGCTCACTGGCTTTACAGGGGTTATTTAACCATGCTACCTACGGACTCCACATAACAAAGTAAAGCTTTATGATCAGGGTTTTTCAAACGGGGAGTAAAATGACCATACAGTACAAAGTAATGTGACAACAGGAGAGGGAGAGGACTGGGCAGAGAATTGACATCGAACTGTAAATACTGTTTCGAATTTAAAAAAAATACTCTTTTGATAAACTCAGTACTTCAGCATGTACTTCCCCAAACCAATTACTTTCTTCATTCAAGGTGGCATTAACTAATTGCAAATGTACTTATATGTTGTTGCGTAATGCACAGGTTTCTATTGTGTTTACAAAACCCCAGTGACCCACGGTTTGATAGATCTGGCTACCTGACCATCTGAAAGAAAAAGATCGGCAGATAGGCTGTCTTTTCTGTAGGAGGTCAGTTTGGAAAAACACATCAAAACAAAGGTAGGCTGTCTGAGAATGCCTCTCAATGCAGTGTCACACATTGTTGTCATATCGGTATATGTTGCGTGCCTGACGGACTGGAAACAGAATCAAAGTCCCCAGATGAAAGACAAGCAGAGTGGAAGCAGTTGTGCACAGGAGAAGGGCACATCAATCATTTTGCAACGCTCTGACCGCTCCACGCACTGAGCTCTGATGAGATCTCCTATCTCCACTGGCCATGCCTGGACCACAACCATCTGGGTCCACAGACCAGGTGTGGTTTGATGGGCTCTTGTCAAAAGAATTGCACTCTAGACGGATTAGGGTGGTATTTGAGACACACCCTAGTTCATCACCTTTGGTGCTCAGTGCTCTCTCCTCATTCCTCTGCTGCAACTACAGAAAATGGCTCCAGCTTTTTGTTTGAGAGGTAGGTTCCCCTTTCATTTTCAGCACCCTGGACAGCAGCACTGACTCACTATCAAAGCTCTGCTACCCTCTGTGCAGCTGTTCACAAACACTAACTCAGAAGCACAGGCCAAATATACCCATCCAGGTGGGAAAAAGCGGAGGAGTCCACGCATAGAGATAGAACAACTGTTCTTTACGGGTCTACCTTTAGGGAACGGGAAGTAGCAGGGAATATAGGCTGATGTCAACAAATCTTTGCGTGGAGTCCAGAGGATCTTAAAGCCTCTTGAAGTGTCCTGGTCTCTTATAGGACATCCAATCCGTCCCATCAATCTGGGTTTGTGTGAGGAGTTCCAGCACACTGCTTTTACAGGACAGGACAAAAGCACTTCAGTCTGCTCTGGCTGCAGGGGAGTGGGAGAGAGGGAGAGAGAGAGAGAGAGAGAGAGAGAGGGAGAGAGAGAGAGAGAGGGAGAGAGAGAGAGAGAGAATCCCCAGAGTGTAACTCAATAAAGGTGAACGTGTCACGTTGACAAATGTACAGGGTGAGATATTATTTAGAACAGAGACTATGTTAAACAGCCAGGGTTTGTTCTGTGTACTTTCTCACCTCCTTTTTTAAAAGGAGGAGGTAAATCTTCTGGCAGCGCAGTGATAAATAAGACCAGGGGAAGTGAGGTGGTAGCGGCGGCAGTTTCCTGCTAGCTGTTGTTGATGTTCCTACATGTTTATCCGCCACCCTGCCCTTGTCTATCACGGCCTTCAAAGCTGGAACAGGCAGGCAGGCAGGCAGGCAGGCAAGCAGGCAGGCAGGCAGGCAGGCAGGCTGCCTCTGACAGAGAGTGCGAGTTTTCATTTTGTCCAGAGGGGCTTATTCTAGCACTTTTCTCTCTCTCCTTTGGAACTAACAAATATATGTCCTCATTACTAATTAAACAGGGAGAGGAAGAGCACAGATGGAAATTGACGACTACATATCCACACACACACCACACATGCAGGCACGCACGCACACTCACAGTGAAACATACACACCCTCTGAGACACACTTGCACATAATCGCACGTTCCTCTGGTTTGGAGAAACGACTCGGTGTTGTGATTTACGAGTGCCGCTGGGCTCGGGCGTCCACCTGTAAGCTATTCATAAACAAAACAGCTAAATAATAAATGTCTTTGGCTGTGGCGCTTGCCCATGTGGCGTTTAAATGAATAGGAATTAGTGGGGAAGAGTGGAGAAGGGAAGGGCCCTATGTGGGATGTTGTTTATGTGTATGGGGAGATCCATTTATCAGCCTGTTCTGTTTGGTGGAACAGAGAGGAGAGGAGGGCTGGCTGTGAGGAGAGGACCAGGGGTGGTCCTGTAGCATGCTGTTCTGTTTGATTAAAACCCCCGGCGACCTCATTCACAACAACAACATGGACATCTCTGCTTACTGGCAAAAGGATTTTATTTCACCCACTGCCTTGTAGAACTGTTGTACTGTACAGTGTATGGGCCTTCAGGGAAGAAATGCTCTAAATGAATACAATCAAAGACAGCACACATTTTTTATTGATTGTTTATGTGTGTTTCATAACGCAGCCCTTTCCACTCACATCCCCTGTCATCCCATATACAGGTTGAAAATGGCAGATTTAGTCATTGATAAGCGCCTAGATTGGAACGCAGCGACTGTACAGTAACATGCTATACATGTCAGAGCTCAGGTTCTCCGCTTCAAAGCTCTGTATGGGTTTTGACTGACAGCTGTTATAAACATGAGCACAGCGCGCGACAAGACGATGCGCCCATCTCTCCTGCTAATTGGGCTATTTTTGCACATTTGTTGTTGTCTGAGTGAGGGAAATGTTGTAAATCAAGAGGAGTTCATGTGTTCTGAAAGATGAGACGCTGAGGATGGATGTCATACAAGCAAACCACACACCCATTAGTCCAAATGTGCATTCACATTTCCACATTTGATAACATTTACGGGATCAACATTTCTGATTGATATGTTTGAAGCACAGTTACAAGGATGACATGCGTTATACCCTGGGTTGTCTTGAACAGAATAAAAGCCTATGTTTGTCGTATTGTGAAGAACATTTTGCCACGCAACACATGCTTGAATGCACTCCATTCTATGTGCACCAAATTGACAATCTGTTTGTCTGAAGTGCCTAAAAAGAAATGTCACTTAAATCCAATGACATGGTGATTTGTCTTGGTGATTTCACATTGAATTCATGTTAGTTGACATCTCAAAACTAAACTACCTCTCACTGTAATAGTGTTTTCTTATCTTGCACCTACTCCAAAACGTAAATGAATATTCTTCTTATGTTACTGAATGTATCCAGAGTATTTTCAGATTTTGTTATTGACAAAATGCTATGAGAATGACAGTAAATCTAAAATGCACATTCGGTCTGATAATTTCCCCATAATCTCCAGTGTTCTCTTTCAATTCAAATCAAATCAAATGTTATTAGTCACATGCGCCGAATACAACAGTGAAATGCTTACTTACGAGCCCTTAACCAACAACGCAGTTGAAAAAAATACGGTGAGAAAAAGAAATAAAAGTAACAAGTAATTAAAGCGCAGAAGTAAAATAACAATAGCGAGACTATATACAGTGGGGTACCGGTACAGAGTCAATGTGCAGGGGCACTGGTTAGTTGAGGTAATATGTACATGGTAGAGTTATTAAAGCGACTATGCATAAATGATAGCAACAGAGAGTAGCAGCAGCAGGTGGGGGGGGGGCAATGCAAATAGTCTGGGTAGCCATTTGATTAGGTGTTCAGGAGTCTTATGGCTTGGGGGTAGAAGCTGTTTAGAAGCCTCTTGAACCTAGACTTGGCGCTCCGGTACCGCTTGCCGTGAGGTAGCAGAGAGAACAGTCTATGACTAGGGTGGCTGGAGTCTTTTTTAAACAATGTTTAGGGCCTTCCTCTGACACCACCTGGTATAGAGGTCCTGGATGACAGGAAGCTTGGCCCCGGTGATGTACTGGGCGGAACGCACAAGTGCCTTGCGGTCGGAGGCAGAGCAGTTGCCATACCAGGCAGTGATGCAAAGAGTCAGGATGCTCTCGATGGTGTAGCTGGCGAAACTTTTGAGGATCTGAGGACCCATGCCAAATCTTTTCAGTCTCCTGAGGGGGAATAGGTTTTGTCGTGCCATGGGAATGCTTTTTATAGTTCTTCTGTTAGAAACATTTACCTTTGGTCCTATCCATATAGGCCCATTTCCACAAGTGTAAGGGGTTAATGATGTTCTGCCAAGTTATTTAGTAGTCATAATTACACTTGAACTTATCGTAAAACCCTGGCTGGTTGTTGGTTTTTCTGAGGCCTTCCTCCCTCCATCTGGAGCGTTTAGTCTGTCTGTAAATCAGCTGGCGTGGGTAAGAGGTTGACCTTTCCACTGTCCTGCGGCCCAGCCCATGGTCAGCACACAGCTAATGGCACCTGCCACTCATCCGGCCTCTGCCCTCGCTGCTGCCACTGGGGTAAGAAACTGTCACAAGTGTTAAAACGTAGTGGGCCGTGTGATCTAATGGTGAGATAGAAGGAAGAATGGCTAGGATAAGGCAGGGGAGGGAGGAAGGAGACCCCCCAGACATGGTTTCTGAATACCAGCATGATGGGCGTCACCCAGGGCTGATTGACAGCTGTCATCTGGGTTAGGACAGCCTGGATCCTGTCACACACAAATGGATGATGATGATGCTCAGTCTTGGACACACACAGAAGGTATATATCACTCAATAAAAACAATGCACAAGACTTCAGTTGCTACATTATTTAGTCAAATAATTATGATGAAAACAATATGATAAACAGGATGTCTATTTTTTTATTTGAGGTTCAGATTTTTCTTCTCTCTTCTGATTTTTTTGGGGGGAATATTTAGTTAACACATTAAAGTGTGGCTCAACATATTTCTGTACATATTGAGTAACAACAGGGATATGTACTATAAGTCTGAGTGTGTGTGTAATGAAAGCCCTGTCTGATGTCCAGCCCCACCCTATTTACCTTTAATCAGAGTGACCCAGAGCCTTCCCAAAGTCCTCACACTGACACAACACTAGCAGTTGTGACAGCAGCCAGCCAGGAGAGAGGAGAGAGGAGAGAGAGCACTACCCCTGGGCTATCCTTGCACCTCCACTGACATTTAACTAAAAACCAATCTCCATGTCTATGAGTGGAGGCCCTTACCTGAGGGCTGCTGTGCTGTGCTGAGTACTGGATGAGCGTGTGGTGGATGAGAGAGAGAGAGAGTGTGTGTATGTGTGTGTGTTGAGTGTGTGACTAAGTATATACAGTAGGGTGTGTGTTTATACTTGTGTATAGCTCAAGTATATAAGTGTGTATGCTTGTGTATAGCTCAAGTATATAAATGTGTATGCTTGTGTGTAGCTCAAGTATATAAATGTGTATGCTTGTGTGTAGCTCAAGTATATAAATGTGTATGCTTGTGTGTAGCTCAAGTATATAAATGTGTATGCTTGTGTGTAGCTCAAGTATATAAATGTGTATGCTTGTGTGTAGCTCAAGTATATAAGTGTGTGTACTTGCGCACGCTTTGTATGTGTGCACTACCTGGTATGTGTGTCCACGGGTCACTGTGAGGATGAGTCGGGGTAGCAAAGAGGATCTCTGCAACCAGAAGAGAGGTTAAGGTCCGACACACTGGGACATCAGCATCTCCATCTTATCAGCGTTGTAATAATTTGACGATAAAATAAAATAAATAATAAAAAAAACACCATAATCCCAGCTCTCTGGAATTGGAAACTTATACAAGGGTTAGCGATTGGAGGTGGATGATGCCCTTGGGCTTCCACTGTGCATTGGCAGGGGAGAGAGAAAGAGTGAAAATGTCCTTCTGTTTGACATATTGCACATCATTTCGCCACTCTTTTACGGTTCTGCAATCTTTAGCATTTCACAGAAGGGTCTCTGAGTGCAGGTTAACTAGTAGCCAGGGGCCAAAAGAATTCTGTGTGACAAATGGGACAGTCAATTGGAATGGGGAAGTGGAAGGGGGGGGGTGGGACAGGGCTGAGGAGGGGGGTGGGGGTGTCCAGGGGAAATGGATGGAGTGGGCTGATCAGTGGTCTGTTGAAAAGGGGGGTGGAGGGGTGGAGCTGGAGGAGGGAGGGAGGTAGGGTTGAAAGAGTCAGATAAATCTCTCCGGTTTCATTGCTTTAACCAGGTAGGTAAAGAACATGGACGCTCTGTCAGGGTCGAAGGTCAATGTCTGGAGTTCTAAGGGCCATCGGGGGAACCAGGCAATGTGATTTTTTTATGGCGCCCACTGCCCCCAACTGACACAGCCTGCCGACTGCACTATCAGGTCCTGGGCCTCACTGACTCTCTGGTGAAGATAGTAAACACACTAAGTATTATCCTGATTTCTAGTTTTTACCACCAGGTTTGGGGAGTAGCTGATTACGTCCTGTAACTATAATGATTTATGTTAACAGAAAACATATTGTAATCAGATTACAGATACTTTGGAAAAACTAGATGTTTACTTCTTGGATTACATTTAAATTCAGAAAGGGTGTTTGTGAAAAAATACATTATGCCAACTTTCGAACCACAAGTCAGATACCACTAATACCTCTTCCAAGGGGAAAGTAATACAAAAGTAATCCGATGACATAACTGATTACAATTTTGGACAGCTAGTAACTGGAACAAATGACATTTATAAAGTACCCAATAGCAAACTCTGTTTACCAGCTAGACATATCATGTTTCATATATGTGTTATGCTGTTCTCATTGTAAATCATTTTTTTTGCTTTACTGAAGCACCCTCTCCTCATCCTCCAACCTATTTCAAACAGGTAATACTGTTGCTGCATTTACCACAGA
Organism: Oncorhynchus tshawytscha; assembly: GCF_018296145.1. Lineage (NCBI taxonomy): Eukaryota > Metazoa > Chordata > Actinopteri > Salmoniformes > Salmonidae > Oncorhynchus > Oncorhynchus tshawytscha. Next base: position 22,505,285 of record NC_056456.1, on the reverse strand, counting down.
GCTATAGAATTTAGACAAGTTGGATATTTTGTCCAAGTTCTCCAACCTTCCCGCTACCTCTGAAGTAAACATTTAGCTTTACAGTACACTCTTCTACATTCTCCTCACTCTCTCTTTTCTCTGTCAAGAAATAGCCATCAGCTCCACACAAGTTTTTCCAACTCTCTCATCCTCTCATTTTCCATCCGTCCCCATCCCTCCGTCCCCATATTCCTCCCTCCATCCCTCCCTCCCTCTGTCAGTGGCACAAATGCATTTGTTCAATACCTCCAGCAAACAGATTAGAGGCCTCTTATCAGAGACAGAGAGTACGTGATAATGGTTTTCACCAGATCCCTGCATTGTCACAGATTAAAATGGCCCCGGCTGGAGCGTATTAGTAATCTGTTTTTTCTGCTTCATTTTTTTTTTGTCTCTACTTGCCATTGGATTTCCTGTCCAATCTATTGTCACAGGACCCTAAAGATACAAGGAGAAGTCCGTTTCAATCTGATAGGTGATTGTTTTTCCCCTCTCCCTGTTGCTGATTCCCTGGTCTGCCATCGATCGTAGCTTCGCCCGCCTGTTTGTCACCTTGGTGTGTGTGTGTTGGTGTGTGTGTGTGTGTGTGTGTGTGTGTGTGTGTGTGTGTGTGTGTGTGTGCGTGTGTGTGTGTGTGTGCATGCGCGTGCATATCTGTATGTGTTTGTGAGTGTGTCTTAGAGCTCACCTCCCACACTTCCTTTAAACTTGATCCACAGTGATTGATCTTGGGGTCCACTGAACAAAGGCAGACAAGTGAGCCTGAGGACAGACACAATGTGGCGTGCCACGCACCCACTGACGCTCAATTACCAGGGTTACCAGCTCTGAGACTACACCTCCCAATGGGCACCAAGGCCCTAGAAACAATGGTGGCTGGTGGCACTTTAAATCAGAGGATAGGCTCATAGTAATGGCTTGAACCGAATGAAAGGAATGGTATCAAACACATCACATGGTTTCCATGTGTTTGCTACCATTCCATTATTTCCCTTCCAGCCATTAGTATGAGCTGTCCTCTCCTCACCAGCCTCCTCTGTCCAGAGCCCACAACTCAACAGGTTCCCTACTACAGATGGTACAGTATATTTTTCCCAACAGGCTAATTTGCATCCAACCACAGAGAATGTATAATAATACTTCATACCTTTGTGATTTAAACCTGTCTGGTTTTTCATTGAATCTATTTTCTGCCGCCTGTGTAGCAGGATCCAGTGGAGCTGGTCTCTAACTAGAATAACAGAGCCATAACAGCCTAGTTATGCCTCTGCAGCAGTGATTAATGAGCAGGATGCAAGCTTAATGTTTTCCCTGTAAAGCCCTGGGCAATGAGAATCAAGTCAATAATTGTCGTTAGGATGGTACATTTTTTACAACAAACGCTTGTCGTTTTATCAGCGGGGCAGATCATTCTCATTAGGGACGTGTGTGTGTGCAGAGAGATATGGTGCTCCAAGAGAAAGGATAAAAACAGGAATAGTTTGGAGCTGCTACCTGGCATTACTGTACCTTACTTTCAGCTCAGTTCACTGATATGGGGCTGGTCTCAGAGGTGTTCTGACAGGATGTGAAGACCTGAGCCCCCTAGTTCTTCACTGACGATACGGTAGTGTATAATGTGTTATCCTCCAACATCTACCTTTGTCTACAGACTGACTGCCTGACCCTCATTATTCTGGAGCCCTCTGCCGGTGTTCTATCCCAGGTCCAAGGGTGTTCTCTCTCTCTCTCTCCCCATCTCTCTCTCCCCATCTCTCTCTCCCAATCTCTCACTCCCCATCTCTCTCTCCCCGCCTCTCTTTTCCCGTCTCTCTCTCTCTCTCTCTCTCCCCCCGTCTCGGCCTATCCTGGCCTATGCATGGGAGCCCATTAGCAGGCCAGTCCTAACCCTGTGAACACCTCAGCCATCCCTATCCCCTCCCTGTCCCTGTCGATGGCAGGAATTTACTGCATGCAAATAGGACCCAGCCAGCGCCTGCCTGCTGAGGGTGTGTGATGAGATATCCATATTTAATGAGACGGAATGAAACGTGGGCGAAGGCGAGGAGGGTGGAGGAAGTGCATCAGACCACCGTCACTTTCCTCACACACACACACACACACACACACACACACACACACACACACACACACACACACACACCATCACCCCCATCGGCTGTTTTTATGGACTTGTCCCTTACAAGGCATTAAATGTCAGTGCTGTTGTTAATCCCACTACAGCTGGACTAATGAGATGAAGCCATACTCGTGTCTGTGTCTTTGTGTGTGTGCGTGTGTGTGTGTGTGTGTGTGTGTGTGTGTGTGTGTGTGTGTGTGTGTGTATGTGTGTGTGTGTGTGTGTGTGTGTATGTGTGTGTGTGTGTGTGTGTGTGTGTGTGTGTGTGTGTGTGTGTGTGTGGTGTATGTGTGTGTGTGTGTGTGTGTGTGTGTGTGTGTGTGTGTGTGTGTGTGTGTGTGTGTGTGTGTGTGTGTGTGTGTGTGTGTGTGTGTGTGTGTGTGTGTGTGTGTGTGTGTGTGTGTGTGTGTGTGTGTGTGTGTGTGTGTGTGTGTGTGTGTGTGTGTGTGTGTGTGTGTGTGTGTGTGTGTGTGTGTGTGTGTGTGTGTGTGGTGTAAACCTGTGTAGAGTGGGGTGGGGGGTGAAGAGAAGAGAATGCCATGGCAGGCTGTTTTTGATGGCAGAAGTTCTATTGTGTGCCCCAAGGGTCTTCTAGCAGTCATGTTTTCCCTGTGTAGTGACAGTGATAATGTGGCTGGGTCGTTTAGCCACGCAGGTTCATCCTAATGAAAGCCTCCCACAGGAACAGGACTGTGCTGCTCTACACTGCTGTAGAGGTTATCTCTCATTCTGCTGTACAATCACACTGCTTTAATCAACGGGCTGCACTGCCAGGAGCACACACACATCATGCTGGCGCACACACTCGCAAACTTACACACTTAGGACTGCCTGATATACTAGGGAACTTTACCATGTAGCTGCAACACACACAACACTCCTTGATCTCTGTCTCCTGCCTCTGAGACCAACCCTGTCCTCCTCTTGCCCTGAGGGGAGAGCACAATCATTTTACATAGAGATGAAAGGATGGATGCCTGTTAGGAGCACTGTGTCAGACTGGGGCAGGATGTGTTGCGCTACTTTAGCTCACTGACTGTCACCGCTGTTGGGAAACCACTGCAGTAGACACCCTATTTACACTGTCCTTAGGATGGGGACGGGGAAGGAGAGGAATAGGGATTGGGTCAGCGTAGGAGCTGCCAAACAAGCTAGTTTAGAGCTCAAATTAAACCTAACGACTGGAATATGATTTTGGCTGGGAGTTTATCTTTTATACCTATAGTATATGTTGTAAAGTCTTGCCAGGGCTTGGATAGTTGGGGTTGGTTGGTTTGTATTGTTATCTATGTGCAATAACTTTAGCTCCACTGGTAAGGAGTTGCCTGTAGCGTCCGGGCTCACCGCATGTGTAAATCAGAAGAAAATTGGATCTTTCTGGTTGGATTGTTGTGGTAAATGAAAGGGTGTTCGTTGAGTCTGTGTGTGTTTGCTCACTGTGCGTGTGTGTATGTGTATGTGTATGTGTGTGTGTGTGTGTGTGTGTGCGTGTGCGTGTGTGTGTGTGTGATTGGATAGAAGTAGCCTGCAGATCTACACTTATGAGACACTAGTGCAAAGAATGACTGCTTTTGATTGTGACAACTTTCTCTAACTTGCCAAATCAGTAAATAGTGTGATCATAAATTCTGTAACATTTAGTATTTTATTCTTTTGAATGAAGAATCTGCTTGAGCTGAAAAGTATTGAAACAATAAACCATCCTTGAATTATTGGAAAACCAACGTGAATTTTAAAAAAGAGAAGAAAATCTATATAAAAAATAAAACGAAAAAAATTAAATCAAACATTGGCAGGATGCAATGAAGTAGAGTCTGTATGAGTTCCCCAGAAATGGCCCAGCGTTAGCGAGCCTATGTAGGATTGCTGGCATCCCTCTGGCCGGGGCCAGCGCAGTCTCTGTCACTATGCCATTATTATGAATAGTGAGCATAATGCATTGCCATGAATAGGATTGTCGGCTTGATTGTGATGTATAGTTTTTCATTACTGTCCCCAGCCCCTGCCATTAGGCATGTGGAAAATTCTATTTATCCCCTAATTTGTAAAAATCCCCTCCCTGTCTGATAGCAATCAGAGGGCTGTAATTGTCTGTGCAGCTCTGACGGCTGGGGGCTGATGAAGAGCTATGTGCCGGAGCCTGGCCGCGGAGACCGCCCGCCCTGTTGCCCTGCTGCCGCCAACGCCACCGCCCACCCGCCAACCCTCGCCTCATCCCGCCATGCAATTAATAACCATTTGCGAAATGGCAGACACGTAACAGCTATCCCTATCCCGCATCATCCTACACCAACGCAACGGCCATCTCTAGTCTACAAACAGACACCCATGTCGCTGCATGCAGGGATAGGGACAGGGTTCGAGGAGGAGATGGAGACGGAGGTGGTAGGGATGTGTAAGAAGATCAGGCTCGACCTAGACAGGCAGGGTAAATAAAGATTTAAGGGGTGTAATTAAGGAATGCGTGTCCTCTGGATTCTGTGAAATAAATAGTTCATTGTGGGTTCACCATATGTTTTCAATGTGAAGAAAGTACAAAAACAGTAGAACTCCACATAGAAAATGTACATATTTATTGAAGTCAAGTGTTACTTTTTATGTTGTGGCAATTAACTGAATATATACTTCTCTCCTCTTAGCTTATAAAGGTAAAAGCATGTATAGGAAATAAAGTGATAATTTACAGTAAGTACATCTTCTCTCTAGCTTATCATTCCTTCCATTTAGTCATGATCTATACATGTACTTTGTTTTAGCCAATTCTGAGAGCTTTCCCCCGTTAATTCAGTTATTCTAAATTGTGATAGAACATTATGCAGATAATACTGAATTACTCCTTGATTGAGGACCACTGATGACACTCCTTCCCAACCCCCCAAATCTTAGCTACAGAGCTGTTTTTTTTAATCTAGGTTCACAGTGGCTCAGCATTTTAGTGGATTTTTTTCTAAGTGGACATTGTCTGTCTTGATAAACACTTTATGCATATCAGGCTCCACATGTAGCCCAGCAGTGAGAATAATGGCTGTCTAATTGTCTCATTTGGGTGCTTTTTGCCAGGAAGGAGGACCTTGCATTAACTGTTTGATCGGCCTAATTTCCAAACACATCATTAGGTCCATCTCGCTCTCCTCTCTTAATAAGGACTTTATGAGCCTCGCTGCTTTAAAAGTCTTTGTCTCTATTCGCCAGGTCCGGGGCCACCTAATTAAGTCAAATATTTCAAAATATGGTAATGCCGGACCTGTTTGAATAAGTGTCTTCCATTTCCATAATTTCATGATCACAAAAAGCACACTAATTGTGTGAGAGTGTGGGGTGGTGCTTGGCAAAAATGTTGTACTAATTACAGTGAGAGTGGCTGGCCAAGCTGCACTCCCAGCCTTAGTGTGAGTAAGCAGACTGAGCCCATTTAGACACTGTGTAGACATTATTGGCCACAGTACAGTGTTGGTTAGCCCAAGGGTCCTCTATCATGTGGATGGACGCAGGGCTTGCTTATTTTTGTTATTATTAATACATCTAATTCCTAAAAGGTCAATGTTATTTGAACTATTATGAGATAACAATTCAAAACAGCTTTTTACCATGCTACCTAGAGTCCAAGACCACTCATTCTAAATGTTTTCATTTAGACAGAAATATCCAGATCTGTCTTGTGTTTTGGCATGTGGATTCAGTTCTTTCCCCCCACTACCGCCAGTGAGGGAATGCTGTTTACATCCTGCCTGTCTTCCTCGAGTCGTAGGATTGTTGTTGCACAGCCCACAGCTGTGACTATCGGTTCAAGTAGAGCGTCACCACATTTCCCCTGTATCCCAATGGCTTGGACCAAAAATAATCTTCTGCTTGTTGTTCAGCTTTCCTTATTTACCAAATGCCATGAAATACAAAGTCTGGAAGTTGCCGGAAACATCATTAGAACTGTCTCTGGTCATAATTCATATATCTTATTAAAAAATCTTATTAAAATGCTTGACTTGATGTTGTTGCTATCTCATTTGTCATTCGTAAACACTTAGTTTTTTCTGTATCAAATCTTGAGTCTAAAGAAAAGCACATGTAATGTGTAAAGAAATTGTATGAATAATATTTGAATTGTTATTATCAAAAAAGGTTTTAAAAAAGAAGCTGAAACGGTGCATTTCCATTCACTGGAAACAAGTAACCTTTTCAGAGATATTAAAGTTATCAAGATTATCAGGTTTAAAAACATGGGAGGAAAATGTCATTCTTGAGTGGGCTTTTAGCCATTCAGGGTTAGCCTAACAGATTAGAATTTCCCATCTGCTCCACCTAAATCATCTCTGACTCCGCTTAGCGCAAAGGGCATGCTTCTCATCTCTCACTGCTGGACAGATTGCATTACAGAGCAATATATGCCTTCCATTTAATCCTTACCATGTAATGGAGTAGTGCAAACTCCCCTAATAAGACACAACAATCAAATGTAATTATTTATCAGTCGGTACTCTTTACCCAATGCATTGTGTTACAGAGACAGTGTCAAAACATTCTTGTGAGGAGGAGACAGACAGTTGAAAAACACCTTCAGCACCACCATCTATGGCTCCTCCATCTGTAATCAACCTTGATGCTTTGCGCTGTTGTTTCCATTGATTTTTCTGTTTCACATGTGGGTGAAAATTGCACTTTAATAAATTAATAATGAAACCACAAGAGTACCCTCCTCTGACTTTCAATTAAAACGATCAGGCTTATGGGGACGGAGAAGGGGAGGACAGGACAGGACAGGAGAGGAGAGGAGAGGAGAGGAGAGGAGAGGAGAGGAGAGGAGAGGAGAGGAGAGGAGAGAGAGGAGAGGAGAGAGGAGAGAGGAGAGAGAGGAGAGGAGAAGAGAAGAGAAGAGAGAGAAGAAGAGAAGAGAAGAGAAGAGAAGAGAAGAGAGGAGAGAGAGGAGAGAGAGAGGAAGAGAAGAGAGGAGAGGAGAGGAGAGAGAGAGGAGAGGAGAGGAGAGGAGAGAAGAGAAGAGAGTTTAAGGAGAGAAGAGGATAGGTTGCTTTTGAGATTTTATCGCAGGTTCAGTGAAATGCGTATGTTTATAGCTCCAACAATGCAGCAAAATCTAGAAATACAATAACAATACACACATAACTACACCCATAACTACACACATAACTAGACACAACTACGCACATAACTACACCCATAACTAGACACAACTACGCACATAACTAAACCCATAACTACACCCATAACTACACACATAACTACACACATAACTAGACACATAACCACACCCATAACTAGACACATAACCACACCCATAACTAGACACATAATTACACACATAACTAGACACATAACTACACACATAACTAAACACATAACTAGACACATAACTAGACACATAACTAGACACATAACTAGACACATAACTAGACACATAACTAGACACATAACCACACCCATAACTAGACACATAACTACACACATAACTACACACATAACTAGACACATAACTAGACACATAACTAGACACATAACCACACCCATAACTAGACACATAACTACACACATAACTACACACATAACTAGACACATAACCACACCCATAACTAGACACATAACCACACCCATAACTAGACACATAACCACACCCATAACTAGACACATAACCACACCCATAACTAGACACATAACCACACCCATAACTAGACACATAATTACACACATAACTAGACACATAACCACACCCATAACTAGACACATAACCACACCCATAACTAGACACATAACCACACCCATAACTAGACACATAACCACACCCATAACTAGACACATAACCACACCCATAACTAGACACATAATTACACACATAACTAGACACATAACTACACCCATAACTAGACACATAACCACACCCATAACTAGACACATAACTAGACACATAACTAGACACATAACTAGACACATAACTAGACACATAATTACACACATAACTAGACACATAACTAGACACATAACCACACCCATAACTAGACACATAACCACACCCATAACTAGACACATAACTAGACACATAATTACACACATAACTAGACACATAACTAGACACATAACCACACCCATAACTAGACACATAACCACACCCATAACTAGACACATAACCACACCCATAACTAGACACATAACCACACCCATAACTAGACACATAACTAGACATAACCACACCCATAACTAGACACATAACTAGACATAACACACACCCATAACTAGACACATAATTACACACATAACCACACCCATAACTAGACACATAACCACACCCATAACTAGACACATAATTACACACATAACTAGACACATAACCACACCCATAACTAGACACATAACCACACCCATAACTAGACACATAACCACACCCATAACTAGACACATAACCACACCCATAACTAGACACATAACCACACCCATAACTAGACACATAACCACACCCATAACTAGACACATAACCACACCCATAACTAGACACATAATTACACACATAACTAGACACATAACCACACCCATAACTAGACACATAACCACACCCATAACTAGACACATAACCACACCCATAACTAGACACATAACTAGACACATAATTACACACATAACTAGACACATAACCACACCCATAACTAGACACATAACCACACACATAACTAGACACATAACTAGACACATAACTAGACACATAACCACACCCATAACTAGACACATAACTAGACACATAATTACACACATAACTAGACACATAACCACACCCATAACTAGACACATAACTAGACACATAATTACACACATAACTAGACACATAACTAGACACATAACTAGACACATAACCACACCCATAACTAGACACATAACTAGACACATAATTACACACATAACTAGACACATAACCACACCCATAACTAGACACATAACTAGACACATAATTACACACATAACTAGACACATAACCACACCCATAACTAGACACATAACTAAGACACATAACTAGACACATAACTAGACATAACACACATAACTAGACACATAACTAGACACATAACTAGACACATGACTAGACACATAACTAGACACATAACTAGACACATAACTAGACACATGACTAGACACATAACTAGACACATAACTAGACACATAACTAGACACATAACTAGACACATAATTACACACATGACTAGACACATAACTAGACACATAATTACACACATAACCACACCCATAACTAGACACATAACTAGACACATAACTAGACACATAATTACACACATAACTAGACACATAACTAGACACATGACTAGACACATAACTAGACACATAACTAGACACATAACTAGACACATAACTAGACACATAATTACACACATGACTAGACACATAACTAGACACATAATTACACACATAACTAGACACATAACTAGACACATAACCACACCCATAACTAGACACATAACTAGACACATAATTACACACATAACTAGACACATAACTAGACACATAACCACACCCATAACTAGACACATAACTAGACACATAATTACACACATAACTAGACACATAACCACACCCATAACTAGACACATAACTAGACACATAATTACACACATAACTAGACACATAACCACACCCATAACTAGACACATAACTAGACACATAACTAGACACATAATTACACACATAACTAGACACATAACTAGACACATAACTAGACACATAATTACACACATAACCACACCCATAACTAGACACATAACTAGACACATAACTAGACACATAATTACACACATAACTAGACACATAACTAGACACATGACTAGACACATAATTACACACATAACTAGACACATAACTAGACACATAACTAGACACATAACTAGACACATAACTAGACACATGACTAGACACATAACTAGACACATAATTACACCCATAACTAGACACATAACCACACCCATAACTAGACACATAACTAGACACATAACTAGACACATAACTAGACACATAATTACACACATAACTAGACACATAACTAGACACATAACTAGACATAACCACACCCATAACTAGACACATAACCACACCCACAACTAGACACATAATTACACACATAACTAGACACATAACTAGACACATAACTAGACACATAACCACACCCATAAATAGACACATAACTAGACACATAACTAGACACATAACCACACCCATAACTAGACACATAACTAGACACATAACTAGACACATAACTAGACATAACCACACCCATAACTAGACACATAACCACACCCATAACTAGACACATAACTAGACACATAACTAGACACACAACTAGACACATAATTACACACATAACTAGACACATAACTAGACATAACTGCACCCATAACTAGACACATAACCACACCCATAACTAGACACATAACTAGACACATAACCACACCCATAACTAGACACATAACTACACACATAACCACACCCATAACTAGACACATAACTACACACATAACCACACCCATAACTAGACACATAACTACACACATAATTACACACATAACTAGACACATAACCACACCCATAACTAGACACATAACCACACCCATAACTAGACACATAACTACACCCATAACTAGACACATAACTAGACACATAACTAGACACATAACTAGACACATAACCACACACATAACTAGACACATAACTAGACATAACCACACCCATAACTAGACACATAAGTAGACATAACCACACCCATAACTAGACACATAACTAGACATAACCACACCCATAACTAGACACATAACTAGACATAACCACACCCATAACTAGACACATAACCACACCCATAACTAGACACATAACTAGACACATAACTAGACACATAATTACACACATAACTAGACACATAACTAGACACATAACCACACCCATAACTAGACACATAACTAGACACATAACTAGACACATAACTAGACACATAACTAGACACATAATTACACACATAACTAGACACATAACTAGACACATAATTACACACATAACTAGACACATAACTAGACACATAATTACACACATAACTAGACACATAACTAGACACATAACTAGACATAACCACACCCATAACTAGACACATAACTAGACACATAACTAGACACATAACCACACCCATAACTAGACACATAATTACACACATAACTAGACACATAACCACACCCATAACTAGACACATAACTAGACACATAACTAGACACATAATTACACACATAACTAGACACATAACTAGACACATGACTAGACATAACCACACCCATAACTAGACACATAACTAGACATAACCACACCCATAACTAGACACATAACTGCACCCATAACTAGACACATAACCACACCCATAACTAGACACATAACTAGACACATAACTAGACATAACCACACCCATAACTAGACACATAACCACACCCATAACTAGACACATAACCACACCCATAACTAGACACATAACTAGACACATAACTAGACACACAACTAGACACATAACCACACCCATAACTAGACACATAACTAGACATAACCACACCCATAACTAGACACATAACCACACCCATAACTAGACACATAATTACACACATAACTAGACACATAACTAGACACATAACTACACCCATAACTAGACACATAACCACACACATAACTAGACACATAACCACACACATAACCACACCCATAACTAGACACATAACTAGACACATAACCACACCCATAACTAGACACATAACTACACACATAACCACACCCATAACTAGACACATAACTACACACATAACCACACCCATAACTAGACACATAACTAGACACATAACCACACCCATAACTAGACACATAACTACACACATAACCACACCCATAACTAGACACATAACTACACACATAACCACACCCATAACTAGACACATAACTACACACATAATTACACACATAACTAGACACATAACCACACCCATAACTAGACACATAACCACACCCATAACTAGACACATAACTACACCCATAACTAGACACATAACTAGACACATAACTAGACACATAACTAGACACATAACTAGACATAACCACACCCATAACTAGACACATAACTAGACATAACCACACGCATAACTAGACACATAATTACACACATAACCACACCCATAACTAGACACATAACTAGACACATAATTACACACATAACTAGACACATAACTAGACACATAACCACACCCATAACTAGACACATAATTACACACATAACCACACCCATAACTAGACACATAACTAGACACATAACTAGACACATAAGTAGACATAACCACACCCATAACTAGACACATAACTAGACATAACCACACCCATAACTAGACACATAACTGCACCCATAACTAGACACATAACCACACCCATAACTAGACACATAACTAGACACATAACTAGACACATAACTAGACATAACCACACCCATAACTAGACACATAACCACACCCATAACTAGACACATAACCACACCCATAACTAGACACATAACTAGACACATAACTAGACACATAACTAGACACATAACCACACCCATAACTAGACACATAACTAGACATAACCACACCCATAACTAGACACATAACCACACCCATAACTAGACACATAACTAGACACATAACTAGACACACAACTAGACACATAACCACACCCATAACTAGACACATAACTAGACATAACCACACCCATAACTAGACACATAACCACACCCATAACTAGACACATAATTACACACATAACTAGACACATAACCACACCCATAACTAGACACATAATTACACCCATAACTAGACACATAACTAGACACATAACTAGACACATAACTAGACACATAACCACACCCATAACTAGACACATAACTACACACATAACCACACCCATAACTAGACACATAACTACACACATAACCACACCCATAACTAGACACATAACTACACACATAATTACACACATAACTAGACACATAACCACACCCATAACTAGACACATAACTAGACACATAACTAGACACATAACTAGACATAACTGCACCCATAACTAGACACATAACTAGACACATAACCACACCCATAACTAGACACATAACTACACACATAACCACACCCATAACTAGACACATAACTACACACATAACCACACCCATAACTAGACACATAACTAGACACATAACTAGACACACAACTAGACACATAACCACACCCATAACTAGACACATAACTAGACATAACCACACCCATAACTAGACACATAACCACACCCATAACTAGACACATAATTACACACATAACTAGACACATAACCACACCCATAACTAGACACATAATTACACCCATAACTAGACACATAACTAGACACATAACTAGACACATAACTAGACATAACTGCACCCATAACTAGACACATAACTAGACACATAACCACACCCATAACTAGACACATAACTACACACATAACCACACCCATAACTAGACACATAACTACACACATAACCACACCCATAACTAGACACATAACTACACACATAATTACACACATAACTAGACACATAACCACACCCATAACTAGACACATAACCACACCCATAACTAGACACATAACTACACCCATAACTAAACACATAACTACACACATAACCACACATAACTAACTAGGTATCCCCTTTCCATAAATATAAAAAATGAACAGAAAGTTAAGACATATCAGAATGAGCAATGTCAAAGCCTGGAATGTGAATGGTGTGTATATATAGACAATATGGACAGTATATGGAAAGAAAATGTGTGTACAGCAGTACGGTAGTTATACAGGATGAGCCATGACTACAATACAGTGTACAGTATAGATACAAAGTGGGTAAAACAGTATGTATACATTATTAAAGTGACCAGTGTTCAATGACTCTATGTACTTGGGCAGCAGTCTGTAAGGTGTAGGGTAGAGTACCGGGTGTAGCCAGCTAGAACAGTTACTGTTCAGTGGTTCAGTGCAGGGTACTGAGCTGAGGCCGGCTAGTGATGACTGTTTAGTACCGTGATGGCCTGGAGATAGACGCTGTTTCAGTTTCTCAGTCCTGGCTTTGAAGCACCTGTACTGACTCCGTCTTTTAGATGGTAGCAGGGTGAACAGGCCATGGTTTGGGTGGCTGGGGTCCTTGATGATCTTGTGGCCTTCCTGTGGCACTGGGTGTTCGTTAGGGCTTCAGGGACCACGCCAAATTTCTTTATCCTCCTGAGGTTGCTGCTGTTGCGCCTTCTTCACCACGCTGTCAGTGTGAAAGGACCATTTCAGGTTGTCAGTGATGTGCACACCGTGGAACGTGAAACTTTCAACCCTCTCCACTGCAGCCCCGATCAGCTTCTATGTTTTTTTGAGGTTGAGGGAAATGTTATTTTCCTGGCATCAATTCGCCAGGGCTCTCACCTCCTCCCTATTGGCTGTATTGTCGTTGTTGGTAATCAGACCTAACACAGTTGTGTTGTCAGCAAACTTGATGATTGAGTTGGAGATGTGTGGCCACACAGGTGAACAATCCAGAGTAGGAGCAACGGTACAGGATGACAGGCAGGGTCAGGGACAGGCAGAGTTCAGTAATCCAGAGGTGGAGCAAAGGCACAGGACGGCAGGCAGGCTCTGGGTCTTCGACGGGCCGAGTGTCAGGCGGGCGGGTACAGGGTCAGGACAGGCAAGGGTCAAAAACCTGGAGGACGACAAAAAGAGAGGCTGGGAAAAGACAGGAGCTGACAAGACGAACGCTGGTAAGCTTGACAAACAAGATGAACTGGTAACAGACAAACAGAGAACACAGGTATAAATACACAGAGGATAAGTGGGGAATATGGGTGGCACCTGGAGGGGGTTGAGACAAGCACAAGGACAGGTGAAACAGATCAGGGCGTGAGACGAATATCACACATGGATCTTTCCTATGGCTGGATATGGGCTCATTCAATATCCTGGGATATGTAACATCCTATTTTCTCTTCATGTTGACAAATACTGACTGTATACATTGCATATCTTTGTTTTCTCAGCACATTCAAGATATGAAGCTTTTCTTGGCTGAGGTCCATATCCAGATCTTGATAATCTTTTTGATATGCTGAAAATAAGGATAGTTTCAGATTAATTTCTGAGTTTTCAGCACATGCTCAATAATTTGACAAATACGAAATCCATATTTTTCTTTCATTCACAAATTACTTTTGGATTCCCTCTGCATATTGTACATGGTATGGCCGGATATTGACTCATTAGATACCCTGAGATGCGGACATCTTATTTTCTCTATATGATGACAAATACTGACAGTATGCCTACATAGTATATTTGCTCAGCCCATACAATGCATATGCTCTTGACTTAGGTGTATATGAGGATCTCAATAAGCTTTTTGATATGCTAAATAAGGACTATTTATCATGTTTCAGGTAAGACCCAGACGCAGACAACTTCGAAGTAACAACAGTTTATTAATCGAACAGGGGCAGGCAAAAAAACAGGACAAGGGCAGGCAGAGGTCAGTAATCCAGATAGGTGGGGCAAAGGTCCAGGACGGCAGGCAGGCTCAGGGTCAGAGTGGGCCTGAAAACAGGAGACAAAGGGCTGTGATAAATGGGTTTAACTCTGGACACATGAAAGGTAGGATGTATACGAAGGGTACGGGCCAACAGAAGACAAACAGCAGAGGGGCTAATGACTTTGGAGACGGGCCGATAAACCAGGAGGAGAAAACGGGCCAGTAAACCAAGGGGAGAGTTTACGGGATTCCACCCGGTGGGGCAGATCCCGGGTGGATAGCCATACCCTCTGCCCCAGCCAATACCGGGGTCCTGTGGCGATCTGCTTGTCGCCGATACCTGAAGGTGGTCTTGAGGAGGGCCGACCGGGCTCTCCTCCAGGTATGACGACAGCGGCGGACAAACGTCTGGGCAGAAGATATGCCGACCTCTTCTTCCTGCTCAGGGTAGAGCGGGGGCTTATACCCCATGGAACACTCAAAAGGTGATAGGCCCGTGGCAGAGCAGGGAATGTTGCGGGCGTGGTTGACCCACACAAGCTGCTGGCTCCAGTTGGTGGAGACCAGGCAGTGCAGAGTAGTCTCTAGGTCCTGGTTGACTCGCTCCAACTGGCCGTCGGACTGGGGGTGGAACCCCAAGGATAGGCTGGCTGACGACCCAATGAGGGTGCAGAACGCCTTCCAGAACTGGGACGAAAACTGAGGACCCTGGTCGGAGACCTTGTCTACTGGTGGATCCGGAAGACGTGCTGCACCATGAGCTGGGCCGTCTCTTTGGTAGAGGGTAGTTTGGTGATAGGAATGAAGTGGGCGGCTTTGGAAAACCGATCCACCGCGGTCAGGATGGCAGTGTTGCCGTCAGACGGGGCGGCAGGGTAGCATAGTGGTTAGAGCGTTGGACTAGTAACTTGTTCCAGTTTGTTTTCTCGCCATGTATGAAGCAGGTTGGGTAGCTACCTTGTGGTATGGTTAGGTGAAATGACAATATTTGTTTTGCAGTATCTATACCATTTTTTTTACCGACTTATGCATTGACATTTTGGAATGGATCACAGACCAACATTACCACCACGTTGGATCAAAACTTTGTGGGACTGCCACAGACGACCCAATCTTCCCCCATCACATCCATTGTCCATAACAAACAGGGCAAGCAGGGGTTTTGAGGGTGTGCAACTTTTTTTGTTAAATAAATAAAATATATTTTTTGCAAAGATTAGCCTGCATTTGTATCTTTACAGAAAACATGTGTTGTGATTTTCTGTATTTGCTATGCTACATTTTCAAACCGAAATACTGTAGCAGAGGTGTGCTTTGGAAATAGCAACTTGGATTAAATATGACAATGTTTGTCTTTCCGTGCCCTGTATTACAATATTACATATGATGTCAGGATATTTATTGAAATTATGATTTTTTTTAAATTAAAAAACGGATAGATAAATGATAAAGGCTTAGATAGGTCAGCATGTTGACACATAACATTTCCGGAGTTCAAATGTTCTACAAATATGTAAGCAGGTGCACGCACATCAGGTGTGTGTCTTGAAAGTATCTCACCACACATATCTTCCTGGACTAGTACGGTAGCAGGGAGATTCATGAGGTCTGGTTGGATGCATGTAGAAACTGTCCCATAATGGAGAATATCCTAGCTCTGTATATGAAATAAAGGACATGAGTATCTATTTACTTATATCTAATAAAATGTCAGATATCCGGAAATATATAGATAAAGATATCCCCTGACCCTTTTTGACCAGTGCCATGTCAGTGGCTCTTTGTTTTTTTCCTCGAAGCAGGTGAAGAAGGTGTTTAGCTTGTCTAGGAGCGAAGCGTCGGTGTCCACGGCGGGGCTGGATTTCCTTTTATAGTCTGTGAGTGTCTGGAGTCCCTGCCACATGCGTCTCATGTCTGAGCTGTAGAATTGCGACTCCACTTTGTCCCTGTACTGTCGTTTTGTCTCTTTGAATGCCTTAAGGAGGTCATAGCTGGTCTGTTTGTACAATGTACTGGGCAGTGACAATAACCAAATAAAATTATCTCAGGAGGTAATGCGGTCTGCATTTGAAGGTGAGGTATTCCAGATTGGGAGAACAAAAGGACTTAAAGGACTTAAGTTCCTGCACGTTACCATGATCTCACCACACATTTTTATCATGAGACATACCCCTCAACCTCTGTTTTTCCCCAAGAGTTATTTTCTCTGAACCCCGCTGGCTGTATGGACAGGGACAAGATATTCAGAGAGAGCCATGATTCCGTAAAACAGGTTATATTACAGTCTCTTATGTCTCTCTGAAAGGAAATCCTCACCCTGATCTTGTTTACTTTGTTGTCCAGGGACTGAACGTTAGAGAGTAATATACTCAGAAGCTGTGGATGGTTGGCTCTCCGCCTGAGCCTGACTACTAGTAATAGTATGTCCAGTTAAGAGATCATACTGGTAGGTTCAGTATAAGAGATCAGACTGGTATGCCCAGTATAAGAAATCAGTCTGGTAGGCCCAGTATGAGAGATGAGACTGGTAGGCCCAGTAGAAGAGCTCAGACTAGAAGGCCCAGTAGAAAAGATCAGATTGGTAGGCCCAGTAGAAGAGATCAGACTAGAAATGGTAGGCCCAGTAGAAGAGATCAGACTAGAAGTGGTAGGCCCAGTAGAAGAGATCAGATTGGTAGGCCCAGTAGAAGAGATCAGACTAGAAGTGGTAGGCCCATAATAAAAGATCAGATGAGAGTGTTAGGCCCAGTATAAGAGGTCAGATTAGAAGTGTTAGGCCCAGTATAAGAGGTCAGATTAGAAGTGTTAGGCCCAGTATAAGAGGTCAGATTAGAAGTGTTAGGCCCCGTATAAGAGATCAGACTAGACGTGGTAGTTCCAGTATAAGAGACCATACTAGAAGTGGTAGGCCCAATATAAGAGATCAGACTAGCAGGCCCAGTGGAAGAGATCAGCCTAGTAGGCCCAGTGGAAGAGATCAGCCTAGTAGGCCCAGTAGAAGAGCGTCTACAGACAGCTGAGTCACATGACCACAGGAAGCCGACTGGAGCCAGAGCCAACAGGCAAACAGGGAAACAAACAACAGTGTTCCAGAGGAAACAGGTGCCTGCTGCTGCTTTGTGTCTGGGGCTCTAGGGCTGGCTTTGGAGCTGGTGGTGGAGTCCCCTCGCTGTCCCCTCACAGCTCCCCATTTAGACTGCTCATCAGCCAGGTGCTTCCACCACAGAGGAATGCCAGGGTCCTTGCGGTCTGTCAGCATGGAATGCACATAGCAGGCGAGAGAGTGTCCCATGGCCATTGGTCAGTATCAGGGCAGTGTCATTCAGGAAAAGAAAATTGTCAGCATTGGCATGTGGTCACTCTGACAGTCAGCCCAAACATGAGGTCAGTCAAGCACATGTAGTTAACAGACATGTGACTCATACGGTGTAGGACACTGACAGTGAGTGAATTTGTAAATCACTACACACAAAGGCAGATATCTTGCATAACAACACGTCATAATGGATGTCTTTTGGAAAGGTCTGTGGTGAGTCACTCACTCGGTGTGGGAGTGCAGGTGAAGGTAGAGTGTTGATGAGGTAAAAGTGCATCATGTTTTCAATAGACAGTCTGGCTAATGTTTTCCTCTTCCTGTTGCCCTGTGTGTCCTGCTGCGTCCTGCTCCATGGTCCACCCTCTGGGCCACGTGGAGCCATGCCCATAAAACACACGCCAGACCCCCCTCTACTCCACGCACTCCCCCCAATTCAGTTCACACACAGTCAGGGAGCAGGGAGAGGTAGCAGGTGGGATGAGTCAGGCACGTGATTTTCGGACACGTGAAGGTTCACACTGTGAACAAATCACGTGAAGAATGGCACAAACAATGTCTTCACACTTAGTCAGAACCACATTCCCACCGTATCCACACCCAATGTTGTTTCTAATACTTGTAAGACTGCACCATATGACTTCAAATTGTGTTATTAATGTTTGTGGAAATGTATGTACACGTTAAGTTGTTCATTGTTTTTGTCTTGAGGTAAAAAAATATGTATACAGTTCCAGTCAAAAGTTTGGACTCACCTTCTCATTCAAGGGTTTTTCTTTATTGTTACTATTTTCTACATTGTAGAATAATAGTGAAGTCATCAACACTACGAAATAACACATATGGAATCATGTAGTAAACAAAAAAGTGTTAAACAAATCAAAATAAATGTTATATTTGAGATTCTTCCTTCTGCCCTTTTCCTTGATGACAGCTTTGCACGCTCTTGGCATTATCTCAACCAGCTTCATGAGGTAGTCACAACAGGTGTCTGTTGTCAAAAGTTAATTTGTGGAATTTCTTTCCTTCTTAATGCGTTTGAGCCAATCAGTAGTGTTGTGACAAGGTATGGGTGGTATACAGAAGATAGCCCTATTTGGTGAAAGACCAAGTCCATATTATGGTAAGAACAGCTCAAACAAGCAAAGAAAAACGACAGTCCATCATTATTTTAAAACATGAAGGTCAGTCAATATGAAAAATGTCAAGACCTTTCTTCAAGTGAAGTCGCAAAAACCTTGTAGCGCTATGATGAAATTGGCTCTCATGAGGACTGCCACAGGAAAGGAAGACCCAGAGTTACTTCTGCTGCAGAGGATAAGTTCATTAGAGTTCCCAACCTCAGAAATTGCAGCCCAAATAAATGCTTCACAGAGTTCAAGTAACAGACACATCTCAACATCAACTGTTCAGAGGAGACTGCATGAATCAGGCCTTCATGGTCAAATTGCTGCAAAGAAACCACTACAATAGTAAAAATAAAGAAAACCCCTTGAATAAGTAGGAGTACAGACTGGTACTGTATATACTGTATATATCATTTTAAGTATAATAAAATGTTACAAAAAAAGAAAAGGAAAATGTCACGTGAAAAAAATGTGTTTTTTGGTCACGTGAAGTTTCACATAGATTTTTCACATGGCTTAGACACGTGGTTTACCAACATTTCACATGTGATTTTCTAAATTTCACCTATGTTTTTTTAACCAGCGGGATTAGAACCTGGGTCTCCCGTGGGAGAAGCCAAAGTCTTTAGCATTAACCAAGAAGAACTACACTGGGTTTCTCTTCCAATGTATATGTATTATCAATTTCTCTTTCTCTCAGAATAGTCACTGTTCAATTCAAAATAGGTTCATACTGTCATCAAGTTTTGCTGTGTTTAATCACGATTAATAACAAATTCAGAATTTTCTGAAATCGACCTGTGATTTAAGATTTTTTAATATAAATGCATCGCAAGAATATTGATGTCTTGAATTTGTCCAAAGAAACGCTTAGCTAAATCAGGTAAATTGATAGAGCACACTTTCTTTAACCTCAATGTCAATGTGTTTTCACATCACCTTGTTTTTAGCTGTTATTAATAGTTTTATGCATTTTGGTTGTAATATTATTTTAGCTGAAATTGCAATTCACATATGAGGTGAAAACATGTTATTCTCCTCACATGAGAAAATGTGGTGTTAACATGTGCAATCTAATTTTAATACATGTGAAAATGTCATTTTGTGCTACTTTCACATGTGAAACTGCAGATTTCCAATGTCATTTTTTTGTAAGTGTACGTGCATGTGTGCGTCAGGCTCGGGGATAGGAGTTGTTTGGAAGTTGTTTCAGAGTTTGATGATGAGACATCACATGGGAGGATGTCTGAGTCTAATGTAACCTCCTCTCATCTCATTAAAGCGCTGTGGGGTCACAGGAAATTCCATCACATTGAGGTAACGCCGTTTCCTGAGTGATTAATATGATGTTGACAACAGATGCTGGTCAAGATGAATGAGATCTACTGTACATAAATAGAGAGAATTCGTATTCAGTATGAAGAGCATGAGTAAAACAGGTGTCACACTGATTCTCACCGACTTACAAGAAATATATTCTTTTTTCTATAGCCTTTATAAATGTTTGTGTGTGATCTACTGTATTTTGGTGTTTGTGCATTATCAGTAGCGAGGAGGGAGGGAATATTTCCTCCTGTCCTGAGTTGATGGCCGACTGAGGACCCTAGCTGTCCAAATTGTCTGGCACATTTACTTATGGGTGAGTGACATCTGCTGGGGACTTTTATGAGGAAGACCTATCACTCTCCCTGACACTCTTCAAGTTTAGAGAACCACATCTGGGTCTGGATTGGTCAAACCAACAGGATTAAACTAAGGCAGGCTACATAGGCTCAGTAAAGGGTGAGGGGATGCTTGGGGGGGTGTATGACTTATGTATATTTACCATTAATGACTGGTCTGTTACTGTATCAACAATGAGGAATGTATTTTGAACAGTCCCCTTTCGTCCCTCCAGTTTGTCTTATCCCCACATCATCAGGAACTCTATCATCACAATCTGGCTAGGACTGTGCATAGAATGTCCCCTCATAACAGGTTGTAGGGTTGCACAGCTCATAGCCTGCCTTAGTGTTCCGCTAGCCCGGCATTATTAAGCGCAGTTAAATATCACTCACTAAATGAAATCCACTCTCAGCACTGTCATATAAAAAAGTGATAGAGGGGAGCAGGGAGGTTGCATGGTGTGTGTGCAGACGGAGGAGGGGTGAGGAGAGGAGGAGGGGTCTTGTTTTGGTGCTTTGCTCCTCCTCTCTGACATACACACTCAACACAAATAACATTCATTAACAGTAATCTGCCATTTTAACACTGATGTATGGCCACCTGGTTTCAGAGCCACTGGTTCACATCCCTGGCTATAAAACACAGGACCTATTTAAATATGGACCTGCTGGGCTGGGGCTGACTGGCTATCCGTCTCCCAGCCCCCGGCCCCCGGCCCCCGGCCCCCATCCCGCCCTACCCCCTCTGTCACTACCCCAGAGTCTCAGGTGCCACGCCAGTGCGCTGCAAATGAACACATTTCCAGCAGCCGGCACCTTTGATAGCTCTATGATTCCTAGTGGGTCAATAGCAGGCAGGCAGTGGGAGAGGAGATAGCAGCACAGGGTTGGCAGGCCGGCAGCATGGTGATGATACAGAGAGGCTGGATGGAGCACCATGGAGTAAAGGCAGAATATGTCTATGGCTAGGTTCAGTTGTGCTGTTTGAGAACACAGCAAAGGGGAGCAGTAGCTGAAGTAGCATTTATACTACCCTACACCTCATGCTGGAATGCATGCAATGTATTTAGCTACATTTGTTCAGGCATTGTAGCTCAAGGTTAGAAGAGTTTACTTAAACATTGCAGCTATTATCCTACTTTTATCATTAACTAGACTGTAACCATACTCTATGAATAAAAACAATATTATCAGTAATTGCTATGATTATGATTTGGACTATACAAGCTCAATTTGGCTGCCATTTGAAACTACAGAGCCCACTTCACAGCTTCTGTTGGTTTTCAACTTTGGCTCACAATCATTTTGATCTACACATTTTGGTCAGCTGCATCAAGCTGAAAGACTAACACTCCTGCCTGTCTCCAGGTGAACGCTGACTGACTGGCGTGAAAGACTTAAATGAATACCTTGGAAATGTTTTCCCACAACAAGCGTCAAGTCACATAGAGCCGCAGACAGATAGTGAATAACCAAGCTGTCTCTTCCCTAAATGCCTCGTCTGCTATGTTGTTGTACAGCCTCGGCTCTTCCCATGGCTGTCAAGCCCAGTAAAAACTCCCCCCCCCCCACACCCAGCTTGTCTCCTGAAATGAATTTCTGGACATCTTAATTATCTTAGCGGTCAGTTATTTGAGGTTCCAAATAAAAACTTCTCTAATGTGATCCATGGCAGTGTTTCCCATCAGGCCTTGCTAGCTATTAAACTGATTATATTAGAGAAGTGATAGTTTGAGAGATGGCCACTGCCATGTTTATGTGCCAATGGGCCTCAACCACCATCCACCACGCCATTATAACACCTCAAGTCATTTGGGGAGACGCGTTTGGAAATATGAAAATTGATGTGGAGAGCTGACCTCTTTGTCCTCTCATTTCAATGCTGCCATTTTGTCTTGAGCATGGTGAGGATCCATAGTGATGTCATGGTGGTAGTTTGTCCTCATTAGAACCACATCTGAATAGAAGAATAGAATAGGACTAGTCTTCGTGTTGTTGGACACAATCTGATAACATAGCACTGTGCAGAGTGGAAAATCAATCTGCCTAGTTTTTGACAGCGGAAATGTGTGGAGAAATTGCTTTCGTGTTGCCGGATGAGTCAGGAATGTGTGTCTTCTTCACCGTGTGAAGAGAGAGAAGGAGATAGGGATACAGGGAGAGAGAGAGAGAGCTCGTATCTCTCCAGAGTGAATACTGAGGTTATCACGGCTCCACATCAGTGATATGTAGCCCATATGAGAAGTATCGTATAGAGCAGCCATATCCTGATATAGAGTACATACATTCATGTTGTCTTGCTGTCATTATTGTTATTGATCGGGCACATTTCGTAAATGCCGAATGCATAATGTGAGATACACAGTACATCACTGTAGATTAATTATTTTTATTTAGAGTCAGTGAAACTGTTGATCATTGACTCAAGTAAATATCCACTTCATTCTCTCCAAAACTTATCGCCTGGAGATCTGTAATAAAATATGCTTTGCCAAACGTTGCAAATCATTCAAGAGTGTGTTTTTCTGAATACAGATGTAGGCTACTGTACATGAAGAGGAAAAGTATAGTGCATTTTTATTAGACTGCCCACCCTTGGTTTTTTGTCTCCCTTTTTTCCCCCCTCTCTGTTGGCTCAAGCCTGTATGATGTATAGACAGGACGACATAATCAGAGTTGGGCTTTCGAAGATCCAGTCATGTGCAATGTGGTCCACTGTGTCTTCAATACACCTGTCAAGGGATATTTTAGAGCACCGGACTCACACACACGCACACACACACACGCACACGCACGCACACGCACGCACACGCATGCACACACACACACGCACACACAAACACACACACGCACACACAACACACACACACACACACACACACACACACACACACACACACACACACACACACACACACACACACACACACACAGCGGTAGATAGTGGTCAGTGACAACTTAAGTGGTGACAGCTAGATTGATTTAGTGAGCATGCAGTCTGTGATAACCCCCACAAACATTCCATGGAGACCAGCTGCTTTGTTCAGGTTTTCCCCCTGAAGGAAATGCAGCCATCTCCATGTGCATTGAAATTTATGAAAATTGTGTTTCTAATATTCACCAAGCCCTGCCCATATAACGGCTTTATTAAATCAATTGGGGATGATTACATTGAGAGGAAAAAATCAATGCCACCCTGTAATTGCATATTACAAAGTTATTTTCTGCATTGATATTGATAATACGTATGTCTACATTTCATATGATTAAAATCAATGTAGTAAAGTGAGTTATGACAGCTGCCCCTGATGAGACACATTTATGGAGCAGGCTTAATGGGCTTGTTGATCCTTGCCATGGATTGCCTTTATCCATCTCCATACAAAATGCTTCCGGTGTTCCAGCCATGCAGGGGGCTCTACAGCTAATTCCTGCTGCCTGTATCACACATGGTACTGTACACCACTTAAACAATGCATTGTCAATGGTGCATTGATAAATCTTTGGGCTGCACTGACTGTAAATATTTGATATGGGTAACTCAAACATGGGTAAGGATTTTTGTCGTTGTAAAATTACCGGCAATACCAACATTTCCCAACATTTTATTCTATCCTATTTTTTGAGGCCACCCAGAGCCATTTTCAACCCTCATATTTGATTTGATGATGTGTCCGTCATTGAAATGAGATTGAGTTCCATTTTAAGACAGATGCCCCTCTCTGAATGGTCTCCCCCTCAAATAGCTGTGTCATTTTACACCAGGAACACTGATCCAGTCAGCCTGGTTCTCAGCAGCTAGCTAACATCTCCTCGACTTAATTGTGTTATGTGGCTCTTTAGATGATGCATTTTACTTTGGGAGCCAATGTTTGCTGCATGTTCCTGGTATCAGGTGCCTGGGCCCTGTAGTGTGTCTGAAACCAGATCCACCTCAGGGAGGTAGTCGCAGAAGAAACATCATAAGAGGCACACACAGATCCTCAGCCGCGGTGTCTTTAAAAACCACCAGGCTCTCCAGCACATCATAGAGAGTCATTGACAGCCACAGGGCTATTGGATAACAGCCACGCTCAAAGGATATTTGGATTCTGCTTGTAAAATGCTTTTAGGTAACATGGCTGTTTCCCTGTGTAAAATTGTTATCCCTTCAGAGTAGATGATGTACACAATTGCTGCTTAATGACTCATAACTAGAGAATGCTACAGACCCAAATAGAATTATGCATTACCTTGCCACAAACACGGTTAAGCTTCCACAAACAAGAAACACCACTGCACATATCATTGTGTCACCCGCACAAATGCAGAGTGTAGGTGGGTAGGTGGAGGTTTGGGGCGGGGAAAAGCACGCTCACTTTCTCATTCCATTGTTGGTTATGAAGGACATAACCTTGTCCATTAGGTAAAATTCATAGAAATGACCGCCCCTCTTCCGTGATGTTAGTGCCCAGATTGGGTGGAGGGGGGCAGGGGCACTGCTAAACCCCTATCCATTCTACCCCCCATCTCGTCCCGAGGTTTCAAACCGTTGCTGAAGCTTTAAGTTTAATTAAACTTTTCCTTCCTTCTAGGTGCCCTATGTTCTCTGCCAAGGTGGGTGAGAGTCAGGAGAGGTGACAGAACTGATTAAAGAAGAAGGACAGGGGTAATGAAAGGAGTGAACGGGAAAGAGAGTTGAACAGGCTGGCTTACTGCAGGGACTTATGGAAATGGTGTAGCATCGTCCCTCTCTTGCAATCAACAAATGTTTTTGGTTCATTTGGATGTGTGACTCATGCATGAATAATGAAACTATACACTCTTAGAAAAAAGGGTTCCCCATGTGAGAACCCTTTTTGGTTCCAGTTAGAACTCTTTTGGGTTCCATGTAGAACTCTCTGTGGAAAGGGTTCTACAAGGAACCCAAACGGGTTCCATCTGGAACCAAATCCGTTCTACCTAGAACCAAAAGGGGTTCTTCACAGTTCTCCTATGGGGACAGCCGAAGAACCCTTTTTGGTTCTAAATAGCGCCTTTTTTAGAAATGTGTAGTAATGTTGAAGTAAGTAAGTACATGCATGTGACATAAAATCACACAGATTTTATCCGTGTTGAAGATTTTCATTTCACATGACATTTTAACCCTGTGTTAAAATCAACCATACAGTACATACTGCTAGACCATAGACATCTGAACGACTCTCCAGGTCTCAGGCAAGGCTACTCAATATGTGAGTCTGTTTATGCTTTTCTCCATAC
Source organism: Oncorhynchus tshawytscha (assembly GCF_018296145.1). Classification (NCBI taxonomy): domain Eukaryota; kingdom Metazoa; phylum Chordata; class Actinopteri; order Salmoniformes; family Salmonidae; genus Oncorhynchus; species Oncorhynchus tshawytscha. The sequence continues at coordinate 22,478,209 of NC_056456.1, read as the reverse complement.
TTTCCATTAATGAAGTTGGCCAACAATCAACTACAATCCTTCCTCTGATTTGCAGTCTTATGCCTACATACACTGAGAACACCAAACATTAGGAATACCTTCCTGATATTGAGTTGCACCCCCCCCCCCTTTCCCTTAGAACAGCCTCAATTTGGCGGGGCATGGACTATAAAAGGTGTCGAATGCAATCCACATGGATGCTGGCCCATGTTGACATTGCTTCACACAGTGTGTCAAGTTGGCTGGCTGTCCTTTGGGTGGTGGACCATTCTTGATACGTAAAGGAAAATGTTGAGCGTGGAAAAACTCAGCAGCATTTCAGTTCTTGACACAAACTGGTGCGCCTGTCACCTACTACCCTACCCTGTTCAAAGGCAATTACATTTTTTGTCTTGCCCATTTACCCTCTGAATGGCACACATACACAATCCATGTCTCAATTGTCTCAAGACTTAAAAATCCTTCCTTATCCTGTCTCCTCCCCATCATCTACACTGGTTGAAGTGGATTTAACAAGTGACATCAATAAGGGATCATAGCTTTCACCTGGATTCACCTAGTCAGTCTATGTCATGGAAAGAGAAGGTGTTCTTAATGTTTTGAATAATTAGTGTACGGTAAAGATCTGACCATCCCATCCTGCTAAGCTAAGGGACAATCCTGAGACTTAACATCCTCATCTGATCTACACGGCCCAGGCCTGAACTCCAGGGAGATCCATTCTGCTTTAGTAAGAGGGAGAGGGGTGGAAGAGGGGTGGAAGAAGAGGAGAGGAGGGGGACCCTCTGTTTCAATTACTGTCTGTCTCTTCCCTCGCTCCCAGCTGAGCCCTCCCTGTGACTCGACTTTATCTGCGTTCAATCACGCCGCCGCTCCAGCAGGCCAAATCGTTCGCCACCCGGGCTCCAGGACAGTGAAATATGGCCACAATTAGACCCGGACACAGTTCAATGATGATAAAGAGCATTCACACCTCTTAGACCATGATTAAAAGGCCTGCCTACTCTGCCATTAATAGAGAGAACTCATTTCACATTATTATTATTATTATTATCACCATCTCTTGATTATAATGCACTCTCCAGGTTTTCTTCTCATCCTGCTTCCCTCTAAAATGTTCCCTCCACCCTTCTTTTCCTCCCTTGGCCACAGGTAGATGCTTGCTTCCCAGTCTGTCCCCTTTTATTTGACTCCCTTTTTTTTGTTTTTACCTATGCTATGTCTCTATGCATATCCCCCAGTCTGCATAGAGGGCAGCCTCCCTCCGGCCTATTACCCATACCAGCAACACTAACAGGGCTGGCTCCATGAGACCATTGAACATCATCACCCAGAGAACTTCTCATGTCACCCCCCCACACACACACTACCAGGCAGACAGTCACACAATCACAGTCCCCTAAAATTGTGCATGAGGAAAGTCACTCCTTAAAAGAAAGAAAAAGAACAATTGATAAATGGAGGGGCAGTAATGAAATGGAGACATCAAGGAGCATGAAAAGGAGAGAACAGGAGTTAGGGAGGGGGCAGTAATCTGGCAGAGAGAGAGGGGGAACAAGAGAGAGAGATTGAGGGAGAGAGAAGGAGAGAGAAAGAGGCAGAGGAATAAGAAGGATCGCCTTTCGCCCGTGTTCCATCAAGGGAGAAATTACACATTTACTAAGGTTTTTTCTTAAGACGACGGCCTCATAGATCAAACCACTAGATGTACGAGCCAATTTTCAACATGAAGTATAGACACCAGGAATCAATTTCACCTGTGTTCTCTGCCCCCGTCTACCACAGAATACAACTCCTGGCTCTTCTAGGGAATGTATCTACCTATGGCTTTCACTGTCTGACACATTACAATATGTGACGTACTGACGAACCATTCAATTCAATAATTATGTGAGCATTTAAATAGTCTTCTATGGGTATGTTTCTTTTTTTATTGTTTTACATTTCTGAAAATTGGTAAAACGCAAATGTTTTAATTTATTTGTCAAGAGCTATAAAAAAAACATACATTTGTTCAAGAATATTATTGCAACGCTTCATGAAGCCTCTTTAGACTTTCAAAAAAATGTGACAAAAAAAAAAAGATTAGATATCAGCTGGTCTTTAATTCAAAATCAAATCAAATTTTATTTGTCACATACACATGGTTAGCAGATGTTAATGCGAGTGTAGCGAAATGCTTGTGCTTCTAGTTCCGACAATGCAGTAATAACGAGCAAGTAATCTAACTAACAATTCCAAAAAAAAAACTACTGTCTTATACACAGTGTAAGGGGATAAAGAATATGTACATAAGGATATATGAATGAGTGATGGTACAGAGCAGCATAGGCAAGATACAGTAGATGATATCGAGTACAGTATATACATATGAGATAAGTATGTAAACCAAGTGGCATAGTTAAAGTGGCTAGTGATACATGTATTACATAAGGATGCAGTCGATGATATAGAGTACAGTATCAACGTATGCATATGAGATGAACAATGTAGGGTAAGTAACATTATATAAGGTAGCATTGTTTAAAGTGGCTAGTGATATATTTACATAATTTCCCATCAATTCCCATGATTAAAGTGGCTGGAGTAGAGTCAGTGTCATTGACAGTGTGTTGGCAGTAGCCACTCAATGTTAGTGGTGGCTGTTTAACAGTCTGATGGCCTTGAGATAGAAGCTGTTTTTCAGTCTCTCGGTCCCAGCTTTGATGCACCTGTACTGACCTCGCCTTCTGGATGACAGCGGGGTGAACAGGCAGTGGCTCGGGTGGTTGATGTCCTTGATGATCTTTATGGCCTTCCTGTAGCATCGGGTGGTGTAGGTGTCCTGGAGGGCAGGTAGTTTGCCCCGGTGATGCGTTGTGCAGACCTCACTACCCTCTGGAGAGCCTTACGGTTGAGGGCGGTGCAGTTGCCATACCAGGCGGTGATACAGCCCGCCAGGATGCTCTCGATTGTGCATCTGTAGAAGTTTGTGAGTGCTTTTGGTGACAAAATTTCTTCAGCCTCCTGAGGTTGAAGAGGCGCTGCTGCGCCTTCCTCACGATGCTGTCTGTGTGAGTGGACCAATTCAGTTTGTCTGTGATGTGTATGCCGAGGAACTTAAAACTTGCTACCCTCTCCACTACTGTTCCATCGATGTGGATGGGGGTGTTCCCTCTGCTGTTTCCTGAAGTCCACAATCATCTCCTTAGTTTTGTTGACGTTGAGTGTGAGGTTATTTTCCTGACACCACACTCCGAGTGTGACCTGAATAGAGCGAATCATGTTGGTTTTTTTGCAAAAGGACAAGTATTACCATTGTCTAATTCAATACAATCCTGTTAGATCATACATTATGTTTGTGTAACAGTAATTAGAAAGGTTTTCAGACCTACTACAAATCATAAGAGAAAGCAACAGTATTCACAGTAGAAGAAGATGACATCATTCATTGTTCTCTTGGACCCAGGGATTCTTTACATGATGTCATGTTTTTTTAAACTTTGTCTTATTGTCATTGAATATAAAGCGTAAAGAGTACATATAATACCATGATAGAGCTGGTGTCTCCTGCACCTGGCTGGCAGGAAGAGAGTCACTTCCTGCTTCGGAGACAGGGGAAGGGGAAGCAGCTCCAGCCCGTTCGGAGCAGGATCAGAACGGCACCTGGCTAGTTTACTGTCTGACTGCAGACCCCTTGGAAAGTTATGGTCAGCAGCACAGCAGAAGAAAAAATGACACAGCAGCATTTTGTTCTTCATTTTGTACTATTTGACGGTCTCCTATTTTCCTTTATTTTACCCACACGTTGTCATTTTGGACTATGTGGCTGTCTCTTCAGTATGTCTTTTTTTCAACTCCCGAACTAGTGGCAGTGGTGCACAAGGCCCCTCATGCCACATCCGTCTCTCAGTATGAACATACATTACTTCAGTTCCCTTCACCCCCAGCCCCAGTCATCCTCTGTGTCACAACACAATTACTGAACAACCAGTCATGGGCCGTGGTGGAGAAGTAGTGGGTGGATCTTCATGTAAAATTCACTTAGGTGCCATATATTTCCTCCTGGACAAGATGAATGGCGTTATAACTCGTTCTGGGAAGAATAATGGCAGTGCTGGAGTGCTGCTCAAACACCTCGGCTCACAGCGATCTCTTAATACATCCCACCAAATGGAGGTGAAGAGGGGATATCCTGGAGGTTATCTGGATCTCCTGCACAAGGCGGAGATTGATGGGCGAAAAAGACTAGCCATATTCATATGGTAATGCTCTGTTTTCAGGAGGAGCTGGGGGGTTTCTTAATCTGGGATGAAGTGAAATGGAGCTGAGCACTTTATCTCCACACCGTGATGATGTGGTATGTGTTGCATCAAACAACATGTTTTATAAATTAATGAGGGTTTGAAGAAAAAAATGGACACATCAGATTATTTTGTATTATTTTTACCCCCTTTTCTCCCAAATTTCATGGTATCCAATTGTTAGTAGCCTGGGCGTGAACCCAGAGGCTCTGGTGGCACAGAAGAGGTGGGAAATTATAACTATATTACATGATAATACATGTCTGGTACAAAAATTGAAGAAATATAACACTTCATAAGGACAACCCTGTGATATCAGGTGTCTATCGTTGTCTCTGATTAGGAACCATACTTAGGTAGCCCTTTTTCCCTCCTTTCTTTGTGGGAAGTTTGTTCATGGCACATAGCCTTTGGCTTCACGGTTTGTTTGGAGTGTTTATTGTTTTGTTTGGCGTCTTTTCAAAATTAAAGAATACGTACGTTCACCAAGCTGCACCGTGGTCCTCTTCCTTCAACAGCCGTGACTGTACTGTACGCATGTCTGCAAAACCTATCTCCACAAAAGAAAAATTATTATTATGCTATTAATTGCAGACTTAAATGGACATCCCTTTCACTTTGAATGATGTCTGCATCCTCCAAGAATCACTCATCTCTGGTCTATAACTAATCTATGCACATGGAACACACAACTTTATGTGTTTGTCCCTATTCCCCATAGGGCTCTGGTCAAAACTGGTGCACTATATAGGGGATAATGAGCCATTTGGGATGCAGCTACAGTTGAAGTCGGAAGTTTACAAACACTTAGGTTGGAGTCATTAAAACTCATTTTTCAACTACTCCACAAATTTCTTGTTAACTAACTATAGTTTTGGCAAGTCGTATAGGATATCTACTTTGTGCATGACACAAGTCAATTTTTCCATCAATTGTTTATAGACAGATTATTTCACTTATAATTCACTGTATCACAATTCCACACGAAGATGACTGTGCCTTTAAACAGCTTGGAAAATTCCAGAAAATTATGTCATGGCTTTAGAAGCTTCTGATAGGCTAATAGACATAATTTGAGTCATTTGGAGGTGTACCTGTGGATGTATTTCAAGGCTTACCTTCAAGCTCCGCTATTCTTTCCTTGACATCATGGGAAAATCAAAAGTAATCAGCCAAGACCTCAGAAAAACAATTGCTCCCAAGGTTCATCCTTGGGAGCAATTTCCAAACTCCTAAAGGTACCACGTCCATCTGTACAAACAATACTACTCAAGTATAAACACCAAGGGGACCATGCAGCCGTCATACCGCTCAGGAAGGAGACGCGTTCTGTCTCCTAGAAATGAACATACTTTGGTGTGAAAAACGCAAAACAATCCCAGAACAACAGCAAAGGACCTTGTGAAGATGCTGCAGGAAACAGGTACAAAAGTATCTATATCCACAGTAAAAACAAGTCCTGTATCAACATAACCTGAAAGGCCGCTCAGCAATGAAGAAGCCACTGCTCCAAAACTGCCATAAAAAAGCCAGACTACGGTTTGCAACTGCACATGGGGACAAAGATTGTACTTTTTGGATAAATGTCCTCTAGCCTGATGAAACAAAAATAGAACTGTTTGGCCATAATGACCATCGTTATGTTTGGAGGAAAAAGGGGGAGGCTTGCAAGCCGAAGAACACTATCCCAACCGTGAAGCACGGGGGTGGCAGCATCATGTTGTGGGGAGCTTTGCTGCATGAGGGACTGGTGCACTTCACAAAATGGATGGCATCATGAGGGGGGAAATTATGTGGATATATTGAAGCAACATCAGTCAGGAAGTTAAATCTTGGTTGCAAATGGGTCTTCCAAATGGACAATGACCCCAAGCATGCTTCCAAAGTTGTGGCAAAATGGCTTAAGGACAACAAAGTCAAGGTATTGGAGTGGCCATCACAAACCCTGACCTCAATCCTATAGAACATTTTTGGGCAGAACTGAAAAGATGTGTGCGAGCAAGGAGGCCTACAAACCTGACTCAGTTGCACCAGCTCTGTCAGGAGGAATGGGCCAAAATTCACCCAACTTACTTTAGGAAGCTTGTGGAAGGCTACTCGAAACGTTTGACCCAAGTTAAACAATTTAAAGGCAATGCTACCAAATGCTAATTGAGTGTATGTAAACTTCTGACCCACTGGGAATGTGATGAAAGAAATAAAAGCTGAAATAAATCATTCTCTCTACAATTATTCAGACATTTCACATTCTTAAAATAAAGTGGTGATCCTAACTGACCTAAGACAGGGAATTTGTACTATGCTTAATTGTCAGGAATTGTGAAAAACACAGTTAAATTGTAGTTGGCTAAGGTGTATGTAAACTTCCAACTTGAACTGTATATCTAGACAGTATGGATTCCGTTACTGAAAGTCACCATGACTCAGAGCATTTTTGATTAAAAAGTGAAGGATCTTTAGCACAACAAATTCATAACATATTGTATGAATTGGATTCATAACATATCATATGAATTGCAACAGGACGTAACATATCCTACGAAATGGATGACATGGTATACAATTGGATGACGAAGTACACAAAAAACGGGGACCCGTTTTGTCTCGTGAGCACCACTTTCAAAACTACTGGCTGAAATCATACAAAAGTTCAGGAGCATCACTTTAAGATGGATGCAGTATCTTTGACTGCTGGCCACTCTTTAAGTGCCCATTGGATTTTTGTAACCTAGTGCTTGTGCATGCATTTCTCTCCATATTATCTGCACGCTTGCTGGACCCTAATCAATAAGCATATTAATCATTTGGAAGAAAAAACGGTGACAAACCAATTATTAATCTGCCCTGTCAAGTCCAATACAGTAATGAATTTACTAAAAATGGTCTTAACTTCATCCATTCATTAACTGCTGAAGGGTGGCAGACTTCACAATGTCACAGGATTTTCTCTGGTATTGACGCCACCTCTGGCAGCAAATTTACAACCCTGTCTCTTGTGCAGAGCTCCACCATGCGCTAATAAAGCGTACAGAGGGAGCTTGAAGCTTGATCCTCTTTAAGGAGCCTGATGGATGGGAAATACAGCACCCTTCATCTGACTCCATGTCCCAAATAGCCCTGCTTCTGGGAGTTGGAGTTCACCTCTGAAACTAACTTTCCCAACCTACTAGCTGTAGTGTCTGTGGATGGCCAATTTCTTCATCTGTAGGCCACGAGAAGACTCATACTCTCTGCACTGCCCCTGCTTGTCAAATATGTTTGAAATGAACCTCCTTTATGTTTGCAATATTCATCAACAGCTGGAGCTAAGACTGAATGAAACGCACAACAGGAGCATCTGTTTAATAAAAAGAAAAGCTTTCAAATGACTCATTCAAATCCAACTGTTTACTGTGCGTTCTGCCTATTCCCAGTCAACACCACTAGAGGGCGTACCGCTGTAGCTCTCTCCCAGGTCTTCCCTTCACCTCTACTTATTGATGAGAGGGCTTTACACTCCGCTAAGCCTGTACTCAACAGAAAAAAGATCCAAGCAGGATGATGCATAGGGAAATCATTTACTGGGACCACCCCACTCCAGTAACCACAATTTATGATCATTTGATGAATTGATGAGCTCATGTTTCAGACAGTAAGCACGGCTGCTTCGTGCCTCTGAGCAGACTGTTACTAAATGAGCGACAGCAGCAGGAGAGTAACTTATCTTCTACCTTCTTAAATGTTGACATGATCCTTTATTTTAGTTTGCTAGTGATAAAACCCTAGTTCCTCTGCTGTATGCATCCGCACTATCCAATAGGCCAGGTATGCAACCCAGTGTAAGATCTTGTAGATTACTATTTCTACACTTTAAGGAGCAACTGCCCCTAAAAAGCAACTTCTCGTTTCGAAATCGGCATATGTGGCATCGATATGAGTCAGATACATTTATTAAAGTGTAAATAGGATCATTTTGGTCTTATCTCGTCCAAAACGGAGCTTTGCGAGGTAATAGGAAAAAAATGTATGTTATGGAATGAAGGGTACCATAACACTTTTTCTTAGGTTGGGTTTATTGGTGCGTTTCATGGTGCTTTCAATTCAACTGGGGAATCGGAAAAATATCAGGTCAAATCCTGACCTCGGTGAACTTCAGGTCGGAAAGTCAGAGCTCTAGAAAGAGGCCCGAGTTTCCGAGTTGGATGATCGAATTCCGAGTTGGATGACCATTCAAATGATTTTACCCAGTCGAGCTGGTTTATTTCTGAGTTCCTAGTTGTCTTGAACGCACTGAGGTGGAAGTCCAGAGGTTTTCGAGTTCCCAGTTCCGAGTTCCGAGTTCCCAGTTCCGAGTTCCCAGTTGTTTTGAATGCGCGGTCTCTTTCATTTCTGCCCACAGCTGGTAGCACCCAAGTCAACATAAATTCGGAGTGCAGATGCACATGACCCGACCCGATCGTAATGCCCATGGTTAATTTATGTTGGACATTCAACACTCTTATGTGGCTAGGTAGGGACCATCAATTAATTACACAATGTAAGGTCAATAGCTCAAAATGTCAATGACTTAAAAACCTCAAGCCAACTATACAGTGTAGACATTCATATACAAATATTGAAAGCATATAATGAGACAACTAAACATGAAAATATAGTCAATTTACATCGCGTAATTTATTGACATCCTTAACTAGCCCCAGAGATAGGCTATCCAGTAGTTAGTGTTTTTCTTCTTCATTCTGGTTCTGGAGGCAGCTGTGCAGAGTGGTCACTAGTCTTAATCTGATTTTAAACCTAACCCTGACCTTGACCACACTGCTAACCATAATGCCTAACCCTAACCTTGACCACACTGCTAACCATAATGCCTAACCCTGAACTTGACCACACTGCTAACCATAATGCCTAACCCTGACCTTAACCACACTGCTAACCATAATGCCTAACCCTGACCTTAACCACACTGCTAACCATAATGCCTAACCCTGACCTTAACCACACTGCTAACCATAATGCCTAACCCTGACCTTAACCTTAACACTGCTAACCATAATGCCTAACCCTGACCTTAACCACACTGCTAACCATAATGCCTAACCCTGACCTTAACCACACTGCTAACCATAATGCCTAACCCTGACCTTAACCACACTGCTAACCATAATGCCTAACCCTGACCTTAACCACACTGCTAACCATAATGCCTAACCCTGACCTTAACCACACTGCTAACCATAATGCCTAACCCTGACCTTAACCACACTGCTAACCATAATGCCTAACCCTGACCTTAACCACACTGCTAACCATAATGCCTAACCCTGACCTTAACCACACTGCTAACCATAATGCCTAACCCTAACCTTAAATTAAGACCATAAAGCACATTTTTAGTTTTCATACATTTTCACAATATTAATATATTATAGCCAACTTTGACTTTGCAGGAAAATAGCTCAGTCTGCCTCCAGGATAAGACTCATGACAATAAACGTCAACGTGCCTTTAACGTTGTCAAGTGGTGAACCCCTCTCCTTCTCCACAACCCCACATTTGCATACAAATGAAGTTCTAAATGGGCTCAATGACATAATTGACTTGCAATTAGAAATATTCTTGAGCTGGTCACTTTGCAGTGGACAGAGCAAGTGCAAAATGAGGGGAAAAGGCCTGTTTAGCATTTTAATGAAGCTCATTAGTTGTCACTTCACTGGGCTGACAAGAGGACTTATTTATACAATGGCCTTACAGCTTCATTTGGAACGTGAGTTCTCAGCAGTAATTGTTTTTGAGCATGTTGTCCCTTGATCATCATCGAAATTAGTCCCATTTTAGCAGACTAAACTTGGCCAACATGTAGAAAGTGTCACCTACTATGTTTCATTTGTGTGTGGTAGTTTTCTTTCATCCTTCTGTTTTGATCCAAGATAGGGCAACACTATCAAGGTACAGAAAAATAATCAGACATGCTTCAAAATGTGTCCAAACCTATCTTTAGATTCAACATTGGTTTGTAAGGGTTCAAAACATCTTTGATCTATAGCAACCCTCCTGCTTTGACAGTCACAAAGCCGGATCTGATTTGAACAGAGAAGGGCACCACACACCTTACTTTGTATCCAACAGCACCTCAGTTTTATCCAAGGTACCCACTGTTTCTGAGGAGAAAGAATCATATTCAGATGTTTTGTTTTCCAGCATCCTAATTATCCTGCTATGCTGCTCTTTCTCAGGGTGTGCGCCAGGCAGGCTAGGCAGGCAGGCAGGCAGGCAGACAGGCAGGCAGGCAGGCAGGCAGCATTACTGGAAGGTGGTTATCTCCTATCTTCTAGACAGGTTTAGCACCCCCACATTGTAAACAAGGGCCCCGATCGCTTCTTCCAGCTTGTTAACATCATCTCCGTCATTCAGCGCACCGTTACTGTCAGGTCCTCGCTGCGCCCTACGCAATCAGCATTAACCATGTCAGGCCCTTAATGGGAGCGCTGTAAAACCCACTGACAGGCCTCGCACTGTGGATTCACATGGAAGACAAACTGCCTCCTCCACTACACATATACAGATGTGCCGCACTCGTAGAGACACACACATAGTGCACACACTGACACACATACACACCGGCACACACACACACACACACACACACACACACTGAAGACTGTGGAATACGATTCCTGTACAAATTAGAGCAGCATACCTAAACATCTTTCTCTCAACAAGTCGCCTCATAATACTGTTTGTAATGCTGTGTGTTATTTCCTTGTTAGTACCTCAGCACTGCATGGGTCAGTCTGATAAAGAATGTTGGGTTTCACCTGTCAATAGTGCATTATGAAAGCAAATGTTGTCAGGAGCCGTGGTCTGTGCATTTCTTTATGCATTATAGACTGTTATGAAGTACCAGTGAGCTGTTATACATGCCTGTGGAAAGTCTCACATTACACTAAGGTTTGATAGAAGGCATTAAAACTGCATTACATATTATGTATCATGTTTGTTTAGAATGAATATCCTCCAACAGCGCTGTGTCCGATTTCGTACAATTACAAAGACGTTTTTGAGAAAAACTCTGAGACATGCCTAAGAGGGGTGTGGAGATATGTCTGAAAGTGAGGGAGCAGAGGTAAACTCAGAGTAAACTCAGAGTTAATGTCATCTGTACTGTGGCGACCAATTGCGTCATCCCCCTGCACAGCCACTGTGTGGATGCTTCTCAAATGGCATCCTATACATTATATAGTGCAGTACTTTTGACCAGGGTCCAGGTTCCATAGGGCTCTGGTCAGAAGTAGTGCACTATATAGGGAATAGGGCACCATTTGGGGTGCATCCACTGTGTCTGCTGCCTCTGCCCTTCACTTAGATTAAACAGGCCATTCTCCATCTCTCCCAGAACCACGATTAGTGCCCCTCAGCAATTTACAGGTTATGTGTGACTTGATTTTGGTGTAAAAGGGACACCCGAGAGGTGTAAGAGGGATGAGTATAATAGAATGACATGTCATTTAAAGTCCAGTGGTAGCAGGATACAATCATGGCAAGACTTGAGGTGGTGGAGACTGGGGAGACAGACAACGTGATAAGGTTTGAGGATAGTCAGCGTCTGGTTTGTCGATAGAATTCAATAAAGCCATCTTCTAAGCTCATTAATAAAACACAAAGACCAAGACAAATATTCTTAAAGGGAATCACTGAGGATGACGGTGCTTTCAGCCAGGTATCCATTGAGCACATAAAGACGAGAATATGCGAACCATGTTGTGATGTTGCCCTTTATGCAAACAGATTTTGGGGCCACAAAGGTTAACTGTCCCCTCACTTGGAGCCAATAGGTTCTTTTCGGGATGCCACTTTGAAATAATCTCTACCTGGCCGAGCTGAACGGCCACAACTGTGAATGCGCTTGACCTTTTTTTCTCCCTGGACTAATCTGATTGTGCCTTCCTTATGAAATCAGCCGCTAAAGGTCACAGAGCTATTTAACATAAGAACCCTTTAGCTATGGAATTTGCCTTGCAGTAAATGACCTTTATTATGTTTCATTCACGTCTTCCATGCAGAAGACTACTTAACTCCTTGGGTGTCAAGAGCCAAGAGATTCTAGAGCAATGGTGTTAATGGTTAATGTAACTCTGTCTTATTTCACTTCAAATCATGTGATGCCTTAATACCGTCCTTTCACTGGGGACGGGGGGACATGTCCGAGGCAACGGTGTGCTTTAGGACCGTTTAGGACCATGCCAATGAACGGTTGGACTGGCTGTTTGGAGTGTTTATCCGACTGAATAAAAATAATAAATCAATAAAAAAATAAAAAAATGAGATGCCCCCCCACTTCTAAAACCCAAGGGATCGGGAGACAGGCACAGGAATGCGTAATAGGGTTTTTTATTGACCCAAATTACAGCGTGCCATGTAAAGGCAAGGGGACGAAGACCAGACAAACACGTATACAAAACACAGGGTTAAACCCAAACGAAAGAGCGAGGAGTACCTCAAATAAATACACGGGACGAGACCCGTAACATACACCCACACAATGATTCCACACGGGACGAGACCCGTAACATACACCCACACAATGATTCCACACGGGACGAGACCCGTAACATACACCCACACAATGATTCCACACGGGACGAGACCCGTAACATACACCCACACAATGATTCCACACGGGACGAGACCCGTAACATACACCCACACAATGATTCCACACGGGACGAGACCCGTAACATACACCCACACAATGATTCCACACGGGACGAGACCCGTAACATACACCCACACAATGATTCCACATGGGATGAAGCCCGTAATCATCTGCATAATACAAGTGGCACAAAAACCCAAACAACACAGCACAGGTACTCACACTACCAACAGACATTGTAACAATAATTGACAAGACAATGGAGAAACAAAGGGCACATTTGTACAATTACTAATCAGGGGAGAATATGGGGACCAGGTGTGCGTAATTACACAGTTCAGTCCCTAGAGGCCGATGACTTAGACCTCCAAAACTGTTGCACCGTGACAATCAAGCTAATGTTTTTAAGAGCAGAACCCTGAAAACGTTTATACAAGGCTAAGATACACATAATTGTGTGTGCATCTCTTCTATAAAAATACCAGAGAAAAGGCTCTGTGGTAACTGACACCCAGACCAAAGAGAGCTTTCTGAATAGAACTAATAACATCTGACTGGAATATTTCCAACCATTCATCATGAGTGTTGTTACAGAGAATCAGAAAGGATAGACCTTCAACAAACATCAAATTCATACTGGAGAGAGACTGTCTCAGATTTAAGAAGCAAAATGTCAAGCTCGATATGGCCATGATTTTGGGGCAGATGTCAAGGCAGGAACTGATAATGGGCTTGTCATTTGAACTGTTGAGCCATCATCCAGCAGCTCGTGACCTTTTGCGTTCATAGATACAGTCTGTCAGATATCCTTGGCCCCAGTTCCACTGTACTGTATGTCAGATATCCTTGGCCCCAGTTCCACTCTATGTCAGATATCCTTGGCCCCAGTTCCACTGTATGTCAGATATCCTTGGCCCCAGGTCCACTGTACAGTATGTCAGATATCCTTGGCCCCCAGTCCAACTGTATTTCAGATATCCTTGGCCCCAGTTCCACTGTATGTCAGATATCCTTGGCCCCAGTTCCACTGTATGTCAGATATCCTTGGCCCCAGTTCCACTGTGTGTCAGATATCCTTGGCCCCAGTTCCACTGTATGTCAGATATCCTTGGCCCCAGTTCCACTGTCCATGTCAGATATCCTTGGCCCCAGTTCCACTGTATGTCAGATATCCTTGGCCCCAGTTCCACTGTATGTCAGATATCCTTGGCCCCAGTTCCACTGTATGTCAGATATCCTTGGCCCCAGTTCCACTGTATGTCAGATATCCTTGGCCCCAGTTCCACTTTATGTCAGATATCCTTGGCCCCAGTTCCACTGTATGTCAGATATCCTTGGCCCCAGTTCCACTGTATGTCAGATATCCTTGGCCCCAGTTCCACTGTGTGTCAGATATCCTTGGCCCCAGTTCCACTGTATGTCAGATATCCTTGGCCCCAGTTCCACTTTATGTCAGATATCCTTGGCCTCTAGTCCAACTGTATGCCACTAATGGACGACTGGATTACTGTCTTATTGGTGACAAACTTTCTGTTGCTGCCTATAGGATGGGGACAAAAATAGGATGCATCTCAGAGCTGCAGACATAGGTAAGGTCCAAAATGACACCATGTGCCTTATGCCCGGTACTAGTCAAAAGTAGTGCACTATACCTCCCGGGTGGCGCAGTGGTTAAGGGCGCTGTACTGCAGCGCCAGCTGTGCCACCAGAGACTCTGGGTTTGCGCCCAGGCTCTGTTGTAACCGGCCGCGACCGGGAGGTCCGTGGGGCGACGCACAATTGGCCCACAGTCGTCTGGGTTAGGGAGGGTTTGGCCGGCAGGGATGTCCTTGTCTCATCGCGCACCAGCGACTCCTGTGGCGGGCCGGGGGCAGTGCGCGTTAACCAAGGTTGCCAGGTGCATGGTGTTTCCTCCGACACATTGGTGCGGCTGGCTTCCGGGTTGGATGCGCGCTGTGTTAAGAAGCAGTGCGGCTTGGTTGGGTTGTGTATCGGAGGACGCATGACTTTCAACCTTCTTCTCTCCCGAGCCCGTACGGGAGTTGTAGCGATGAGACAAGATAGTAGCTACTAAAACAATTGGATACCATGAAATTGGGGAGAAAAAAGGGGTAATATAAATAAATAAAAAATACATAAAAAGAAGTGCACTATATAGGGAATTGGGTGCCATTTGGAACACAACCATATATATATACATATGTACATATATATATATATGTTTTTTTAAACTCAACTAACCCTAAACGTTCACTGTGGAGAATGTCCTGTACTTGATTAAGATTCCCGAAAATCTCTGTTGTTCCATCAATGGATAGTTTATTAAAAAAATACAAGTATCATACAAGTACACAGACACAGTTAGACAACTAATGTTTAAATACGTTTAACATATAAGACATAGCAGCAAAGTAACACTTGTACTCCAGTCCAGAGTCTTAACAAAGAAAAAGTTGAATCATGGCCAAGAATGTAATTTCCACAAAACCTCCTTTTGAAAGTGGGAGCATGCTTGTATTCAAGCAGATAGATTTATGAGCTGCACAACAACAGAACTTGTTATGAAAGGTCACGTCAAAGCTTAATCCACTTTGTCCTTCATATCACCATGGTACTGGAGATATAAAAAGCCACATCTTTCTAATCTCTTTCCCTACGTTGTCCTCAAATGTTACCATGAAATAGAGAGGCTCTTTAAACCCCCACCACACACACTGTAATCCAACATGGTCCTGAAAACAGTCCAAATGGAATTGTTCATGTCTGTTTTGTCTAAATGGGAAAGCAAAGTTTTCTAATAGATTCATGTGTCATCTGTACTAAAAGCCTCTCCTGGAGAACAATTAAAGATAACAAATGACTATTGCCTATTATTTCGAACAGATTTCATAGCCTATGCAGCATCCATAATACTAAACCAACTGCAAAATGACTTCTAACGAATGTGCTGCAGAGTGTACTGCAATGTTTCGGACGAAAACCATTTATTTCATTAATCAGACGTTAATGACAATGAAGTTAGAGTGGATGTGATGGTAGGCCTGTGTACTCAGACTTGGTGCACTCAACTTTTTCCTGTAGAAAGGAAATGATGCTATACTATAGGATGGATAGGGACTGTAGGGAGATAAAGCAAATGTTTAGAAAGGGTGTAAAATACTATTTTACAATCTCAAAAGCAAGCCTTAATGTATTCATTAATGCTAACTCTATTCGTTACTAGGCTCAATGACTACTGCATAATCCCCCATTTAAGCATACATCATAAATAAGACATTTTTGTGTTGGATCATTAAACATTTTAAGTGCATATGGTGCCCATGTGTAAACATGTTCTCTCTCAAAATCAAACTGCAGTACTAGTAATTACTTGTTCATTTACAATATCTAACAAAGGTTTCAGAAGGAAATAGAGAACAGTAGCTCCACAATATTCTCTTTCCACCAGTCCTTTGTTGTGCTGCTGTAGGGGGAAATGCCTGATGAGAGATTCATAGAATTATTGAAATGTTATTATGTGGTTTCCCTCAAATTGGAAGGGTTATGTTTCTCTCCTCCTGAGGTAACTTGTAGGTTCAGAGAGGAAGTGGAGACAGTGTCAAAGTCCCCTGAATT
Source organism: Oncorhynchus tshawytscha (assembly GCF_018296145.1). Classification (NCBI taxonomy): domain Eukaryota; kingdom Metazoa; phylum Chordata; class Actinopteri; order Salmoniformes; family Salmonidae; genus Oncorhynchus; species Oncorhynchus tshawytscha. The sequence continues at coordinate 22,461,679 of NC_056456.1, read as the reverse complement.
GACTATTGGAGCCCGGGATTAAACTTCAGAAGAAAAGGTGTCACGTATATTTCTATACACAAGACTGCAATCCAAACATTTAAGTAGGGTTGCAAAGCTACCGATAATTTATCAAAATTACCTGAATCTTCTGTAATTTTGGTAATTGACATGTAATCTGTGGCAATCTATGGTAATTTTGGTCATTTATACTTAAATGTATTTTTATTCATATACTGTCAAATAAAATCAAATAAAACTTTATTTGCCACATGCTCCGAATACAACAAGTGTAGACTTAACCATGAAATGCTTACTTACAAGCCCTTAACCAACAGTGCAGTTCAAGAAGAAGAAAATATTTACCAAGTATATAAAAATAAAAAGTAATAATAAAAAGTAACACAATAAGAATAACAATAACGATGCAATATACAGGGAGCACCGGTACTGAGTCAGTGTGCAGGGGTACAGGCTAGCTGAAGTAATCTGTACATGTAGGTGGGGGTGAAGTGACTATGCATAGATAACAAATAAACAAACAGCGAGTAGCAGCAGTGTACAAGAGGGGGGTAGAAGCTTTGTATGAATTGTTCAGCAGTCTCATGGCTTGGGAGTAGAAGCTGTTGAGGAGCCTTTTGGTCCTAGACGTGGCGCTCCGGTACCGCTTGCCGTGCGGTAGCAGAGTAACCTAATTAATGAAAAAAGCATCTAATCAACAAAGGCTTTATTTCCAATTAACTCTGCAACTCTTCAAACGTATTGTATTTTTTCACAATTGCAATGAGTTTGGCTCCGAAACTTTCACAACAAAGACATATTGACATAGTCAAATAAATAAAAGTTTATAAAAATATATAAAGGATATTTCGTGCTTAAACCCTCATATTAACCATCCATTGGTATTCACTAAGTTGATGGTTTGTATTTAAGATAATGTTTTACAGCTTTGTCCATCTATTTTACAATGACGTGATAAGGATGCACAGAGGGCCAGAGATCATTGTAGACACCTGTGATAATCTGAAGTTCCCAAAAACCCCACTAGATGTCATCTGATAATATTCCATATATTCCTTGAAAGTTACCAAAAAGCTGGTAGTTTGCTGGTAAACTTTGAAATTGGCCAGTAAAAACCTTCACAGTAATAAACCACCCCTGTGCTTAAGTAAGGCCTTGTTGGATCCATAGAAATAGAGTCACTAGAACGGGAATCCCCATTCAAGTCAATGTGTCCGTAATGGGTGGACCAGCTAATTCTAACGTTGGATCATGAACTGTAAGGTCCAGCAATGGCAATAGCAACACTGACTCTACTACAGTGTAGAGGGGTTGGCCAGGGATCAGGTAATTGAGCTGTAATATTTTCCAGATGAAATGTATATTATTTAAATGACATTGTAGCAGGAAGGGAAGAACCATGCTGGCCTAGCTGGCACGCACACAGCGGACAGTGAATAGGGAGGAACAATATGATTTAATGTAATGGGGAGAATAAAGCATCATTAGTGCAAATGAACTTTTGTCAGCTAAGCTGATCCTGTTGGGTGCTAATGCCACTGGCAACCGTACCGATAGCAATTTATGCTCGGGGGATAGGGTGAAGTGAAGTGCACTCCGTGATGTATTTAGCCCTCAATGGCAGCCGTGGTCACCGGCATTCCACACTGTTTTGTCTCCCTGAGTTTGCAGTGCCAAGATGAAGGATGCACCATGTTTAATTCATACCGTTGGTGTTTCATTCGGAGCCAGGAATGGGCCCTAGTCCATTAATTAGTACCAAACGACCATTCAAAACAAGACCTGCCTTGTATAGGTCGGCCATTTTGCAGGTTTGCGGCGCTTTAGTGTTGCCTTGATCATTTGGCTGGAGTGGAGTGGACATCCAAGGCTCAGAGCAGGAGTCCTGCTGACTGCATGCCCGCTGTAGCTGGAATATGCCACAATACATTTTCAGATAGCTGCCAAATTACGCATTGCAGCTGAAATTTATGAGAAAGCACTTATCTGAACAGTGTCATCATTAAAATGATTGAGCTGCAAATTCTGTTATGTAAGATTATGATTGTTTGATATTATCATGGTACAATAAGATGTCCTGTGCACTTGTGATTTGTCTCTTGGCTGCTGTGTAGCTACACCTGAGTATTTGGCTGAGTGTGTACTTGCCTTCCAAATATTTCATTGGCTTTAGTTGATTCATTATTATAGTATTGTTCAAAAGGAACAACTGAAAATACTTCAATAAAGGCACTGACGATAGAGGAACATAAGAAAGTAATGATGCTTAGAAAACTGCATGACATCATGGTTTTCTGTCCATTTTAAAGTGATAAATCACAGAAGAGGAAAAACTACCATAATCCACCTCTAGTATCACTCATTTTGTAAGGTAGAATAAATGTAATGAACTTATTACAATTAAAAAGACAAAAGAACAGTGTTGACTAATTCAGATGGGCCCTTGTGACAGGATTCTCCTTTCCTGGGGAACAAAGCCAAATTGATCCACCCACAGTGCAATTTCCTCCCCAAAGATAGAGTACATATTTATGTTCTGTATTTTTCCCCACCATCTCTTCATGCCAAGAACCCAGTTATTACTGCAGAGGCTGCAGACAACAACACCTGTCTCCCTTCTGCAGTTTCTCTGTGTTACAATTAATTGTTCCATGTTATTTATTTGGCTGTGTTGCTATATTTTTCTTAAGCTGTATTCTCTCCATTCAATTATAATGATGAAAACATTAAAAATCTGTCTTCTATTTTATGTTGAGCTTTTTTTTTCTCTCTCTCCAGAAAAGAACATCATGTTTCAAAGGGAACTAAATTACAATGTAATGAAAAATAAAACATTATACTTGTCAGGTCTATACAGGGAATACCAATGAACCATATTAAATGTATCAGTAGTTACATTTAAGGATTCTTACAACCGGAAAACATGAGAACAGCGGAGACTAAAAGCAGGAGGGGAATTCTTGGCGGAGTAGCTGAGAGACTAGGAGGACCAGGTTAGATGAACGATAGATGAAGAATTGTATGTTAATCAAGCCATGATGTATAGGTCATGCTCACACCAACACAGGCACATCAAGAGTCCCTGGTGCATTTTCCACACAACGGGTACAGGGGACGAGGAGAGAGAATGAATTATATAAAGTGAGCTTGTACTGTATACAGATAAGTGGTGTGTGTCAGGGGAAATTGTGGGGGTGGGGGAAAGTTAAGTTCATGTACTGCACTTCAGAGGTGGGGCTATCGTCGCCGTGTCATTTCTAAATCTGCTTAGTTAGTGGGTTCTAGCTAACGGATTATCAGCCACATTTGAGTAATAGACTCCTCATTTAGCTTTAATGTGTTTTGCATAGAGAGCAACCTCCCCTCATCACTCTTAAAGATGAATCGGCTTCTAGCCAAAATTCTAAAGATATTAGTCTGCCGGCAACTGCATAAATCATAACATTTTACTAATGAGAGCAAAGTTAAACACTCCTCCCACCTCCTAAAGCACATGGAGGAGGATTATGATGATGCTGCCATGACCGTTGGTTCTCCAAGGAAAGCAAAGGTCCTCTTTATTTACATGGGCTGTATGCATCCCAAATGGCATCCTATCCCCTTTATAGTGCATTACTTTTGCCCAGAGCTCAATTGCCCTTGGTCAAAAGTGCACTATAAAGGGAATAGGGTGCCATTTGGGACGCATATATGGAGTTCCACCCAGCCCACAGGGAAACTGGCTTTACATAAGCATGAAGCCAATTTATCATTGATATTTATTTCCATTAACTACTGCATTATCATAGTGTAATTAATAATGTTTGCCTCTGCATAGGACGAATACTAATGGTAGAGTGTGTTTACCTCTCATGAGAAGATTATATAATAAGATAGAAAGAATAGTGTAAGTGAAAATGTGGATTATTAAGATGACTATTAAAATAAACTTAAATGGGTTATATGATATGATTCTCAATTATTTTATTAACCTACAAATACTCTATGAAACTGCATGAAATTCCATAGGGACTCAGATTGTATTGTATTCATACTCTACAAAATAGAGGTTCATTACTCACCGTTGATAATTATCACATTCATTTAACAATGAGAATAACTGTATTTTGTGCCCCTGTATTTACCGCATGAAACCTATAACCTAGAGGTTGCATGGAATAAAACAAAAACACACAAAGACAGTCCATGTCGACAGGAGGCTGGACGACAAGGCGTGAGGCAGTATCAAAAGGCTGCTAGCTTGTGCCTGGGCCTGTGTGGCTTGTGGCTTTTGAGAGTCGCACACTGGTTGGCTGTCAGACACAGGCACTGCTCTCTCCCTCATTAGACACGCTTCCCCAGTGCCACTCCCCGTGTGCCTCTCTCCCGCTCCGATCCAAATTAAACACACAAGCACACACACATAAGCGTGAGCACACACACACACACATGGCCCAGTACACCGTCACACCAGCGACGCCTAGCTGACACACAGTTTGTTTTGTACATCTAATTTGACAGTGCTTTAACTAGAGAGCCTGCTGCTTGTCAAATGCGGCAGCAGCACACAGCTGAACTGGAGGTGTTCAGTTGAAGGGCATCTGTGAAGCAGCAGAATCCCTTTGAACAGGCCGCGCTGGCTTCTGCTCGCCCTGTGTGCTGGGAGGTGCTGCGCACACGCTGAGGGCTTCCGTGTCTGTCTCTTTCTTTATTTCCCTTCTTAAGTGGAGGGCTGATGGGAGATGGGGATTCTGATGATGACAGTTGGTTCCATGTCTAGTCCAGCTCATACACACCCCCTCCCCACTCTCTCAATCTCTCTCTCTCTCTCTCTCTCTCTCTCTCACTTTCTTCATTCTTCAATCCAAGCACCAGGGAAACCTTTTAAAGTGTCTCAAAGCAGAGCTGACTTTGGTCCCTACAGCTCCCGGGCTTTGAAACCGGGGGAGGGTGCCGTGCTGTCACCAGCATGTTCCACGGGACACTTTGCTCATTAGGGAAGAGGGGACTGGTTCGTGGCTCCCTGCTCAACTTCATAACAAGTCAGTCAGCCAAAACAGCTGTAGAGGAAAGGGTAGGACTAGGAAGTAGGAACAACCCTTGGTGTGTTTTCAGTAAACGTCAGTGTTCTGTGCCAGAGTAGTGTGAGGGCAGTAGAGACGGAAGGACAAACCAGGGATGATGTCTGGTGTCTGTTTCCTGACTCCAGACAGTCAAGGCTGGAAAACAAAAGCCTGCGAGCTTACAAGAGCCAGATGGAAGAGGGAAAAGGTGACCAAACATATCTGTTCACATTCAACCTTTAAAACTGAATGTAGCTGAATAGGGAAGTTGGCCCTAAATGTGGGTAGAGGAGCAGTATTACTATACTACCTTTATTATAACACTTTGCTATATGCATGGTGTTGTTGTTATTTTGTTTGAAAAGAAAGACCTTGATTTGGTATTTAACCTACTGAATGTTGAATGGAAATCAAACTCAGTGAACCTAAATCATGACTTCAATAATAAATCTAAATGGCATATTTTGCCTCATCATTTTTGCACACATCATCTGAGGAGAACAGACATACGTGAACGATTCGATCTACATCATCCACCGATATAAAATTGGTTTATAGCAGTAGTTGGGCAATGCATTGGCCTGTAGCTTGCAAAATGTAATGCATCAAAATACAGTGTTCCACCTCAAAAAGCCTCTGCTTAAATCAGACATATAGCCTGACAAACTCAGAGCAAAAGCAGCCTCTGAGAGACATAACTCTGGTGAAAGAGAGACCATTCTCTCTTGTAGGTTTAGTGCTACTGTACATGGTGGATGCTCTACACTGCAGGCAGTGTACAGGTTACACATCCATCTGTATTTAAGACGGCCATTGTACTGAGTCCTCCAACAAATGTTGGAAAACCCATTCGCTCCTGTGTCTAGCATTGATTCACATCATCCAATCTCATGTTGTTGAGCAGGCACTTCACCCTGAAGAGCAAGACAAGAAATGCTTGAAACATATGGAAATGCTCGAGACCCCCTGAAACAATAATTCCAAGGCTGATGCCTATTTTTAATCCATTGCAGAAAATTCCCTGCATGCAACAGAAGCATGTTCACGGTCACAAAAGAGGTCTTCAGCTTGCTTGGAACAGGCTGTCCTCCCCAACTCCCTGATCCAACAAAACCTAGACAAGCTCTTGTTGAAGCGACGATGGCTATATTCTCCACAGCAACGTTGATATATAGATGTTTAACTCGACTTTCTAGGAAGGTAAGTAAGATAAGCAACAGTTTTATTTGCTATATGCAATTTGTATCTTCACAGATTTAGAAGTTCCAGCTCAACAGATAGTGTCCATCTCTCTTCTCCTCCTCACATCTCGAGCAACATCAAGAGTCCGAGTGACCTGAAAGAAAAATGAGCCACAAAATAATTAAATGGGCAGCACATTAAAGAATTCAACTAAACAGTGACTCTTTAAAAGATTGACATGTGGTTTCTTTGACGTTTGCAATGCAATGCAAACCAACATAGGCTCAAATGCAATGGCTGTAGTAAAACGTAGTTTTCAAATATATGGTTTCAACAGGGTATTACATAAGATGTGATTGTTTGATATTATCATTGTACCACAGGAGGTTGGTGGCATCTTCACTGGGGAGAACAGGTTCATGGTAATGACTGGAGCGGAGTCAATGGAATGGTATCAAATACATCAAACACATTCTTATGAGCTCCCCTCAGAAGCCTCCACTGCAATGGTACAAGAATATGTGGACTTGGCTGCTGTTTACAGTGGCCTGAGTATTTGGCTGAGTGTGTACTTGCCTTCCAAACGTTTCATTGACTTTGGTTAATTCATTGTTATATTATAGTTCAAAAGGCACAACGGGAACTCATTTTAGGTTTAGTGCTACTGTACATGGTTGATGGTCGAGACATACAGTACCAGTCAAACGTTTGGACACACCTACTCATTCAAGGGTTTTTCTTTATTTTGACTATTTTCTAAATTGTAGAATAATAGTGAAGACATCAAAACTATCAAATAACACATATGGAATCATGTGGTAACCAAAAAAGTGCTCAACAAATCAAAATATATTTTATATTTGAGATTCTTCAAAGTAAACATCCTTTGCCTTAATGACAGTTTTACACACCATTGGCATTCTCTCAACCAGCTTCATGAGGAATGCTTTTCCAACAGTCTTGAAAGACTTCCCACATATGCTGAGCACTTGTTGCCTGCTTTTCCTTCACTCTGCAATCCAACTCATCCCAAACCATCTCAATTGGGTTGAGGTTAGGTGATTGTGGAGGCCAGGTCATCGGATGCAGCGCCATCACTCTCCCTCGTGGTCAAATAGCCCTCACACCACCTGGAGGTGAGTTGGGTCATTGTCCTGTTGAAAAACAAGCGCAAATCGCTAACCAGATGGGATGGCATATCACTGCAGAATGCACTTAAAGAAACTTTGAAAGTTCTTGAAATGTTCCATATTGACTGACCTTCATGTCTAACGGTAATGATGGACAATCGTTTTTCTTTACTTATTTGAGCTGTTCTTTCCATAATATGGACTTGGTCTTTCACCAAATAGGGCTATCTCCTGTATACCACCCTTAACTTGTCACAACACAACTGGTTGGTTCAAACGCATTAAGAACAACATAAATTACACAAATTAACTTGAATAAGTTGGTGTGTCCAAACTTTTGACTGGTACTGTATATGAGACTAAACTGAGAAAATGTTGCTTTATTGCCAAATTCTACCACCTAGCACCATTCATCTTGGTGCTTGCCTTGTTTGCTGTATGAACGCTGAGCATCTGCTAATTTAAGGAGCTTGACAGTGGCCATTTTCCATGGAAGAGGAGGCTAAAGAGGCCCATTGACCCCTCTTCACCACAATGTTCCCTCATTGTGACGAGAGACTTCTTTAACTTCTGGGTCAATTTCAGTGCATTTTCAGATCAGAGCAACCTCCTTAGAGCTTTGACTGTGAGTAACAGCCTGACTAGTGTTACCTCAATGAAAGTCTATCATAAAGGCATTGCGTTTTTTTGAAGGCCATTGGATGGTACAATTGTGTAAAATAATATACTCTAAAATACATAACTAAATGTGAACAATTACCTTTTCTATATTTCAATAGCAATGAGAAAGATTACAGTAATTATACACACTTAAATAAAGAATAATATGTTGTGTAGTCTTTGTATGTATTGTGGTGAGACTGAATAAAATACTGTTGTTGAAAATAATGGTTAAATGCTGCCCTCCACAGGCATAGCAATGTTACTGTGGTTCAGTGTGGCCTCAACAACTACTATATAGGCCTATGTGAACACATTGATTTGCCCTGCCTAGTTTTCCAGATTTTGACTCACAACAATGCCCACATTATGACCTTGCCTGTTAGTGAACAGATTGAATAGATTTATATTTGGATGAGTATATGAATAATTATTTGACAGTTTTTTGGGAGGTTTGTGACAGGTTTTTGTAAGATATTTGCCCATTTATTTTTGCTCGTAGACAAATGTTGGTGAATCACCCAAATAGAATATTGACCAACAGAGAATCTCTGAATAGTCCCTTTCATGTACTGCTAAAATCACAGAAAAATGACTTTGGTTATTGATGACTCTTTTTTAAGTTAACAAAATAATGAATAAACTAGAAACACAACACCAGATGAGGAGGGTTTCAATTACAGATGACTAGTGTATTTGTGACGACTTCAGCTGACATTTCAATTGTCACCTGACATTTTTTGCTCCAATTTCAAACAATCCTACACTGTATCTCTATTTCAACTTTTAATTTTTTTTTTATCCAGACATGTTCGATTAAGTTTGGTTTTGTCCTCTAAATTGGCCATTCCATTCAACAGTACAATGAATGTCATTGTTAGTATTGCTGTCTTTTTTATTTGATTTTTTTATTGTAAAATAATAAACATATTATAAAATATTTAAAAAACTTTACCTCATTCGGGTCAGCTGATTGAGGCTATATGCAAAACCATTTAAACAAAGCACGTCATCAACATTTGTTTTTTGTGTAATTAGAACAAATCCCCCCATTTATGCCCCATATCAACATTTTGAGAAAATAAGGCGGGAATATAAAGGTTGTCCAAGTTAAAGAAAATAAATGTATACAAAGACAAAGAACACACACACACACACACACCTTTAAGGTTTGTATATTTGGCAAACCATTCCAACTAGGAGCTGCTGTGTGTGTCTGTATTGTCACCGACTTGGCCATAGTTTATCCTCAAATCACCTCAGGAATTATTTAATGTCTTTTGTAATATTGCAATTCAGACTTTCATTGATTGGGAACACAATCCAAATGGTTATTCATGCTTGCTCTTCATCTCATTATTTTTATCCAGACATGTTGTCTCCTTGCGTTGTTAACCACCTCCAGCATTCTAAGAGTACATTTACATTTTTCTTTCTGTTGAATGAAAAGTTCAAACCTTAAACCCAGAGAGTCAGTTAGGTTTAAATCAGGTCAGCAGGAAGTGTCTGCATCGCTGTCAAACAACCATTTGGCAACATGAGCCATGCAGCCACCCAACCCAAGCCAAGGGAACAAAAAGGATTGAGTGTGCACTCCAATAAGCGATGTTCATCTGTCTCTGCAGATATATAAACTTTTTCCTTCTCATTTTCCTTCGAGTGGCTCTAAATGATGTATGAAGTGCCAGGGTGAGCCTTCCGGAGAGACAAATGCCAATGACTCGCTCCAAAATGTCAAACATGACAGTCAGAGACATTCAATAATCATATCTGCCTGACCAACTCAGAGCCCTGCTCTTCAAACTATTGCTGATGTCTGGTGAGGCAAAGACTGAGTTTGTCTGCCTTGAGGTAAACTATCTCTCTTTAGACAAGGCCATAGGTAGACACGCACAATCTGCAGTGCTAGGTTGAGTGGAAGAGTATATAAATATAAAAATTAAAGTCCGAAATAATACCTACAAATGACCTTTTGTGTGATGCAATATTGACTATTTCAGCATAAAGTAAATATGAATGCAACACTGCATTACAACAACTGAGACATGTTATTTAATTTGAATCAAGTGTTTAAAGCGGCAATCAGCAGTTGAAACAATAACAAAGCGCCTCTCCACCCATTTTGATAAAAAGCAGAGGGATGAGGCTGGAGAAATGTAACCACTATCAAATTCATAGACAGAGCTAAGGATGCAAGGACTGACCATCCATGATGAACATAGTTTCAACCATGTTTTGAGGCTATACAGTTTTTTTGCATTTACTTTGTTTACAAACATTGGAGTAAAACAAGCTTACATTTTGGGTTCTGATGGGGTATGACAGCTCTTGAGTCATTTATAAGTTCTATTCTTCAAGAATCAATAGGTGCATATCATTCATTTATAATATGAAAAATAGATGTAGCAACTACTGATTGCCCCTTTAAACCTATCATTTAAAAAAACTTAATTCATGTAAGGGCCAGGGCAAACTTTAGATATCAATTTTCCAAAGTAATCTACTGTTCCACATTTCTAATCAAGTAGACCAAATGAAATGCAAATGATGACATAATGTTTTTATTTTATTTATAGAAGGCACAATTGAAAAACACATGTTTAATAAGCACAGTCATTCGTAGTCAATCACATTCTCTTGAAAACATCAACAAGTGGATTAAAGATTCACAAATAGTACCAATCAAATTTCCCCACGCTCGCAATTTGGTTATCAACTGTATAATTTTGATTTGTTGTCTTCAACTCCAAAAACGTAAACATTTGAAATAAGGTGTCCAGTGGAGTTGCAGATTTCCTAGTACAGATTTATACACTACGTTCAAAAGTTTGGGGTCATTTAGAAATGTCCATGTTTTTGAAAGAAAAGCACATTTTCTGTCAATTCAAATATAAATAGATTTGAAATATAGTGTAGACATTGTTAATGTTCGGAATGACTATTGTTGCTTGAAACGGCTTATTTCTCAAATGGAATAGCCTTCATTTCTCAGAACAAGAATAAGACTGACAAGTTTCAGATCAAAGATATTTGTTTCTGACCATTTTGAGCCATTTTGTTTCTGACCATTCCCTATCTTATGTCAGTTAGAATCACCACTTTATTTTGAGAATGTGAAATGTCAGAATAATAGTAGAGAGAATGATTTATTTCATGCTTTTATTTCTTTTGGCCCATTCCTCCTGACAGAGCTGGTGTAACTGAGTAAGGTTGTAGGCCTCCTTGCTCGCGCACACTTTTTCAGTTCTGCCCATAAATCTTCTATAGGATTGAGGTCAGGACTTTGTGACGGCCACTCCAATACCTTGACTTTGTTGTCCTTAAGCCATTTTGCCACAACTTTGGAAGTATGTTTGGGGTCATTGTCCATTTGGAAGACCCATTTGCAACCAAGCTTTAACTTCCTGACTGATGTCTTGAGATGTTGCTTCAATATATCCACGTAATTTTCCTTCTCATGATCAATCTATTTTGTGAAGTGCACCAGTCCCTCCTGCAGCAAAGCACCCCAACAACATGATGCTGCCAACCCCATACTTCATGGTTGGGATGGTGTTCTTTGGCTTGCAAGCAATCCCCTTTTTCCTCCAAACATTACAATGGTCATTATGGCCCAACAGTTCTATTTTTGTTTCATCAGACCAGAGGACAATTCACCAAAAAGTAAGATCTTTGTCCCCATGTGCAGTTGCAAACCGTAGTCTGGCTTTTTTATGGCAGTTTCGGAGCAGTGACTTCTTCCTTGCCGAGCGGCCTTTCAGGTTATGTCGATATAGGACTTGTTTTACTGTGGATATATATACTTTTGTTCTTGTTTCCTCCAGCATCTTCACAAGGTCCTTTGATGCTGTTCTGGGATTGATTTGCACTTTTTGCACCAAAGAACGCATCTCCTTCCTGAGCGATATGACAGCTGCGTGGTCCCATGATGTTTATACTTGCATACTATTGTTTGTACAGATGCACATGGTACCTTCAGGCATTTGGAAATTGTTCCCAAGGATGAACAAGACTTGTGGAGGTCCACAATTGTGTTTCTGAGGTATTGGCTGATTTCTTTTGATTTTCCCATGATGTCAAGCAAAGAGGCACTGAGTTTGAAGGTAGGCCTTGAAATACATCCACAGGTACACCTCCAATTGACTCAAATGATGTCAATTAGCCTATTCAAAGCTTCTAAAGCCATGCCATCATTTTCTGGAATTCTCCAAGCTGTTTAAAGGCAGTCAACTTAGTGTATGTAAACTTCTGACCCACTGGAATTGGGATACAGTGAATCATAAGTTAAATAATCTGTATGTAAACAATTGTTGGAAAAATGACTTGTGTCATGCACAAAGTAGATGTCCTAACTGACGTGCCAAAACTATAGTTTGTTAACAAGAAATGTGTGGAGTGGTTGAAAAACAAGTTTTAATGACTCCAACCTAAGTGTATGTAAACTTCCGACTTCAACTGTATATTTTCCATAAAATGTTTGCCGTGTCCAGCTACAATAGTCATTTACAACAGTAACAATGTCTACACTGTGTTTCAGATCAATTTTATGTTATTTTAATGGCACCCCAAAAATGTATTTTCTTTCAAAAACAAGGACATTTCTACATGACCCCAAACTTTTGAACGGTAGTGTACATGTGTAACATTACAGTATAATTACAAAAACAGAAGTGCCGTAGACTTATGAGATATGTTACAGTAGTGTGCTTTCAATGCTGGCTCAAGTATCGCGTTTTTGGTGGGTCCCTTCTGAATACAGCCAGGCATCGCTTGGAGTACTCCTCTGGAAAGTCACGGAAGTGGCTCACATGGGCAGGGGTTTTGACCATGAGGTCAACATCACTGTACCGAGTCACTCGATCAGCTCTGGAGTACAGGTACAGCTGTGGCCAGGTAGGAGGGCTCTCCCAGATGGCATCGTAGTGGTTCTTGTGGGTGTACTTGGTCACAGGGTATAGAACCACCCTAGGCAGGAAAACTGTTACAGCAAACAGTGCCAAGAGAACATTCATCAACATCACATTGAGTTTGGGTCACAGAGTGGCTGTAAGAGCCCGCAATGCCCCCCTCACATTTCGAGTGCCTGGGGCCTGTCCACCACAGCCCCAACTATACAAAGGGTGCTGAACTGTTTATGACTGTGAAAGAGCTCAACAATGTAGCGGTAAAGCATGAATCCCCCCGTTGCTGAACACATGGAAAAATATGGGACTGTTTTCCACCTCGTAATCATAGAGTATCTCAAGCAGTTTGAGGGCAGTGTTACTCAGCTCCTTGTAGCCAAAAGATTCAGAGAAGAACTATCTTCAAGGCCGCTGTGTAGCAAATAGTGACACAACCCTGGAACGAAAAGGTAAGTCACACATTAATAATGAAGTAGATTAATAATTTATTGAAATGACAGGATTCATTAACCACCACAATAGTTTAAATCCAACATGTTCATTATAAATTGACCTGTACTTGGCAAGATGTTTGTCTCTGCATCCAGCCCATCCCAGCAGTATGACAACTGGTTATTTTGTTCCATGCCAGTGTCTATCTGAAAGGAGAGAAAAAAAAAGTTACCTGATTAGGAAATTAGCTAGCTACCTAACCAGGACAACTAATTTAGCTAGCTAACGTTAGCAAGCAACCTTTGAGTTTGTCCAATCCAGCTGTCACTGAATTATGGACAAACCTGCCAGAGCCAACGTTGACTAAATAGCTCATGCCATGGCTCTGGGTGACACTCAGGTGACAGATAACTTTGCGTGTAGTTAGCTAGCTAGCCTAGCAAGGCTATCGATAACAAATTGCTCACCCGAGACCAATGCATCTGGAAACACAATGGTGTAGTCCACGCCATCATTTGCCATTTTGTAGCCGGTTATTATCTCTCTTTCAGTTTTGCTATACGAGTCATTTGGCACATGTGTTAGCTGGAATTTAACGTGTTGACAGGTTTACTCGCCGCCAATCGCTACGTAAGTCAACGGGTTGCAGTCCGTTCATTGGTTCGCGTTTCCTTCTCGAAACATTCAGTTCCATGTTCCTCCGTGAGATGGCGGACAATGTCCATATTAGAGTTGTCAAGCTTCTGTAGAAAAACTAGTCTAATATTTCACTCAGAATTACATGGGAATTATTTGACAACATTACGCAATCTGTGGAATAACAATTGATTATGTTATTGCTTTATTTAATTGGAACAACATCGATGTACCAAATTATGTGATTGGTAGTAGAGTGACATGTGAAATAACTGTAGACTAGAGTCGATGCATAGTAGAGGTAAATTAGTATTCACAGCTGGTAAAATGCTGATATACTTTCACACTACTATCAATATTCGAGCTAACACAGTAGATAATAAAATACTGTATATTTACACCCCATCATAAAGTAAAACGGTGTCGCTGGCTCGTCCGTGAATGGAAGCTTCAGCTGTCAATCTGGACGTGAAAAGGCGGAGGAGGGCAGGTCAGTGGGAGTGTTGAAGGAGCCAGACGACACTGCGCAGCAGAGCTGTCAAACAGTTGAAATATCTAACCACGGCAGACGGCAATTGTGTCTTACTAATGAGAAATCAAAATGCCACATAAGGGGGACTGTGAGTTTACGGTTTGAGGTCAGCTATACTTCGTGTAGTTAGCTAGAGTTACTTCGGCGTTGGCTGCATAACTTCTAGTTTGTTAGCGAACTGGAGTGGCTAACGTTAGCTAGCATCTCGTCTTGGACTGTTGACAAACTAAACTAGCTAACGGTATCTAGCTACACCAGCGAGCTAGCCAACTAACCACAATAAAGTTAGCCGACTAGATAACGTTACTCTACCAGCTCGTTCATGGGGAGTATATCAAATAGCCTGCAAGTTATTATTGCAGTGAGATGGAACTAAGTTTGGCCTGTTTCATCAAGTTGTTGAAGAGTCCATCATCTCATCGTTTTAATGACACACGACAAGGTAAGAACTCTTGATAACTCTGCCACTGCTGCCAGCATGCGAGGTTGCTAGCTAATTTAGCAAGCTCGTTAGTTAACGAAGCCAGCCATTCAAATTAACTAACAGTAATGTGACCATTTAGTAACTAACTAGACAATCATTTGGTCAGCATATTGTATCCAAGCTCAATATAAATTCGTTGCTAGGTTATAGGTTGATGATTCCAGATCAGGAGAAATTGGGCCCTCTCCTATGAACAAGACTCGGTCATTATTTAAAATCTCAGGAATGTCAGGTATGCTGTTGCCGACCCTGATACGCACCATTTACAACAGATAAGGCTCAGATAGTGAAACTAAGAATAACTCATATGTGGTGAATGCAATTCGTTGACTAGCTATTTCACAACAGAAACCTAACAATATTATCATTTATAGGCCTATACATTATGCTTTCTGTTTTCTACCCTCACCCACTCATCCCTTTTTTAATGGGGATTATCAATCTTGCACTTCCTCATAACCAGCTGACCCTCCTGTTAGGATGATTTACAATATACACCTTTTATTGTAGCCCATTTACACAGCTGTATAGGTTAAAAAAAATATTGCCTCAGGGGATCACAGGGATGTCCCGTCTGTTTTTTTTATTTTATTAGTGGCCCAGCCCTCTGTTAAAATTCCTCCACTTTTCCTTGCGGAGTCCCTTTATAGTTGAGTCTGCGATGTATCACTTTGGAAGCATGCATTATGTCCACACTGGCCTTATTGTTTTTCACCAGTTATGAGGTGTAGCTACTGCTGAGATGCTAGGGAGGGAAGTTAGTGTTTAGACTGGAGAAATCCCTCTTTGCCTGTATACAGTAGCCACAATGTGGCTGTGGAAGGTTTGAAATGACATCCGTTATTTATATTGTTTCTGCTTTGAATGAAGGGAAATGTATCTTCTTCTTTTTTTACCCAGACAAGGCCTAGCAGCAATTCAAATGGAAGAACTAACTCATATGTTCTACATTCATTCTGCTTCTGAAAAGCTGATTTGTTTCAAGTGGCTATTTTACTCATTCTTGGCAGTGGGTGTTTGATCATTATCATACAAATGCTAATTGGCAAAGATGCTTTTAGTAGTAGAGGAGGATAACATCCATTTTAAGGATACGGCTCAAGCAGCAAAAAGATCCCTGAACTGGACGATTTGATTTCAGTTGTTTTAGTTTGGGATTGGATGGGGGATGGGAATCTCACAAGAGGCTGAATTAAATATAATTATTTTCCCAGAGTTTAATAGATCCTCTCTAGTGAAGTCACTAACTCAAGAAAAGGGGAGGACAACCAGCCCTTTGAGTAAACTCAGTAGACCTGTGCATGCTGGGAAAATCAGGGGTCCTGAATAATATAAATCAAAGGGCTGCTTCCTATGATCATTACTATGGGGTTCTTATGTCTCCTTTTATTCCTGTTCATGGCTCCCTGGTTTGTTTTGTATCCCAGTCTTGTACTTTAGCTTTATCTTGGCTTAATCTCATATAATTGGACAACCAATCCCTATTAGAGCCATTATTTGTGAACTTGTTGAGAGCAGTGGGGTTGGAGCCCTGCCGTGTGTGTCTAAGAAGATTGACCTTATCTAAAGTAATGCTTTTGTCTTTATTTTTTGCCTTGTTTTTTGACTTGTTGAGGGAAAAAATGTATGAAATGTTAGAGGAATGTGTTAAATAGATTAGGCTCATTATGCCCCTCATGGCAACACGACGTGTTCCATCTTAAATGAACGACATGCGTATAAGATCACACCACACACACTTATGAGTTACAATACTTCAGGGGTACATGCATCACCATTTTTTTCCATACAGATGCTACAGATAAACAGATGCTACGGATAACAGCTGAAAATTGTAATCTTTTTGTGTTTTCTGGCTGGTCTTCTGCAGCCTGTAAACCACACAAACACACCATTTCCTCAGTCTGCCTGCTGAGATAGGATTTTTGTGTTTCTTTCCCCTTAGGGCTGTAAAGGGTTGCAAAGGAGTTGTCGAAAATGTGAAACTTTCATTGAGTCCTCCACAGAGTTCACAGTGAAGAGGCAATGATGGATCGGAACAAGCGCAACTCCATCGCCGGCTTCCCCTCCATGAGGCCTGACCGGCTCGATGACCTGGATGGTGGAGGAGGAGGGGAATGGGCCCCGTCTCAGGTGGGAAGAGTGTGCCCCTCATCCTACCGTGCCCTCATCAGTGCCTTCTCCTGCCTGACGCGCCTTGATGACTTCATTTGCGAGTGGATCGGCTCTGGCTTCTTCTCAGAGGTCTACAGAGTGAGTTTGTTATGCTTGACCTGAAATGCAAGAGGTTTATGCCTGGTAGGTGTTGTAATTAATTCATATCAGTCACCTCAAGTTATTGGTACCCTTGATAAAGATGATAAAAACAGACTATAAAAAAAAATAACTGGTAAAATAACGGATAAAAAAATAAAATTAAAATAAAGAACACAAATACCAAGCTATCTTGTATGCTAAAAAAATGGGAAATGATTTTATATGAATACGATTACTCAGAGAAAGAGATTTTGTACCAAAACAAATCTCAGATTATTGGCATCCCTACTTTAAATTAATCTAAGATTAACCCTGTGAGACCTACAGTTGCAAAAATGCAACATGTCCTAAATTGCATCATGTACCTAAAAAATGTCAAACAGTACATAGGCTGCGTTTCTACAGGCAGACACATTTTTATATTTCTTTTTTCACTTATTGGCCTTTTGACCATGATTGGTTAGAAGATCTGATGTGTTTGGTCAAAATATTAATTTGTGGAAAAATAATTGGGCTGACATTTTGAGATTTGGTTGTACATCAGCAGTTTTTGTCAGTCACTTAGCCCATGTCAGCAGAACAACAACAAAAAATCGATTGGTTAATTAGTCTAGCCAGCCATCTAAACTTGTAGTCATGGTCATAATCACGGTCGAATTATTGCCCGGGGGGGGCAAATTGATTTTGTTAGTCACTCTCTCTCAGATATCATATTAACTGCAAACATTTCTCTCTGCCCCATTGGAAAATTTTGTAGAATTGCAGGAAATCAACTCTAAAACCTTGCAACAACATTTCCCTTAGGGCCCCCAAAAGGCTAGGGCTGGCTCTGACTGCATGTGTGGGTATGGATTTGGGTACTCAGTCCCGTGAGCCGTTGTAGCTCCTCATGATAAGTTACGATTTTTTTGTGGCCCCACCCCCTGCAAAGTTGCTTATCCCTACTGTAAAGCAATGGTATGTCATTTCACTCCACCTACAATAAGGACAATAAGGACACACACCAGATTACTTAGAAACCTATGATCTCATACACTGAGTTCAGCCCTCATTCTATAATTAAATATGTCAGTGGTCCGCAATACAGTTAGCTAATACATTGACTTCTGTGCAGAGTAGGAAAACCCTGCACCTCCCTCCAAACCACCCAGAGATGTTAGGTTATGGACCAGCCCCTATTGAGGTCAGACAGGCCCTTAGAGCATGCAGATACTCATGTGGCCTCTCCCTATTTCATTGATCGGTTCTCTCACAATGGACTGATTTGGGACGAGCGAAAAGCCCTTCTATATTTCCATGTCGATGTGGTTACACCTCGGAGGGCTCCCTCTGAAGAGGTTTAGTGATGGGACTGGTAGTTAGGCTACAATGGCTCTCGGGTAAGTGCTGTATCGTAAATTACACTAACCCAACCTGACAGTTGGTACTCGCATAGAGATGGCTGTTGACATCTGATAGGTCAAGTCCTTAACTTGACCTCAAAACATCAGTAAACTGCCTACATTCACTTTAGTTGTAACTCCCGTTTTCATTTCCTCCACCCTCAGCGCTCTTGGAAGTTAAGCCTATTTGCATTTTTATTTTCAATGCAATTAGTTGTAGACTATAGAATTCAGCCCTACCTACTGAAATCAGAGTATTCTGTTTATGATTGCACAAGTACCACAATAATGTCAGCACCCACCCATGTCCCATGTCTTGCGTCTTAGTCGTACATACAGATGGAACCGAAATAGAATGCTGAGCAGTTTACATATCTAATAGTAAATGATAACCTCAGTTTAATTGAAAGAAGTGAAGGTGTTGCTAGGTCTGGAGCCATGCGGCACAGTGTAGGCTATTGCCTGCCTCCGAGCATGGTCACAGCAGTCTGCCTTGGGACCGCTCATTCACTGCTCATTGAATTCAAAGGGTTAATGCACACCACACACAGTACCGATCACTGACTTGGTGGGGGGAAGGGCAGCGTGTAGGCTCCTGCCCCAGGCTGTCTGAGGGGAAGTAATTACACCATGTATTTTAGGGAGGGAATGCCCATCCAACTTCAACATGATTGGGGCCTGCTGCCCTACATGTATTCCTCTTGTTGAACAAATGCTAAATACATTTCTTCCTCTATTAACCTGAACGCTCACCCATGTTATAAACGCTGTTTGATCCTTGGGGCCATTATAATGTTATAGCATCATCTGTTTCTAGTGATGCACCGATATTACTTTTTTGGCCGATACCGATATCTGATATTTTCCTTGCCCAAAAAAATTATACCGATATTTTACCAGCCTTTTAAGCATTCGAGTATAGTTAACACACACACACACATGGACATAGCGGTTTAAGGCACTGCATCTCAGTGCAAGAGGTGTCACTACAGTCCCTGGTTCTAATCCAGGCTGTATCACATCCGGCCATGATTGGGAGTCACATAGGGCGGTGAACAATTGGCCCAGCGTTGGCCGGGGTAGGCCGTCATTGTAAATAAGAATTTGTTCTTAACTGACTTGCCTAGTTAAAGGTTACACAATATACACACACACACCACACTGACCAAATGTTATTTTGTTGGCATTTACGTATGTCCCCATTAACAGTAAAACATAATAAAAACCTATTTCTGTCACTTACTTGCTGTGCTGTTTCGTTGTTCATTTGTTCAGTCACTTCATTCTCAACCAGGATTTCATCATACATGTAAAGCAGTGAAGTTTCAGCTCTGTCTGTCCGTGGCCTCTCTTCCTCGGTGCTTCACTGTCACTGTGTCTGTTTCCATATTAACCAGCTGTGTATGCAACATTTCATGTAAACCCTGTTTCTTGTCTGTATCGACGTAGCGGTCCTTGTACCTAGCATCGAGCATGGTGGCAAACCAGTAGAGAGAGAATGCCACCGAATCGCTTGTTCACAGCCTGTGTCGGCAGTTGTTGAGCAGGCGTTTCAGTGCCATGACCGAGGGTATCACGTCTGCTGCAGGCACAGTTGATGAGCTTATTTCTCGAGTCAGTTGTTCGAATGGAGCTAGCTAGTGTGTTCATGTTTCCAAGTGTCAAACATGTTCTCAAATGGCATTGAAATGGCAGCAGTGGTATGACAACCAGCACATTCATGAGCATACAATACGACTTTCCCCAGTACGAAATCCTCTACGACCCACTGCTGTTAGACTCTGCATGCTCATGGGGCTGATATCGCTGGTCCAAATGTCAGTCGTGAAGCTAATAGCAGTGACGCTATTACTGTGTAACACCGGTAGGGCAACATCTGAAAAATAGCGCACTTGGTATTGTGTACCGGTGCTCGACCACGACAGAACGGTTGATTGTCAAGGGCAATGAATTTCATTATCTTGCCGTTAATGGATTTCGCCTTTGAGTTGTCTTGCTGAAATGTTCTTACTCTTTCAATGACTGTTTGACTTGTTGACTGCTCGATCCACACAACGGACATTGTGGGCTAGGTTAGGACTGCTGTGTTGCACGTATAGCGCAAAATTTTACATGGTGTCATTAATAGAGGTCGACCGATTATGATTTTTCAACACCGATACTGATTATTGGAGGACCAAAAAAGCCGATACCGATTTAATCGGCCAATTTTTACAAAAATTCAATAAATAAATTACATGTGTGTATGTATATGTATGTATATATATGTATATGTATGTGTATATATATGTGTGTGTGTATATATATATATATATATATATATATATATATATATCTCTAGATCTCTAGATATATATATATATATATATATATATATATATATATATATATATATATATATATATATATACACACACACACACACACACACAACACACACACACACAGATCTATATATATATATATCAGTGCCTTGCGAAAGTATTCGGGCCCCCTTGAACTTTGTGACCTTTTGCCACATTTCAGGCTTCAAACATAAAGATATAAAACTGTATTTTTTTTGTGAAGAATCAACAACAAGTGGGACACAATCATGAAGTGGAACGACATTTATTGGATATTTCAAACTTTTTTAACAAATCAAAAACTGAAAAATTGGCCGTGCAAAATTATTCAGCCCCCTTAAGTTAATACTTTGTAGCGCCACCTTTTGCTGCGATTACAGCTGTAAGTCGCTTGGGGTATGTCTCTATCAGTTTTGCACATCGAGAGACTGAAATTTTTTCCCATTCCTCCTTGCAAAACAGCTCGAGCTCCGTGAGGTTGGATGGAGAGCATTTGTGAACAGCAGTTTTCAGTTCTTTCCACAGATTCTCGATTGGATTCAGGTCTGGACTTTGACTTGGCCATTCGAACACCTGGATATGTTTATTTTTGAACCATTCCATTGTAGATTTTGCTTTATGTTTTGGATCATTGTCTTTTTGGAAGACAAATCTCCGTCCCAGTCTCAGGTCTTTTGCAGACTCCATCAGGTTTTCTTCCAGAAAGGTCCTGTATTTGGCTCCATCCATCTTCCCATCAATTTTAACCATCTTCCCTGTCCCTGCTGAAGAAAAGCAGGCCCAAACCATGATGCTGCCACCATCATGTTTGACAGTGGGGATGGTGCGTTCAGGGTGATGAGCTGTGTTGCTTTTACGCCAAACATAACGTTTTGCATTGTTGCCAAAAAGTTCAATTTTGGTTTCATCTGACCAGAGCACCTTCTTCCACATGTTTGGTGTGTCTCCCAGGTGGCTTGTGGCAAACTTTAAATGACACTTTTTATGGATATCTTTAAGAAATGGCTTTCTTCTTGCCACTCTTCCATAAAGGCCAGATTTGTGCAATATACGACTGATTGTTGACCTATGGACAGAGTCTCCCACCTCAGCTGTAGATCTCTGCAGTTCATCCAGAGTGATCATGGGCCTCTTGGCTGCATCTCTGATCAGTCTTCTCCTTGTATGAGCTGAAAGTTTAGAGGGACGGACAGGTCTTGGTAGATTTGCAGTGGTCTGATACTCCTTCCATTTCAATAGTATCGCTTGCACAGTGCTCCTTGGGATGTTTAAAGCTTGGGAAATCTTTTTGTATCCAAATCCGGCTTTAAACTTCTTCACAACAGTATCTCGGACCTGCCTGGTGTGTTCCTTGTTCTTCATGATGCTCTGCGCTTTTAACGGACCTCTGAGACTATCACAGTGCAGGTGCATTTATACGGAGACTTGATTACACACAGGTGGATTGTATTTATCATCATTAGTCATTTAGGTCAACATTGGATCATTCAGAGATCCTCACTGAACTTCTGGAGAGAGTTTGCTGCACTGAAAGTAAAGGGGCTGAATAATTTTGCACGCCCAATTTTTCCGTTTTTGATTTGTTAAAAAAGTTTGAAATATCCAATAAATGTCGTTCCACTTCATGATTGTGTCCCACTTGTTGATTCTTCACAAAAAAATAGTTTTTTATGTTTGAAGCCTGAAATGTGGCAAAAGGTCGCAAAGTTCAAGGGGGCCGAATACAGTGCCTTGCGAAAGTGTATATATATATATATATATGTGTGTGTGTGTGTGTGTGTGTGTGTGTGTGTAATAATGACAATTACAACAACACTGAATGAACACTTATTTTAACTTAATATAATACATCAATAAAATCAATTTAGCCTCAAATAAATAATGAAACATGTTCAATTTGGTTTAAATAATGCAAAAACAAAGTGTTGGAGAAGTAAAAGTGCAATATGTGCCATGCAAAAAAGCTAACGATTAAAATTCCTTGCTCAGAACATGAGAACATATGAAAGCTGGTGGTTCCTTTTAACATGAGTCTTCAATATTCCCAGGTAATAAGTTTTAGGTTGTAGTTATTCTAGGAATTATAGGACTATTTCTTTCTATACCATTTGTATTTCATATACCTTTGACTATTGGATGTTCTTATAGGCACTTTAGTATTGCCAGTGTAACAGTATAGCTTCCAGGAACACATCGACAACAGCCACCCTCGAAGCAGCATTACCCATGCAGAGCAAGGGGAATAACTACTCCAAGTCTCAGAGCGAGTGACGTTTGAAATGCTATTAGCGCGCACCCCGCTAACTAGCTAGCAATTTCACATCGGTTACACCAGCCTAATCTCGGGAGTTGATAGGCTTGAAGTCATAAACAGCGCAATGCTTCAAGTATTGCGAAGAGCTGCTGTCAAACGCACAAAAGTGCTGTTTGAATGAATGCGTACGAGCCTGCTGCTGCCTACCATCGCTCAGTCAGACTGCTCTATCAAGTCATAGACTTAATTATAACACACAGAAATACGAGCCTTTGGTCATTAATATAGTTTTATTCTTTCAGTGAAATACGGAACCGTTCCGTATTTTATCTAACGGGTGGCATCCATAAGTCTAAATATTCCTGTTACATTGCACAACCTTCAATATTATGTCATAATTACGTAAAATTCTGGCAAATTAGGCGGCCCAAACTGTTGCATATACCCTGACTCTGCGTGCAATGAACGCAAGAGAAGTGACACAATTTCACCTGGTTAATATTGCCTGCTAACCTGGATTTCTTTTAGCTAAATATGCAGGTTTAAAAATATATAGTTCTGTGTATTGACTTTAAGAAAGGCATTGATGTTTATGGTTAGGTACACATTGGAGCAACGACAGTCCTTTTTTGCGAATACGCACAGCATCGATTATATGCAACGCAGGACACGCTAGATAAACTAGTAATATCATCAACCATGTGTAGTTAACTAGTGATTATGATTGATTGTTTTTTTTTATAAGAAGTGTAATGCTAGCTAGCAACTTAACTTGGCTTCTTACTGCATTTGTGTAACAGGCAGGCTCCTCGTGGAGTGCAATGTAATGAGGTGGTTAGAGCGTGGGACTAGTTAACCGTAAGGTTGCAAGATTGAATCCCTGAGCTGACAAGGTAAAAACCGTTCCTAGGCCGTCATTGAAAATAGGGATGTGTTCTTAACTGACTTGCTTAGTTAAATAAAGGTGTAAAAACATTTTTTTTAAATAAATCGGTGTCTAAAAATACCGATTTCCGATTTGTTATGAAAACTTGAAATCGTCCCTAATTAATCAGCCATTCCGATTAATCGGTCGACCTCTAGTCATTACGTCATGTACCTACATTATATAGGTATGCACGTCAGCTTTGACATTGGTTTTGCACATCGGCGTTAAACTAGACATTGGGCCGATACCGATGTTGGCATTTTTAGCTAAAATTGTCCGATTCCGATATATCGTGCATCCCTAGCTGTTTCCAGTCTTTTCCACTCGAGATACTATGGTTCTGGCTCATGTGATGACTTGGGCTTTATGAGTGCAATGATATTTACCCTCGTTGCTTGTCAGTTTGATTTGTCGTCTCACTTAATGGACCCAAATATTTACTGTGTAATGAGGTTTCCATATCTGTCTAAGCAAAGGGACAATAGATCTACATTGCTTTGAAAATGCATGAAATCAATGGAATGATCTGTTTCTTAGACTGTGTCGTGTTAACATGACTAGGTATTGACTAGCTGGAGAGACAGATTGGAAGTGCAGGGCCTTGCTGGAGCAGCCTATGGGTCTTTGTTTGAGCCAGACTCTTCTCTTTTCTCTCCTGGTGGGGAAAGAGTGTGAGTGGGGAGGGTCTAGAGGAGGCCATCTGCTGCCTGCTTCTCTACTCCAGGGAAGCTAGCTCCTTCTTTGTACTTGAACTTCAAGAGTGGCTAAAGAAGCATTTGTCACTGGAGAGACTCATCCAAATGCTTCATAAATAAGGCCTAGATCAGTCTGCTTCCTTTTTCTGTACCTCAAACTTCCTTTTATCTCCTCTCTCCAACAGTGTTGATATACAACTCATATCTGTAGGAAAGTGATCATAGTGATTATGAAAAATATAACATGCACAGTATATAACCATTTTTATATTCATTGTATCTATTATTGTACCTGCAGACTTTGACCTGAGTGGAGCGATTTAGTATATTCTTAGTGACTGGTTTCAATGTCTTAATATTTCAGCTGGAGGAAGTGAGCAGTAGCAGATCAAGCTCACCATTTTCTCACCCTAATTCATAACTTCCTGTGGTTATGGCCCTCTGAGAAAGCATATCAATCCGACTTAAGCTTAGCGATATACAGAGAGTTCTGTATTGTTGTAGGTGTTCGGCTATGTATTCTCTACCAAAGCATAGCCTACATTTTCTTAGCCTCGGCTCACTGTTCCTTCTAGTGCACAACTGTGGATGACAG
The DNA here is from genome assembly GCF_018296145.1 of Oncorhynchus tshawytscha. NCBI lineage: Eukaryota > Metazoa > Chordata > Actinopteri > Salmoniformes > Salmonidae > Oncorhynchus > Oncorhynchus tshawytscha. The sequence goes on along the minus strand of NC_056456.1, from coordinate 22,436,222 downwards.
TCAGCCACTTATCTTTGATCACATCGGAGATAATGCTGCAAGGAAGGCCAGTAACTGACCTCGTTCACAGTAGAAATGGGGAGTCAGCAGGCCTATTGCTATGGTTTCTGGATTTGGAATGAAAGGTTAGAGCAAGGGTAGAGCAAGTCATGCTCCATGATCTTGGAATATTGATCATGTTTTGAGTAGTGTCCTCATTAGAAGGGAATATTGATGAGGGAGCTGTATGGTTATAGAGAGAAGTGTATATTTTCAGTGTAACCTCCTAGATATCGCCTAAATGACCGGATTGTTGTGTTTGTTGCAGGTGCGCCACAGAGTGTCGGGCCAGGTGATGGCTCTGAAGATGAACAAACTGAGCAGTAATCGAGCCAACATGCTGAGAGAGGTCCAACTGATGAACAGACTGTCCCATCCCAATATCCTCCGGTGAGTTCCAGGAAACAAAATGATGTCTACCACTAACTATATTCAGCATCATTTTTCTTCGGCACACCACCATCATCAATATTTTGTATAGTTTTTATATCGATCTGTCCATTGAAGAAACATAAAATTCCTTCTGCAATATTATGCAATGGTGTTGAATTAATTATATCTCAAGGGGATGTAAAAAATTGTGTAAAATACAGGGATAGTAAAGTTGACTTATGGTGCCATATTCATAAGTAGGCTTATTTTCTTATGGACTTCTAGCCTAATCTGTCATTTTTAAATGTATTTTTTTAGAATGTGACTAAATATCAGTCATTTTTTTTATTTGGATCTGTAGCTATTTGTCAAAATGACATTCGCCTTTCTAATGGAATCAGTTGGGTGACCTTGATCTCCCTGATTCCGCAGAAAGCAGGTCAGAAATCTATTAACAATGGTTTTCTGGAACGACATCCTGAGTTTGGATTTCATTGACATGTACGCCCTTTCCTTTTTCACTTTCTTCTCACCAAGGCTGTTTTATTTTCATATAGCGTTGTGAGCCTGTAAAATGGGCATAAATATTTGACCAAACCCATCATGATGGGACATAATGTTTAGGATACATAATTGTATGACCAGCTATTTCTAATCTGTGAATTTAATAACCTCATGGATTAGGCTGACTGAGGCTTTGCATGATCCTGGAGGTTGTTCAAGTTTCTCTGTGATTCCTGCCATTCTGAACACGCAATGTGTCTCTGTACTGGATGATATTCTACAGAGCTTACATTCTGCTGTAGGTGGTGGGTGGGAAAGCGAGAGTGTCTGTAAGTGCTGTGCTACAATCACAGCTTTGTTGCAGCCAGTTCTGTGGGGGTGGGCAGACGAGCATGAGGGGTTCTTTGTCTGAGGAGCCCGTCGAGGACCCACAAAGTCTCACATTTATTGGGTCATAACTCTAGCGGCTCCAACACTCGCTGTGCATACGGCCTGGCCCGTGTGTTAGGATATTGATACAGGCAATTTGTGTAATTTAGAGAAAAAAAAGACTTGACTGTGACTCCGGCCTGTTAAGATTTGTAAGCAGTATCTCAAGAAAAGAGAGGAAAAAGAGATTGAATGCAGCTCAAGAGAGTGAACCTTGTTTTCCCCCTGAAAATGACATTCTTGTTTGCACCTCTTGTCTTGTCTTGCAGCCCACCAGTGCAGAAATATTTAACCATTTCCACACCAAGAGCATTGTAATTTTTATCTCAAAAGGACTATGTTGTGGCCTCCCGGGTGGCGTAGTGTTCTCTGGTAGCTGTGCCACCAGAGACTCTGGGTTCGCGCTCTGTCGCAGCCGGCTGCAACCGGGAGGTCCGTGGGGCGACGCACAATTGGCCTAGCGTCGTCCGGGTTAAGGAGGGTTTGGCCGGTAGGGATATCCTTGTCTCATCGCGCATCAGCGACTCCTGTGGTGGGCCGGGCACAGTGCACGCTAACCAGGCCACCAGGTGCACAGTGTTTCCTCCGACACATTGGTGCGGCTGACTTACGGGTTGGATGCGCGCTGTGTTAAGAAGCAGTGCGGCTTGGTTGGGTTGTTTCGGAGGACGCATGGCTTTCGACCTTCGTCTCTCCCAAGCCCATACGGGAGTTGTAGCGATGAGACAAGATAGTAACTACTAATAATTCGATACCACGAAATTGGGGAGGAGAAGGGGGTAAAAAAAAAGGACTGTTTTCCTTCGGCCAGATTGACATTTTGTACAACCGAGGCTGCATTTACACAGGCAGCCCAAGTCAGATATTTTTTCCACTAATTGGTCTTTTGCCCAATCACACCTGACCTGATTGGTCTAAAAACCAATTAGTTCGGAATGGGCTGCCTGTGCAAACACAGACATGTTTTTTTCTGGACCCCCATAGCTTAGTCATGTCAATATAGATCAAGATTCTAAAATAAATTGGCAACGTGAGAGAAGCACAACAGGAAATATGTCTCCACCACATGTATCACTGTGGTAGTTACATGGAAACATGACCAGTCTTTTTTTCTTTGTTTTGTCTTCCTCTAGGTTCATGGGTGTGTGTGTTCAGGAAGGCCAGCTCCATGCTCTGACTGAGGTAAGAGGAACCACTGTTCTTCTTTGTGTCTTAGAGCCTCCTATAGATGGGTATCTCCGGCGTAGGCTGACTGTCGCTGGCTGTCACGTTTCAGGTTGGAACGTTGAGACACTCTGTTTTCTTATTCAGTTTTCTGTCCACTCGATAATGGAATGTGATTCTAGAAACGTGATGGGTCCTCTAGCATCAGTATAGGCCGAGATGTGTTTTGCTTTTAATGTAGCTAATACTGTCATATTCCCCTCTGAGTCATGTTGCAGGACAGTCAGTTTGATGTTATATTACATGAGTAAGTCTCAGACAAGTAGAACCCTCTAAAAGGTAGCGGTGTGAATATAATGAAAAGGTGTTTGACTGTGTGCCCAGGGGTTTTTCCCAGGTGAACATTGACACATCACCCAGTACAGGGACCTGTAATTGAAAGAACCTTGTGTTCGCCTAAAAGAACAGTTTACATGTGCACAAATAAAGCTGTGTGTGTTGATATTCTCAATGAGCAGCCAGGGGATGGGTTCCATTAGGGCTCAGGTTTGTTTTCAAGCTCATCTCATTTTTAACCCGTGTGTGTGTGTCCATGCTCTCTTGTTGCTAATGATTAGCGTTGATTAGTTAGGGAAAAAGCTTTACGACTGTCTGCCACATCACATTCACCCAAGCACTCGTGTCAAGTGAGCGATAGCAGGAAGTTATCCAATATGTGGATCCATGGAGATGAAGAGGGAGGGAGAGAGGGAAACGTCTGTGATACCGCTCTCGCAGTTTATCGGTTCTGCTCACCCCACCCCCAGTCTCTTGGGCTTTGATGTCAGCAGCCTAAAGCCACAGGCTGTGAATACTGAAAACACTGCATCGTGTGGTTATGTTTTGTAGCTACTGCTGTGTTTTATAAGAACTAGCTGCTAGCTACCAGTACTGTTTACTCTGACTGGATCCTGAATTTAGCAATGGGCCTGACTGACCTCCATGGTAGGAAATGAAGAGTCAAGTTACTGTGCAACCACAGGCTTAGATACAATCACTCCTCCATATAAAGCTCCTTGGGCCCGTTGGGTTGGCACAGTAACCTCCGCACTGCTTTCCCACTGCTTGATAGATCTAGGCTACACATTAGGCAAATACCGATTAGGAGCATTATAATCTGGGTAATCCATGACCCACTTGGGGATTTCAACATTATTTGAAGATGCTTGCAGTAGTCACGAGACAATGAAATTCCCATTTTCTTTCCATCTTTCTTAGCTTTTTTCCCCCCATAGTACCCCGGCTTTTATTTAGTTTGAGGAAAGTTTCCTCAGCTGGTCAATAATATCAGTTGAGAAATTCTAAGAACAGCATCCGTGTAGATTTGTTACTCCATGTTAAGACATTTCAACTTCCTGGGTTTTGCCCCTCTTCTCCTATTGTCCACTGCTCCTGCTGTCTCTGATCTGTGATCACATGTCAGTGGCCTCACACTCCCTTCTCTGGGTGACAAGGTTTGGGGTGGAGGTGGGGTGATGTGGCCTTATAACTTAAAACGGGCCTCCCTGTGTGCCTAGCGTTGGCCTACGCTGCTTCGCTCACTCCTCTGATCTGGAGAGTCTCGTCTATAAACCTACTGGATGCATGGAGTGGATCATATCCACACTGACCGACTGGCAGCAAGATTTGTCTGGGCTTCACCCATTTAGGGGAGGCTCCTAGTGGAGCATTAGGCATGCAGACGACAGATGCAGGGGGGCTACAGAGGAATTTGTAAGGTAAAGCCGACGTAATCCTCTCCTGCGTCTGGGATTGGTTTGGGAATGGTCTGCAGGGCAGGGGGAGGGAAGTAGTGGAGGTAGTGTAGAGGGCCTTACAGCATGGGGGGCTTTTAGTGCCTAAGCTTAGACCCATGGACATGAATATCCAACACACTTGAAGTTCATTTGTTTCACTGGTATCGCATGCATATCCTGTGGTAAACTATAGGCCTACTTGGACAGTATATTGTCTAGGTTGACTTCTTATCAGGCCGACTTCAAACATTCTACCTGAACAAAGGTAGACTGAAGCACAAGTCAAAAGTGAGTGACGTTGTAACCTCTTCACTTTGGGCAGACCCAATTCTGCTCACTAATCCCATTAAACGGTATAGGCTGTGTTCATATATTGTGATATTTACAAGTTCCAGCTGTGTGAACACAGACACTTTTGAGTTATGCTAACTTTCCTAAGCCATCAATGAAGTCATTGTGACAGTTTGCCAAGAAAACTAAAACACAACAGTCTAGAACCACTGGGGAGGCCCAGAGAAATGAGGTCAGTCAGTCTGTCTTACTCTCTTCGTTACTCTTGTCCACTTTCATTTCTCTCTGTAATTAATTGTCACCATAGTAGTTCTGTATATGGGACAGCCAAGCCTGTCACGATTAAAGCTGACATGCACAACGTAAAAGCGAGAGCTACTTTCTAGCACATTCTCACTTCACTTTGCTTTCCCTGCACACAGTCCCATATGTGTCTGTCACTGTCATTGTCCCCAAATGTGCCTGGCATTAGATTGATGCTATGTTTAGAGTGCTCAGAGTAACTCAATTGAGTTCTTTGACCTGTCTTTTGGAATGGAGTGGTGTGTAGAGTAGCCCCAAATGACCGACAGGATGCTGTAACAATGACTTGACTTATAGTGCAGTACCTTCTCTACCTTTTTATATAGGGTACACACAGTAGGCCTATATATGGAAATTGAATTCAAGATAATGTGCATTTAAGCCATACTAGTAATGTGTACTTTTGTACAGAAGCCTAATTTTAATAATGGGAGCATTGTGTTTTCTCTCTCAACCTTTCTGCAGTACATCAACGGTGGGAACCTGGAGCAGCTGTTGGACAGCAACAAGCCTCTGAGCTGGGCTGCCAGGCTCAAGCTGGCCTGTGAGATCGCCAATGGCCTGGGCTACCTGCACTCCAAAGGCATTTTCCACCGGGATCTAACCTCCAAAGTGGGTGGCTGTTAACTGTGGATGGATGTGTCCAAAATGGCAACCTATTCCCTACATAGTGCACTACTTTTCTGGTGCACTATATAGGGAATAGGTTGCAATTTCAGATGCACCTGTGTCTCCTTTCTACAACCGAGATAAGAATCGTCGATCTAGTCAGCCTTCATATACAGCAACACGCGCTTCAGTTTCTGTTCTTCAAACCTTGGGAGTTGGAAACTGGTTTTCTGCAGAGTACATAATGTTATTGTAAGATGTGTTTATCTGGCTAAATCGGCGGCTTGTGCATGTGGGCTTTGATGGAAGTTGATGATGGAATGTATGCTCACTGTTTATCCTCAGAACTGCCTGATCAAGTCTGAGGAGAATGTCTACACGGCAGTGGTAGGGGACTTTGGTCTTGCTGAGAAGATTCCCAACCAAGAGTAAGTCATTTCCACGGAAACGCTTATTTATCAAACATGATCATGACATGATCAAGACTCAAATTGAATCCCAAAGTTAAAAAAAAAATATATATATATATATAATCACACACACAGTTGAAGTCAGGAGTTTACATACACCTTAGCCAAATACATTTAAACTCCGTTTTTCACAATTCCTGACATTTTAATTCTCGTAGGAATTTCCTGTCTTAGGTCAGTTAGGATCACCACTTTATTTTAAGAATGTGAAATGTCAGAATAATAGTAGAGAGAATGATTTATTTTATTTCAGCTTTTATTTCTTTCATCACATTCCCAGTGGGTCAGAAGTTTACATACACTCAATTAGTATTTGGTAGCATTGCCTTTAAATTGTTTAACTTGGGTCAAATGTTTCGGGTAGCCTTCCACAAGCTTCCCGCAATAAGTTGGGTGAATTTTGGCCCATTCCTCCTGACAGAGCTGGTGCAACTGAGTCAGGTTTGTAGGCCTCCTTGCTCACAAATTTTGCCCACAAATTTTCTATAGGATTGAAGTCAGGGTTTTGTGATGGCCACTCCAATACCTTGCCTTTATTGTCCTTTAGCCATTTTGCCACAACTTTGGAAGCATGCTTGGGGTTATTGTCCATTTGGAAGACCCATTTGCAACCAAGCTTTAACTTCCTGACTGATGTCTTGAGATGTTGCTTCAATATATCCACATAATTTTCCTCATGATGCCATCTATTTTGTGAAGTGTACCAGTCCCTCCTGCAGCAAAGGACCCCCACAACATGATGCTGCCACCCATGTGCTTCACGGTTGGGATGGTGTTCTTCGGCTTGCAAGCGTCCCCCTTTTTCCTCCAAACGTAACGATGGTCATTATGGGCAAACCGTTCTATTTTTGTTTCATCAGACCAGAGGACATTTCTCCGAAAAGTGCGATCTTTCTCCCCATGTGCAGTTGCAAACCGTATGTCTGGCTTTTTTATGGCGGTTTTGGAGCAGTGGCTTCTTCCTTGCTGAGCGGCCTTTCAGGTTATGTCGATATAGGACTCGTTTAACTCTGGATATATATTGTACCTGTTTCCTCCAAGGTCCTTTGCTGCTGTTCTGGGATTGATTTGCACTTTTTGCATCAAAGTACGTTCATCTCTAGGAGACAGAACGCGTCTCCTTCCTGAACGGTATGACGGCTGCGTGGTCCCATTGGCTGATTTCTTTTGATTTTCCCATGATGTCAAGCAAAGAGGCACTGAGTTTGAAGGTAGTCCTTGAAATACATCCACAGGTACACCTCCAATTAACTCAAATGTTGTCAATTAGCCTATTCAAAGCTTCTAACGCCATGCCATCATTTTCTGGAATTCTCCAAGCTGTTTAAAGGCAGTCAACTTAGTGTATGTAAACTTCTGACCCACTGGAATTGTGATATGGTGAAATAATCTGTCTGTAAACAATTGTTGGAAAAAGTACTTGTCATGCACAAAGTACATGTCCTAACCGACTTGCCAAAACTATAGTTTGTTAACAAGAAATTTGTGGAGTGGTTGAAAAACGAGTTTTAATGACTCCAACCCAAGTGTATGTAAACTTCCGACTTCAACGTGTGTGTCTGTGTGTGTTTTATTATTTCATATTTGCTCCTTTGAGTCAGTCCAGTTAAATCTCTCTGTATGAAATGAATGTGGGACTGGGAGGTAAAGGGATGGACAAGTGCCAGTAGAAGGGGGCCATTTGATTAGGAAGGAACATGAAGTACTGTTCAGGTCAGGAATAAACTGGAGCGCTCGGCTAATAATACCAGAGCAGGTTAAGAAGGCCCCGCTCTCTCCTGGCTAGGACTTATTACATATGCCTTGCAAAAGTATTCAGACCCCTTGGATTTCTTCACATTTTATTGTGTTACAAAGTAGGATGATTCAAATGTGTTTGTCAATTGTTACTCAACAATATACACAATTCTCTGTCAAACGACTACAATATAGCCTTTCTACAAGTATTCAGCCCCTTGGTTTAGGCAAGCCTAAATTAGTTTAGGAGTAAAATTTTGCTTAACAAATCACCAAAAAATAAATCCTGGACTCACTCTGTGTGAAATAATAGGGGTTGACATAAAAAATAATTATGACTACCTCTTCCTCTGTTCCCCATGCATACATCTGTAAGGTCCCTCAGTCAAGTATTGAATTTCAAACACAGATTATTTCAAAATCTTTATCAAAAAGGGCAGTGATTGGTAGATGGGTAACAATAACAAATCAGACATTGACTCTCTTTAAGAATGGTCTAGTTACTAATTATGCTGTGCATTATGTATTAAACCACCTAGACAGCTCAAAGATGGTCATCATTCTGGGCTGCAGTACAGGAATGAAACTGCTTAGGGATGTTACATGACATGCTGACCACACAGCTCGTGTTACTTGCACGAGCATTGCAAAATGTATTTACACATGTTATTCAATCATTTCATCCAAATGCACCTTAAAGTTGGTTGCCAACCTCCATATAAATTCCAAAGAAGACTGAAGGAGGAAAGATTACTAGAAACTAACTAGGTTTACCCTTTTATCTGTGGATTAATTGTCAGAGTAGAGGACCTTGTGCATTTCAGGTAAAATAACAACCCAATGTTTATCCTAGGACAAATTAGCTAGCAACAGCAAGCTAGTGGGCTAAATGGCCATGAATGTTTCGACCTGTCCCCAAATGAATATAGGTGGTTCAGAGCTCATTTTGATATTTCAACCTGCGCGTCCTGATCGCGTCTGGTGTGGCTGGACAAAATCAATATGCACGTGTGCATGCCCGGTCTACTTGGCATGTGAGGCCATTTGATGATTTTAAAATGGCTAGAGTTCATTGGCTGTGATAAGAGAACTAATGGATCAACAACATTGTAGTGACTCCACAATAATGACATGGTGAAAAGAAGAATACAAATATTCCCAAAACCTGCATCTTGTATGCAACTAGGCACTAAAGTAATAATGCAAAAACACATGGCAAAGGAATACACTTTCTGGCTTAAATGCAAAGCCCTATGTTTGGGGCAAATCAACACATCACTGAGTAACTGCTTCCTTATTTTCAGGCATGGTGGTGGCTGCATCATGGTATGGGTATTCTTGACATCGGAAAATACTGGGGAGTTTTTCAGGATTAAAATAAACTGGATAGGGCTAAGTACTGGCAACATCCTAGAGGAAAACCTGCTTCAGTCTGCTTTACTCCAGAGACTGGGAGAAGAATTCACCTTTCAGCAGGACAATAACTTACGACCAAAGACCAAATCTACACTGGAGTTGCTGGAGTTGAAGACAGTGACGGTTCCTAAGTGACCAAGTAACGGTATTGACTTAAATCAGCTTGAAATACTATGGCAAGCCAAGACTTGAAAATTGCTGGCGAAGCATGATCCCCAACATCATGACAGAGCTTGAAGAATTCTGAAAATAATAATAGGCAAATATTGCACAATCAAGGTGTGCAAATCTCTTGGAGACTTACCCAAGAAGACTATTTGCTGTAATGGCTGCCAAAGGTGACTCTAACATGTATGGACTCAGGGAGCTGAATACTTATGCAACGACTATATTTTAGTTATTACATTTTTATTAGTCTTTAAAAAAAGTTTTTTTTCTTCCACTTTGACATATTTTGTCTGGATTGTTGTCAAAAAAATTACAATTAAATCAATTGTAACACAATTAAATGTGAAGAAATCCAAAGGGGTCTGGATCATTTTTTGCAAGGCACTGTACCTGATCATGAATAGACTTGTTCCTCAAAACAGTCATGGAGAAGGAACATCAAATGTTTGGTTTGTCTGCTAATTGTTGTGATAAAAAAATGGTCAAAACCCAAAAGACATAACCTCCAGTCTAACGTCTTTCTTGCTGTACTTGTGTTGTGCCTGCAGTGGTGAGGGGGAGAAGCTGGCGGTGGTGGGCTCTCCCTTCTGGATGGCTCCCGAGGTGCTGAGAGATGAACCCTACAATGAGAAGGTAGGTCCCTGACTTCTGAACTCTAAACCTTGACCTCACCCTGAACTAAACCGGACCACTTGTCTCCTACAACCTCCCCCCCAAAGCTAAGAACACATCTTGAATGTCTGTCTCTCTGTTTTCTTCCGTTTCCAGGCGGATGTGTTCTCCTACGGTATTGTCCTCTGTGAGATCATTGCCCGAATACAGGCCGACCCCGATTACCTTCCTCGCACTGAAGTGAGGATTGTTCCGTTTCCTCTGTCCTCTATCGCCTTGATACATCCTGACATTACATAAGACAAACACTCATTACACTCATGTCTGGTCTAGTTGACATGATGTTGTCACCGGGGGTGGTTTAGAAGAGCACAGGTCTTTCAATATGTTGGGTTAGATGCCAAAAATAGATGAACATGGATAACATCCCAAAGTATGGATTTCCTGTCTGACCTCTTCCCCCTACACCCTCTCTCCTCTCCCTCCCTGATAGAACTTTGGCCTGGATTATCATGCCTTCCAGCACATGGTAGGAGACTGTCCTCATGACTTCCTACAGCTGGCCTTCAACTGCTGCAACGTGAGTCTGCCCTCAATCTCTTAATTATTCCAAAACACACGACTGCTTCCAAAATGTGTATTTGATTGTATGGAAAAGAAACTAGTAACATAATCTGATTTAGTAGTACCCCCTTATCTTGTTTGACCTGGCTAGTCTATCCCCTCTCTCCAGATGGACCCCAAGCTGCGGCCCTCGTTCCCGGAGCTCGTCAAGAGGCTGGAGGAGATCCTGTGTCGGTTGAAGGCAGAGGAGTCTGGACGAGAGAGGATCCCCCTCAGTGGGGAAAATGACAAGAAGACCATCCCCAAAGGTGATGTCTCAATCACCTCATATCTAAAGCCCCTTCAGAAGACTGACTGCCAAGGCAGTGGGACTGTTTTATTCATTCTTGAGTTGAATTTTATGAGGATAGCATAACATTAACATTATCAAAACCACAAACATCACCACCAGATGAACTCCCTAAAACAGTTACAACAGTGTAAAGATGCCCCTCAGTTACCACTTTACCTTCAATGTCCACTACACATGATTTTGAATCTCCAAGTCTGTGATCTAGTGTTGCAGATGCACTTGTACAGACATTAAAACTTCGCCTGACATTATTGGTTTTCATAGTGGCAACTCCCCCTGACTGCCATGTGTTCGCCTACAGTCCTGCACCACTTGACACCCAGTTTCTTGCACAGTGTCAAGACTGCACAGTGCAGACAAATAGTTTCTTGGAACCAGGAAGAAGCTGTAAACCAAGCAGCAGTGAGGCTGCCAGTAGCTGCTCCACATTGTAATCTGCCTGTTGCGTATCCCCTAGGGTTGCCTCCCAAATTACACCCTTTCCCTTTATAGTGTACTACTTTTGACCAGGGATCACACTATATAGGGAATAGGCTGCCATTTTGGATGTACCTCAGGTCTACTCTAAATAGGTCCAGTGGCAAGCCAGGGCTGTCCTTTCCCTCCCAGCTCTGTCCCAAAGAGTCATTTACTTTCCCCAGCCCTTTCCTCTACTGTTATGACAGTATTTGCTTGCAGGTTCAAGTTGCCTTACTACAATTTAACATGACGTACATTTCAAACAACCGATTTTGTGAAACAAAGAATAAGCTATAGTAATGTTGCTAAGTGGGAACCACCATGTACACAGAGAGTATGTTGGAAATCATTTGTCTTTTCTCAGATTCTATTTCATTTCTAATTTGGTTCATGGGAGTACCGGTTCTGGACTTTGCTTTTGTTTAGCTAGTTTTCCTTCCTCGGCCAGTCCCTCCCTCTTCACTGTTTGTCTACCTTCGGCTTCCCAGTCCAATTTAGTATTTCTACATTATATCTTCTAAACAATTTGCATATATTTCCCATAATGTTTCCACCTATGCAATTTACTTCAATGTAAAAATTTGACTGTGCCTTGTTTGTTTCTCTTGCCTGTACTGTTGTTCTTGGCTTATATTGCCCCCTGGTGGTTACATTGGGAACTTACACTTCATAACAATCCCATGTGTTGTGAGGAAGAGCTGTTTGACTGTTGCTTCTCTCTCCCTCTCTCTCCAGGTCCAGGTGAAAAGGTCCAGGGGATTAAGAGGTTAAACTCGTTGGGTCTGCAGGACGACAAGATCCCTCCCAAATCACCACGTCCTCGTCGCAACATCTGGCTCTCCCGCAGTCAGTCAGACATCTTCTCCCGCAAGCCAGGCAGGAAGGTCAATGTCCATGACCCTTACTACAACCCAGGCCCCAGGGCTGTGCCAGGGGCCCGCAAGATCAACCCCTTCAATGCCCGTGAGGACCTGTGTGGAGGCAAGATCAAGTTCTTTGACGTGCCAAGCAAGTCCGTGTTCTCCCTGATGTTCGACTTGCACTCTCTCCAGGACAGCGTGTTTTCCTCTGGGACCCAGACCCACTCTGGAGCCCCTGTCCACCCAGGCATGTGGCAGGAGACCTGGTTCACCGGCAGGCAGTGCCGCTCTCTGCCTGCCTCCCCCCAGCTGGCCCTCTCAGATGGCTCCTGCCCCCCGACCTCCTGTCCCATCTCTGCCACTGTCTACAAGTGTGACCCGGCCCAGCTGGGCCAAGAGGTCAGGCAGAAGGTGCTCAGCGCCTGGGCCAGGAAATATGCTGTGATAGAGATCCCGCTGTACCATGGAGGTCAAGAAAAGGTAAAGAAAGAGGAGGAGAACAGAGTAGATGAGAGCTGGCTTCCTTCTCCCATGCCCAGTGACAGTGCAGAGGCTATGGACTGCTCTAGCAGCCAAGGGAGCCCAGTGGAGGACAAGGACAAACACTTCTACCCCATGCAGGCCCAGAATGGAGGACCAGTGGAGGACAGTAGAGGCGTGGTGTCTATGTGTGAGGAGATGGAGGCTGAGGACCAGGAGGGCATGCAGCAACAGACCTCCTGTTCCACTGTCACCCTCAGCCCAGCCACAAACGGAGGCCATCTGAGTCCCATCGTACTGGTGCCATGTACGGCCATACACGCCTCCACAGAACTGCCATCTTAAGTGTGACATCTAGGACTAAACAGGTCATGGAGAAAAGGCGCTTTGAGAGAGACACTCTTCAGAGAGACCCTCAGATCATCTTTATCGATGCTTTGCAGATAGATTATTTTTTTCAAGATTGTTTTTATTTAATATACTGAAAAGTGCTTATTTTCTTTCTTAAAGTTGTCCCTAAACCAGGGTTCTTCTAATTCCTTGATGTTATTTGTGTGTATGCTGGTTTTAAATCACTGCCTACTCCTTGATGTTTTATTGTGATTATATTCTGCCCCATAGGGAAATGCATGGAAGTACATGTACAGTTGAAGTCGGAAGTTTACATACACCTTAGCCAAATACATTTAAACTCAGTCTTTCACAATTCCTGACATTTAATCCTTGTAAGAATTCCCTGTTTTAGGTGAGTTAGGATCACCACTTTATTTTAAGAATGTGAAATGTCAGATTAAAAGCAGATAATGATTTATTTCAGCTTTTATTTCTTTCATCACATTCCCAGTTAGTCAGAAGTTTACATACACTCAATTAGTATTTGGCAGCATGGCCTTTAAATTGTTTAACTTGGGTCAAATGTTTTGGATAGCCTTCCACAAGCTTCCAACAATACGTTGGGTGAATTTTGGCCCATTCCTCCTGACAGAGCTGGTGTAACTGAGTAAGGTTGTAGGCCTCCTTGCTCGCGCACGCCTTTTCAGTTCTGCCCACAAGTTTTCTATGGGATTGAGGTCAGGGCTTTTTGATGGCCACGTCAATACCTTGACTTTGTTGTCCTTAAGCCATTTTGCCACAACTTTGGAAGTATGCTTGGGGTCATTGTCCATTTGGAAGACCCATTTGCGACCAAGCTTTAACTTCCTGACTGATGTCTTGAGATGTTACTTCAATATATCCACATAATTTTCTGTCCTCATGATGCCATCTATTTTGTGAGTGCACCAGGCTCTCCCGTAGCAAAGCTCCCCCACAACATGATGCTGCCACCCCAGTGCTTCACGGTTGGGATGGTGTTCTTCGGCTTGCAAGCATCCCCCTTTTTCCTCCAAACATTATAATGGTCATTATGGCCCAACAGTTCTATTTTGTTTCATCAGACCAGAGGACATTTCTCCAAATAGTATGATATTTGTCCCCATGTACAGTTGCAAACCGTAGTCTGGCTTTTTTATGGCGGTTTGGGAGCAGTGGCTTCTTCCTTGCTGAGCGGCCTTTCAGGTTATGTCGATATAGGACTTGTTTTACTGTGGATATAGATACTTTTGTACCTGTTTCCTCCAGCATCTTCACAAGGTCCTTTGCTGTTGTTCTGGGATTGATTTTCACATTTCGCATCAAAGTACGTTCATCTCTAGGAGACAGAACGCGTCTCCTTCCTGAGCGGTATGACAGCTGCGTGGTCCCATGGTGTTTATACTTGCGTACTATTGTTTGTACAGATGAACGTGGTACCTTCAGGCGTTTGGAAATTGCTCCAAGGATGAACAAGACTTGTGGAGGTCTACCATTTATTTTCTGAGGTCTTGGCTGATTTCTTTTGATTTTCCAATGATTTCAAGCAAAGAGGCACTGAGTTTGAAGTAAGGCCTTGGAATACATCCACAGGTACACTTCCAATTAACTCAAATGTTGTCAATTAGGCTATCAGAAGCTTCTAACGCCATGCCATCATTTTCTGGAATTTTCCAAGCTGTTTAAAGGCACAGTCATCTTAGTGTATGTAAACTTCTGACCCACTGGAATTGTGATACAGTGAAATAATCTGTCTGTAAACAATTGTTGGAAATATTACTTGTCATGCACAAAGTAGATGTCCTAACCGACTTGCCAAAACTATAGTTTGTTAACAAGAAATTTGTGGAGTGGTTGAAAAACAAGTTTTAATGACGCCAACTAAAGTGTATGTAAACTTCCGACTTCAACTATACCTATGAAAGTAACAAATCTAACACTCTTAACATGGAGAAAGGGTTGTGGTCTGAATGAAAAACGGCATACTCACTGCCTTCCCAACATTGAGATCCCTGCCTTAAGATTCATTGTGACTGGTAGTATTTTTGTTCTGGACGATTGTGCGTTTCAGATGAACGAGTCCAAGCTAAGGTGTAGGGAATAGATCCTTACCGTTTTTATTAAAGGGCTAGTTAATGAGTGGTTTACCAGACTACTGAGGTCTCTTGTGGAGACTAATAAAAATGTACATTACAGAGCATTTAAACAGTAAACTTACCAGTAAAACAAGTTTAAATGTACACGAGCACTGGAAATGTGATCGTTTGTACGTACCTTTAACATTTTGAAATGTTTGGTAGGCCTATATGTTGGTGTGCACATTTTTAAGGATTGTTTTTCAGATGACTGGTTAGAGAGAAACTGGTTCAGAATCTACCAAAGTATCACTTTATAGCTCTATGTATAGAGGAATGTGTTGAGTGTGGCTTGAATGTGTGATTCACCACACTTTTGCCAGTGGGTCCTATTTTTGGTCAGCAGCTCCGTTGGGTATAAGCTGTGCAAACAGCACTAGTTGGTGTGGATGGCTCACTCACTCGTGCTTTGGTTCATGACTCCCTTGGCACCTGTTTTGATATACTGAAATACTCTAGTCAGTAACTACTTTAATAGGAAATTGCACTTGAAAAGAACAATGTTAATCTCGTTTATCACTACATTTCTATGCAATAAATGTAAACTGTGTCAGGATTGTTTTGCATAGAGGATCTATTTTGATATTTATAAAAAAGATCAATTTGACATCTTACTGCTTTGTATGCAGTTTGTCTGGATGCAATGTTGTGATTGTTCAAATTCTTTATTTTGTTGTTATTCCCCTCCAGTCTTGGCTGATTTATGAACATGTATTAGCAGAACGCTTGTTTTAATCCAAATCTGGTTTGAGTTTTACTTTGTTTAAGGAACATGTTCCCAATCGCTTAAATAAATGTTTATATTTTGCTTCTTTTGGTGACCCTATAAAAGGTAGTCATACACTTTACTCATCGTTAGAAATAAGGGCTTTCCTGCCTAATCTCAAATCAAGTGGTTTTCAGGACACAAATCACCATGTCTGTCATAACCAAGGAAAAGCCTTTATTGAAACAATACTGCATGAAATTAAACTAAAATGTACAGCGAAGTACTTTAACTAAAAAGGCTTTATTATAAACCAGGAATAGGTTTGGTTCCATTTAATCTTTATACCGTTCCCTCTACTTTGCTAACCACACCCTTCCCCCACACGACATCCATCTTGTGCAAGTGAGCCTTGAAGGACTTGGAGAATGTGCTCTTGACGATATGCATCGGGACAGACTTGCCACTGAGGTAAACCTTGTTCAGGCACTCTGGGAGCCAGGACTCTGAGCTCGGTGGCTTACCTACTCTCTCTGTCAAAGTGGCAGCATAGGAGAAAATGTAGCCCGTCATGAATGCGTCAAACCCTGCCCGGTGGGTACCTCCCTCCAGCTTCTTCCTCTTGGACTCTTCTTTCTTCTCTGCATCTGGTGTGGCCAGAGGCTGTGGCTCTGACACTCCATTTCTTTCCACCTCTTTGTCTGTCTTCATTTCCTCATCTGCAGACACAGCCTGTGGCTCTCTGACTCCGTTGCCTTCCTCCACCTTAGTCTTCATCTTCTCATCGGTCTCTGGCATCTGTGCCCCATCTACCAGCTCTGTGAGAGGGGGAGGTTTGGTGTCTTTGTCAGGGATCACCTGGTCCTGCTTTAGCTCCATATGGGGCTCCTTGCTCTTGGGGGCACCTTCAACTTTCCCTTGAGAAGAGTTCTTTCTTTTCCTCTTCCGTTTCTTTTTCTTTTCCTTTTCATCGTGCTGGATGATGAGGTCAGTGTCATGTGACAAGGGACACTGTGACCCATTGGGGCACCAACCATAAGCCTGGCAAATACAGAAAATACAAGCTAAGTGGTAAACATGGTAGTGATTACTGCATTACCATTATGAAAATGGTATATTAAATACCCCAGTGCTGATTATCCTGGCACAGACATTTTAGGGATCCTTTAAAACAGAACCTGGTTTATGAGAAGTGATGTACTACTACTTACAGAGAAGCGCTGGCAGACATTGAGAAGTCCATCTGGGCTAAACCCAGCTAGACAGGGCCTATAGTCCACATAGTTGCTCAGGGGCACTGAGTATTTGCAGAACTCCAGGAACAGATGGCGTCCACCACCACCAGCCTCAATCGACTTGCTGTTGTCCAGTTTGCTGTGAAAAAAATGACCACAAATAACTTAAACTACCTCTTGAAATGTGGCACATATATAGTGCATTGGGAAAGTATTCAGACCCCTTGACCTTTTCCACATTTTGTTAGGTTACTCTTCATTTTACCCATGATCCTGACTAGTCTCCCAGTCCCTGCCACTGAAAAACATTCCCACAGCATGATGCTGCCACCACCATGCTTCACCATAGGGATGGTGCCTGGTTCCTCCAGACGTGACGCTTGTCATTCAGGCCAGAGTTCAATCTTGGTTTCATCAGACCAGAGAATCTTGTTTCTCATGGTCAGGTGCCTTTTTGCAAACTAAGCGGGCTGTCATGTGCCTTTTTAAGGAGTGGCTTCCGTCTGGCCAGTCAACCTTAAAGGCCTGATTGGTTGAGTGCTGTAGAAATGGT
Source organism: Oncorhynchus tshawytscha (assembly GCF_018296145.1). NCBI lineage: Eukaryota > Metazoa > Chordata > Actinopteri > Salmoniformes > Salmonidae > Oncorhynchus > Oncorhynchus tshawytscha. Next base: position 22,418,638 of record NC_056456.1, on the reverse strand, counting down.
TGTCCTTCTGGAAGGTTTTCCCATCTCCACAGAGGAACTCTAGAGCTCCGTCAGAGTGGCAATCGGGTTCATGGTCGACCCCTCAGAACAAGGCCCTTCTCCCCGATTGCTCAGTTTGGCTGGGCGGCCAGCTCTAGGAAGAGTCTTGGGAGTTTCCAAACTTATTCCATTTAAGAATGATGGAGGCCACTGTGTTCTTGGGGACCTTCAATGCTGCAGAAATGTTTTGTTACCCTTCCTCAGATCTGTGCCTCGACACAATCCTGTGTCTGAGCTCTATGGACAATTCCTTTGACATCATGGCTTGGTTTTGCTCTGACATGCACTGTCAAATCAAATTTTGTCACATGTACTAAATACAAGCAGTGTAGACCTTACAGTGGAACCTTATATAGTCGGGTGTGTGCCTTTCCATATCATGTCCAATCAACTGAATTTACCAAAAGGTAGACTCCAAGTTGTAGAAACGTGTCAAGAATAATCAATGGAAACACACGAGCTCAATTTCAAATTTCATAGCAAAGGATCTGAATGTTTATGGAAATAAGATATCTGTTCTTAATACAGTTGCAAACATTTCTAAAAACCTGTTTTCACTTTGTCATTATGGGATATTATGTGTAGATTGATCAGGAAAACATTTAATTTAATCCATTCTAGAATAAGGCTGTAACGTAACAAAATGTGGAAGAAGTCAAGGGGTCGGGAATACTTTCAGAATGCACTGTACTTATCAAAATGTTGTGGCAAACAGCACTGATATACTACCACAGCTTTACGGTCAGATTGAATTTAGGCCTTAGTCTATCAGATCAAGCGTTAACTGGCAATAGCAGACACCTGCATAGCGGATGTTTTGACGTTGTCAGAGGTGGAACTGCATTGGCTCAGTCAAAATCAGTGAGCAGCTGCTCTTGCAGCCATTGTCTCAAAGCCACACCCGGCCTACTCCCGTTAGAAGTTCAGCATGGGAAAGTATAGGCTATATAGAAATAATTACAATCTAATTGAAAAATCAGTAAATAATACAGATTTCTATCAGCCTAATCTAGGTGTATATTACATATCAAGTTCCAGCATTCAAACTTGTAAACAAGGCTGCATGGGGATTTTTGTTAATGCGACTACGTGCAGCCAATTGCAGTGTCCGCTTTAGGTATTATGCCGGGAGCCACTTGTGGATTTGTGTGCTCCAACGCATTTTCACTTCCGACATGTCAAAACAATCGCTATGCGGATGTGATTGAATTGAGCCCGGAATATATGAGTATTTACTATACTAACCACTTCTTGTAGGCATACTCGAGGTAAGAGGCAGCAAAGCGCAGCTCATACTCTGTAGCGTACTTGGTGTCATAGATCCCAGCAGGGAACATCTGGGACAAGTCAGCAGTGAACGTGCCTAGTTTATCTGGCAGTTGGGCATAGAAGCACTGATAAAGGAACACCATGTCAATCAAGCCATTATGCAGCACCAAAGGCTTGCGAGCCCGTAGGAGTTCCACAAACAGCATCCTCATGTTCATTCCATGGGCATCCACTCTCTGGATACAAGAAAGGAATAGAACACTGGATCACTTCACCACTTGAAGGTAACAATTAGGAATAGTCCACAAAATAAATGCTGTGGCCTAGTATCGTTTAAACGTGTGCATTTGTCTCTGTGGATCTGAGCGATTAACAACAAGATCTTGATCTCACCCTGTCATTGCCCCTGAGATAAGGGACACCTTCAGCATATTGTTTGTTGAAGTCAAATCCATGTTGCACCAGGAACTGCACGGACTGTGGTTCAATTACGTACTCCTCACTGCAGAGCAATGTCAGGTTGTACACCTGCACAAGGTACGTATCATCATCATCCTGGAGAGAGATAAGACATCAATTAATGTCAAACTGTACATTTAGCTTTCTGAATGTCAATGTGCAAAGGAGACCTTTACCTTGTTTTCAAGTTTCTTATAACAAGCAAACCCAAGGGAGAGAATGGAGCGTGTGCGAGCTGCATTGCATATGGCTTTGTAACGGTCCTCTATGCATCTTAAAATAAAAACAGAGATAGATCCAATGCATCACTTGATTGAGATACCATCGTGAAAGTACAATACATAATGAGAAATCCAGATTAAATTTAAATTAATAAAACAGCCATACTCACTCTGCCAGCAAAGCTTTTCTATTTCCAAGGCCACTCAATTCCTGAAACAAAACATGCAGACAGAATTACATTATTAGTGTCAACAGACCTACATAACGGTTGTTGGGCCCATATAATTACATATAGAAGACCATGTACGTAGCTAGCTATTTTTTTCGACTAAACTCGCTGTAACTTACCGTATCCAGTGCAATGAAGGAGGCCGTCTTGATTGCAAGGACCATAGCAGGCCACAGTTCTTTGAAATTATCATTCTGCACATCAATAACAGGGACTACCATGGAGGATGTCATAGCTACCTGGTAAATATTTGCGCACAACCAAAATGTTCGACGTCTGTATTCTAACGTTAGCTAGATAGCTAAGCTAATGTTAGCTGAAGACAGTGGGATCGAGTGACTAGACTTATTGAATGGCCGGGGAGCTCATTGCATGGTGTTTTCGGTTGTCCAATGAAAGCGTTCTGTTCACTAGTATGCGATATTCTTCACGTTATCCCAGTTGGAAAGATCCAAATTCATGGGGGAAATGAAGCGTAGCTTAAAACTGCAAATATTCTAAAGTGGTCTGAATAGGCCCTCTCAGATTTTCCGTCAACACACAAAGGACCCCAGTACGCGAGGACCGTTTTTTTGGAAAATATTTGTTTTTACCTTTCTGTAATCACTTAATTTTCAATATGAGGACAATTTCGACTAATAATAGTGTTTTTTCTTAGTCACCATAATTCTTATTTTAATGCGTGAGATATTGTATTTACTTCTCTTGAAAAAACATTTGAAGCAGGCAGTTACTTGGATAACGCATACCGGTGACGCCAGCAAACAACCGTTGGGGCAAATGCGCCATTTTGGCTCAAACAGTCGGAATTTACTTTCTTTGCAATTTAATATTTTTTCGGCATCGCTTAATCTTTTTGTTAATGGTTGGGATGAGATCATGTTTCACCACATTCTGTATTTGGTGTTTTGTTTCCTATGAGAACAAGTGTAACGTTCTGGTAGCATTAGCCTCACCAAGCTACATGCTAGTTAGCTGTGTCGTTCGATTGCATTGCCAACAACACTGGCTGATGGTTAGCTTGCTAGCTATATTTAGCTGTTTTGACTTGTTAGCTCGCTAGATATGGGTGGGTGCTCCGCTCCAAATTGCTCAAACTCAACAACAATTGGGAAGCAACTGTTTCGTTTTCCAAAAGAGCCTATACGTAAGAAGAAATGGCTTGTAAACTGCCGGCGTAATTTTTTACCAACTCCACATTCCAGACTGTGTCAGGCAAGTTTTTTATGGGTGGCTAACATTAATGGCTGGCTAGCTAGGTCCATCAGTGAACAGTTTCCTAACTCCAAATTAGGACAAAACATGTTGACAAGTTTGCCAACACATTTAATATCATAACGTTATTAGTTGATTTTAGTGCAATATAATGCACCAAGAGAAAATACATCGATATGTATGTAGCCAGCTAACGTTAATCATACAGCTATGTCTTCTCGCAGGACCATTTTGAGCTGAGTCAGTTTGAAGAAATCGCCAGGTCGCCAGCAGGGGGAAAGAAGCTGAAACCAAATGCCGTCCCCACTCTTTTCAATGTGCGAGATCCACCTTTTCCCGTAACCCCACAGATAGTGCTACCACTCAAGCCAGAGCCAGGTAACTTAACTTTTTATTTATTTCGAAATCACATTAACAAAAGTGAAATTAAATATTGATAGATTACCAGATAGCACACAATTTGTCAGATAGAAGCCTAATGCAAATGTTGGTCCTGTTGATCTAACACACAACTGTTCATTCCTGATCGTAACAGTGGATCAAATGACTGAGTCAAATGTGTTGTTAATGCTCTGTCTATCTAGTGGAGAGGGATCTCAATGTGGGGGATCATGGCTACGCACGAAGGAAAACAACTCTGGGCATGGAGGAAGATGATGCTGATGAACTACACAAGGCAGAGGAACGTCCCTGCATCCATTGTCAACATTACAGAACACTGCTGGAACAAGAAATGCAACACACAGCCAGATTACAGAAAGAGGTGTGGTGGTAGCTCCTTTTTCTCAACAATTTCAAACTATTGCCTCATTAGATAAAACAACTTTCTCCATTCAAACTTTTTCATTGGAAGTTTATTGTTATGAGCAATTATGCAATGGACCCTTCAGTCTTTTAGTTATTAGAATGATTTTACAGGTAAGAACAACACAGTTTTGTGAAAATCTTTGAAAAGACAACACTTCAACATGTATGTTCTCTTCTTTTGTGTAGGTAGAGGAAATGAAAAAGCGGATGTTCAGACTGGACAGAATAGAGAGGGGCCTCCAGACATTTCTGTATGAAGACCAGATCCGCGCCCTGACACTGACCAAGCGTTCCCGGAGAGCTGTGTGGTCCCACGAGACAGTGCTGAAGGCCCGTAAGATCCGATGTGCGGTCGGTGGCAAGGGTTATGAATTCCTCCGGGAGTTAGGCTACCCCCTGCCATCTTATAGAACTTTATGCAACCGCCTGGATAACAAAATCATGGTGACGACAGCCATGGGGTGTGATGAGCTGGCAGAGCTAGGTCTAGGAATCATATCCACATGTGATAGTCCAGAGGGAGATGGGGACAATGATGAGGCTTTCATTGGAGTGATCTCATGAAAGAGATGTTTTATTTATTTATTTCAATGTGTTTCATTTTGGAAGAATGCAATGCAAAATTACAGGACAATAGAGCAAAGACTGACTGTATGACAGCTAGTAGGCCTATGTGGTGGAGAAAATATGGAAGCGTATGCACAATGGGAGATGTGTGTGTTAATGCAGTGGTGTCAAACATACGGCCCGGGGGGGTTTGAGGAAAAATAAGTATATATTTTTTAAATAGTTGGGGGGAACAAACTCCATATACTTTAAAATGACTAAAACCAATTTTAAATTATTATAAAGGACCTTTACATTCATACAGTTTTATGACTGTCTAGCTCGCTAATAAAAAACAAACAAATTAAAGCTAGATAATTAGGGAGCATTGACAATTCCAAAAATGATGGATTGAGGACAATGTTAGCAAATTTTGACGCTATATCAACTTTTCAGTGCGGCCCACCAGGCCATGATGAAGACCGGATGTGGCTCCCAGGACAAAATGAGAAACCAAGTCCAAAACCAAGAACATGTTTTGAAGGGGTACTTCAGGACACAGAGACAAACTTATGGATACCATTTGTATATCTGACTCTGGGGAAGTAGATAAAGGGCCTCATTGCTTTAAAGGGGTACTTCAGGACACAGAGACAAACTTATGGATACCATTTATATATCTGACTCTGGGGAAGTAGATAAAGGGCCTCATTGCTTTAAAGGGGTACTTCAGGACACAGAGACAAACTTATGGATACCATTTATATATCTGACTCTGGGGAAGTAGATAAAGGGCCTCATTGCTTTAAAGGGGTACTTCAGGATTTTGACATTCTTGGTTTTGGACTTGGTTTCACAAGTGGTTTTCAGAATAGTTTACTTCTGCTAAAGAATTAGGTGTTTATTTTGGGTAGGAAACAACCTCCATCAAAACAATAAAGAGCAGCAGTCATCTGCCTAATGCTTTTCAGCTGCAATATCAAGCCACCTTTCTGTGCTCAATATGGGGCCATAATTCAGAAGCTAATCATTTGCTGTACTGCAGATGGCCTTTAATTTTATTGCTGAGAATGTTTTGACAAATACTAAGGAAGAGCAGAATTCTAACCACTGTTTGCAGAGTTTTTATTTGCCCCCCCCCCACTTATGTTAAGTGGACAAATTGGAGGAGTAGGTTGTATTTTGTCATGGGAATCAGTTTAGCTGCATTTGGAAACTGCAGTGCCGTGTACAGCCTTTGGAGAACTGTGTTGCCTGCATTGTATACTAGCTGCGTCCCCTGAACTCAGGCTGAATAACCTGAGGCTTATTTTGTTACAATCACTAATGGGATATTTGCTAGAAAGCAGAACCTCTTGGTGGGAGGTTTGTAGACAACATACTAAAAGGGCACACGAGTATACTCTGATTGATTGATCAAAACAACGGTACTGTAGAAGAAGAATAAATAAATATTTTAAGTAGGCTGCTTGTGGCTTTAATTCTTTGGGGTGTTGAAGTATTCACATTTATCACTACAATAAAGGGTGAAACATTATTTTGCACAGGAGACAATACCTTACTCATAGTACTGTGATTAGATTCTATGAAACTGATTCATGTTACAGGAACTACAGTGCATTTGGAAAGTATTCAGACTCCTTAACTTTTTACACATTTTGTTACGTTACAGCCTTGTTCTAAAATGGATAAAATATAACATTTTCCTCATCAATACCCCATAATGACAAAGCGAAAACAGGTTTTTAAAAATGTTTGCTAATCTATAAAAAAATAATCAAAATACCTTATTTACAAGTATTCAGACCCTTTGCAATGAGACTTGAAAGCTTAAAAACAGCAGTGTAACACTCGGTTAGTTGTGTCGAGCAGAAGAGAGCCTCAACTAGGTCAGTCCAGTTATGTCATTCAGTCGTTTATTTTAATTGCATACTGTACTTAGCAGAGACTATAGCTATTTTCCTTGCTAGAGATGCATTTGAAGATTTGCAATGAGAATCAAATCTGAAAATGAGCTTCTGACATTGCCCTCTCTCTCCTGGAACTCTTTTTAGGTGAGGTTGGGAGAAGATGATGCAGGGTCTCTTTACTCTGAGGCTGTGTGCTGCTCTGCCAGGGCTCCTATGGGCATCGCCTCTGTTAGTAGAAGGGGACAATGATGCCTCCAAGATCTGTAAGCCGGCACCGCGAAACACTGCTAGTATATCGCTCTCCAACCAAGGTGCAGGGATTGAGGAGCAAAAACCCTGATGAAGGCTTAGGGCCGAAATGCCTTGGTTTTTACTTCAAACAATAAAGAAGCACATTTATCAACTTCCACTGTCCTCCAAGAGTTGCTGAATAACCTCTTCACTTCAATACGACAGGTAAGAGCCATCACAGAGGGGTCCTTCTGTGGGACAGCCCAAGTCCAAGTACTGTCATGTTATTTCTCAGAATTATAAATGTTCCATGAATAAGGAATGGGCTTGTATTGATTGAAGGCAACATGTCAGCACTAATCTAAAGCTTACCACTGCTCTTTGACTTCAATGGCATGAAGTATCTGTCAGGTTTAAATGAGATATTTTCTATCTACAGAGATCTTTGTAATTGGTGTGACACCTCATTCATGTAGCCATGGATCTCTCTCCTCTCGCTGACAGATGTGGGAGACTGACGTGCCACATAGTCCTGCCCTACAGCTTCCTCCACTACCCCTATATAGATGCAGCTGTCAGAGCCACTTACAACAAGCGCATCTATGGCAACTGCACCATGATTGAAAGCACACTTCTAAAGGGAATCGCAGACATTTCATTTCTGTTTGGTTCGTCATTAGAAAACGCTACTGTCTGCTGTAGTGTCCCCATTGGAATAGAATGTCTGGAACACCCCTTCCTATAATGGGAACTGATTCTGAATAATAATGAGATCGCTCTGTGGCTCTCCCAGGTGATGTCTTTTTAGCTCGTACATATTTTGTTAACTTTAGTGTGTTCTATTGTTATGCAGGAATCCAAATGGAGTTACTCAGCTGGGTGGAACAGCAGACAGCGAAATTAGTCTCTGAGCAGCGCAGGAATGGCTGTTAACAAGACAGACAGTACAGTGTCAGATTGAAGTCGCTACTGTCAGCAACCCAGTTCCAGATGTTGTCTGAGGGGGGTGGTAACATGCCAAACATACATCACCAGCAGCATCATCAGCACCACAACCCTGGGTCAGACACAGATAAACAGGACTCCAATTAACATCATCTGTGTCGTTGCTGAGACGAGAAACAGTTAGTTAGCATGGTGGTGGGGGCTTGTGTCAGTGACTTGACTGTCTGATAAATAGTTTTGTATGAATTCATTTCGATTTTGTCTGTGCCTGTCAATTGTATCTGATAAAGTAAACGTGTACAGTAAACTGGAGTAATTTGGCCCTTGGAATACAGTATGTCTTCCCTACATGTAGTCGGGTGACATGTTCTACTCTCTGCTATGAAGTCTGCAGGGCAAACCTTACTGAGGTGTCTGTAGACAGATGCTGTGTTGAGGAAAACGGGACTGACAGTCACTGAACCCATGCAGGGCAGGGTGCTGGACTTCAGGGTAGACTTAGGCATCCAAAATGTAGGTTCCAGGTTCCTGGTTGTTACATGGTCAGATACTGGTTATTCACAAGCATGTAGCTTAAACCTACTATGTTCTATATAACTCATCTAAATGCACAATTAAAAGTATGATTATGATGATGTATGAATGTAATCCAAATAAGTTCAATATGTGTTATGTTCCAATGTTCATAAAGGGTGGACTTATTTGGTTTGTCTTCAGTTACTGTCAGTGGATACAGTGAGGAAACCGAATATGACCACATCACCAGCATAAAGTGACATAAGACAGGCACCAAGTACAGACAGTGGGGAGGGGGCAGCCAGAAGTAGGGAATTCTAAATGCTGTTTGAGGAAATGGGTTTAGTCTGACCTCAAACGGAGGAACAACTCAGCTGCTCTATTACTGATGTGCCAGAGAAGAGAGGTTGGTGACCTGCATTCCCGGTTGAATGAGTCTTACCTTGCTCCTACTGATCTGTGAGCCATAGATTATAAATTAGCAGCAGGGCTACATCTCACTGTCAGTAGTGTTTCACCTTTATGTCAACTAATGAATTTCCCAAATAATAGGACAATATTACTGCCTAGGCCTATATCTAATCTATTCACCATTCTTTAAAACCCTTAATTTTTTTTCACGTTAAATAACCGCTCACAAGTGGGCATGGCATTAAATAGATAGGCTAAAACACTGCGCAGCAGATGGATTACTTTACTGCCGTGCGGGGTGATGGTACGCGATAACTCAGGTCAGATATCATTGTCAACACTGGGAGAATGGCGCGCTGGACGGCAGACAAATTCAACAATCTCCATGCCATGGTTCGGTGGTCTGCGACCTTCAGATCAGCCATTTGTGCAAACCGGTCGATGAGTGCAGGCTACGAAGTACGTTCTATTCAGTTTGCACCGGAATATAGACTATTAGAGCCTATTATAAATAACTGTCGTATGACAAAATCGTTTGTCATTTCTAAAGTTGTGTTCATTTTAACACGAATGCCCCTCTAGTCTAGACACTAGTGGTATAGCCAAGGGAAATGCCTTCATCATCACCACTATTTATGCCAACAACACCTTGTTATTTGATATAGGGCTGTGTTACTCTTCTGTGAAAGAAATCTTCAAAGAAAGTGTATGTTAAATCTTTTGTAGGAGACAGGGAATTAAAACAGAAATGGCTGGAGGTTGAATAAGTGTGGTTGTGTAAGGGATTTTCTAAATCCTCCTGAAGCAAGAAGCTAAACCTACTTTAGCTTATCCAGCCGGCCAACTGACTTGAGTTGACTATCAACAAAACGGCTGCCATGCTTCAGTGGATCTGGTATAAGTAGCTGTCGGGTATTTCTGTGCAGGTTTTACAATTGTGTCCCATTCCATAATTTGCCAATCTGACGTTAGATGGCAGTACTGTCCTGTGCATAGACATTTCCATATGAGGAATGGTATATGAGTGGTGAAATGGGGTAAACTTCTAGGAGTTATTTATTGTAGTTTCATTAATCAGGGTTGACTTTATATAATGTAAATTGGTAACTGAATATAACTAATCACATAATGCATTTTTGCAGCGTTTAGGTATGGCCACAACATGGCAGAAAATCCAACTGTTCTACCAATGGTTGCTAGAGAATAGAGATAACTAAGTCTTCTTCTGTGCTTCTAAAACCAGACACAGAGTTCACTGAAGATCTCAGTACAATACCAATTTCTTAGACCATAGTAATGCTGTCTCTATGTCCTTCACCTGTGCCAATCACCTGCATCTTCATGTGCTACCTGCTCCTCATAGGGGTGGGCCCCAAGCTGATGGCTCAGACAGCCAGTCAACCTCAGCCTGTGCTCATCGTTTACAACTTTGCCATGGTCTGCATGTCTGCCTGCATGTTCTATGAGGTATGGAAACAGGGGAACGCATGGACAACTTGTAGCTATTTTACCCATCTTGGATGCTTTAGATCTATTGTACACAGTACCTATCTAAATCCTTGTTATGTCTAAATATGTGATGATGATGATGATGATTAGCTATTTCTCTACCTGTAAACGTATAGTATTTTAACATATTTTTCTTCCTTTTTTTATTTTATAATTGGATTGTTTATTTATTCACAGGGTCACAAATAATATTATAAATCAAATCTCATTTTAATGGTCACATACACATGGTTAGCAGATGTTGTTGCGAGTGTAGTGAAATGCTTGGGCTTCTAGTTCCGACGGTGCAGTAATATCTAACAAGTAATCTAACAATTCCATAACAATGACCTAATACACACAAATCTAAGTAAAGGGATGTAATAAGAATATAGACATACATATATGGATGAGCGATGGCCGAGCGGCATAGGCAAGATGCAGTAGATGTGATAAAATACAATATATACATATGAGATGAGTAATGCAAGATATGTAAACATTATTAAAGTGACTAGTGATCCATTTATTAAAGTGGCCAATGATTTCAAGTCTATGTAGGCAGCAGCCTCTCTGTGTTAGTGATGGCTGTTTAACAGTCATTTTATAGCTTCTTGTTCAACAGTTGCAACAAGGTTACTTAATATTGCTGCCTACGGCATGGTGTTTAAATGTTTTGGCAATGTTTTCCACAGAAACTGCTCAGAAAAGTAGCCTATAATTAGCTTTGTACTGTGCCCTTCGCCAATGAATCGCGTAATTGAAATCATACCTGTACTATGGATTGTTCATTTCTCACCCTCTTCCCAGGGAACAGTCTTATCTTGATGCTCAGGACATAAAAGTCTTCTTTATTTGTGTTGTTGTTGAGAAAATATGTATTTGTTCAGTAATTCTTTGGTTTGGGGGGAGGTTACAGGTACATTATCCAATTAAAATATGTTTATAAAACATGTACCCGTAGGCTTTAACTCAAAAGAAAAACATATGTTCTTTCTTCCTCAGTTCACAGCGTCATCCTGGTTGGCAAACTATAGTTTATTATGTCAGCCTGTGGACTACAGCACCAGTTCAGTTCTCGACTAGCCTACCTGGTTAAATAAAGGTGAAATAAATAAAAAATGTAATGCGGGCAACAAAGTCTGTCTCATATCATCCACTGCAATGCATTGCAATTGCCTTGATAGACATATCTAAATGATTTCGAACCTAAAACTACTGCTGAAATGCCTTCTCTCTGTGTTCTGAACAGATGGCCAAGGTCTGCTGGTGGTTTTACTCCTCCAAAGTCATCGAGCTCAGTGATATTGTAAGTACACGTTGGGGATTCTACTATCCCGGGTTGAAGCAAAAACGGTGTAAGCAGCACCACTTGGACTATATTTACATCTCTTCTATCAAGACATTTTATGTGCTGTCTATGTGACTAATGTCTGTAAATGTAGCTAACTCCTGAGGATTTGTTTTCGGTATTTCTTGTCATACTCTTGTGTAACTGTCATGTTAATTACACAAATATGACATCTCTCTTCCTGGTGTTCTTCATCCTGAGGAAGAAGAACTGTCACTTGACCTTCCTACATGTCTACCGCCACGGCACCATAATCTTCAACTGGTGGGCTGGGGTCAAGTACGTGGCAGGAGTACGTCCCATTCACATCACTACAGCAGGGGCAGTGTTTAATTTACCCGGTGATAGACACAGACAATAATCTCCTGTCTGTAACAGTATGACACTGCATAATCTATTTCTTGTATCTGCTTCTTGCTCGGTCTTGGTTGAAAGAATGATTAAGCTTTTCATACTTGTTCTTCTGGAGATATACAGTGCACACACCCACGCACTGAAATGCACCTGACATTTCAATGAGTCTGGAACACATGCAACCATACCCACATTGTCCTTGGAAATGTTTCCTGCCCCTGCTATTTGAAAAAGACATTTGCCACGGTGAAAGCAGCGGTGATCAAACTAGACTAGCAAGGATTGGAACAGAATGGCAAAGATTAAGACAAGCTTTTGACACTGAGATGCTCTATAATTTGTTTAAAATGGCGGTGAGTTTGCAGAAAACAGCTGGCAGTGCATCTTGGTGCAGCATTTGCCCTCCTTTTGGTTTAAAGATAGTAAACACAGCCTGGCTATTTTATTTCACATCGCGTGTCCTAAGACAGACAGATGGGCGGTTAGTCACACTTTGAGATTAAATCAAGACGTTGCTATTCAATATTAAATCCCAGCTTTAGAAACAAGTTAAACACAACTGACATTGTATTAAAACAGTGAATAACTATAAACATACCACGGAAGGAATAGCAAATTCTCTGGGTATTTTGTGTCTTCCTCCCTCCAGGCTTCCTTATAGGCCTTATCAACTCATTGGTGCATGTGGTGATATAGACTACATGGCCAAAAGTATGTGGACACCTGTTCGTCAAACATCTCATTCCAAAATCATGGGCATTAATATGGAGTTGGTCCGCCCTTTGCTGTTATAACAGCCTCCACTCTGCTGGGAAGGCTGCTGCGGGGACTTGCTTCCATTCAGCCACAAGAGCATTAGTGAGATTGGGCACTGATGTTGGGCCTGGCTCACAGTCGCCGTTACAATTCATCCCAAAGGGGTTTGATTGGGTTGAGGTCAGGCTTTATTCAGGCCAGTCAGGTTCTTCCACACCGATCTCGACAAACCATTTCTGTATGGACCTCACTTTGTCATGCTGTTTGGGGAAAGGCCCTGCCCCATACTGTTGCCACAAAGTTGAAAGCACAGAATCGTCTAGAATGTCATTGTATGCTGTAGCATTAAAATTTCCCTTCAATGGAACTAAGGGGCCTCGCCCAAACCATGAAAATCAGCCCCAGACCATTATTCCTCCTCCACCAAACTTTACTGTTGGCAGGTAGAGTTCTCCTGGAATCCGCCAAACCCAGATTTGTCTGTCGGACTGCCAGATAGTGAAGCATGATTCATCACTCCAGAACGCGTATCCACTGCTCAAGAGTCCAATGACAGTGAGCTTTACACCACTCCAGCCAACGTTTGGCATTGCGCATGGTGATCTTAGGCTTGTGTGCGGCTGCTCGGCCATCAAAACCCATTTCATGAAGCTCCAGACGATCAGTTCTTGTGCTGACATTGCTTCCAGAGGCAGCTTGTAACTCGGTAGTGAGTGTTGCAACTGAGGACAGACGATTTTTACTCGCTACGCGCTTCAGCACTCGGCCGGTCCTGTTTTGTGAGCTTGTGTGGCCTACCACTTCGCAGCTGAGCCGTTGTTGCTCGTAGACGTTTCCACTTCACAATAACTGCACTTACAGTTTCCACGGCAGCTCTAGCAGGACAGAAATGTGACGAACTGACTTGTTGGAAAGGTGAAATCCTATGAAGGTGCCACATTAAAAGTCACTGAGCTCTTCAGTACATGCCATTCTACTGCCAATGTTTGTCTATGGAGATTGCATGGCTGTGTGCTCAATTGTATACACCTGTTAGCAACGGGTGTGGCTGAAATAGCGTAATCCACTAATTTGAAGGGATGTCCACATACACTACATGGCCAAAAGTATCTGTACTACTGGCTAGCAGCTCTAGGGCCTCATATGCAGAGATATCTTTGGTGGAAGCGCTACCTCACCTTCCTGCAGCTGGTGAGTAGAGTTGCTTTGATGCAGAGCCTCTGCTACAGTATTGCTGCCTCCCAAATGGCACCATGTAACCTATTTTAGAGCACAAATTTTGCCCTAGGGGAATAATGTACTATTTGGGAAGCACCCATACAGTACATCCTACAGTCTAGATAATACTAATTTACATTTATTGTATATCATGTAAAAGCAGGGTTTCCCAACCCTCTCCCCGTGCCTTTAAGGGCATTAACCTTCAGTGTTGTCAGGATGCTAGGCTAATTAGCCTGGGGATGATCTGGTCATTGGAAGAAGCCTTGTTAAAGGTCCAATTTTTATCTCAATATCAAATCATTTGTGGGCAACAATTAAGTATCTACCTGTGATTGTTTTCAATTAAATGGTAAAAAAAAAAAATGCTTCTTAGCAAAGAGCAATTTCTCAAGCAAGAGTTTTGCTTGGACTGTCAGTGGTTTGAGTTGGGTGGGGAACACTGAACATAAGGTTTTAAACTCTTTCCTATTGGTCTATTAACTCATTTTACAGCATGTTGATGTCACAATGGAAGGCCAAAACTCCTTCCCACCAAAACAGGCTGAAATCTCGAGGCCAGTGTGTATTATTGGTGTGCCAAGACAATAGGATAATATGTATTGAGCGTTAGTGCCAACTCATACTTTGCTTGTTAGTTTCCTGATTTGGTCCCGATGTGGTTTATTGTACTCTTTCTATGGGCTCTACAACTGTACAGTTTCAATGTTGTCACACTAGAAGCCCACAACTAAGCTTTCTTCTTATTGGCACTAGTTATGTTGACCCTCTATGACCCCAGCTCCACTTCCTCATAGTGACCATCTACACCAGCACCAACCTGTTCACTGACTGCGAAACCTCTATCAGAGCTAGCTCACCAAGAACAGCAAACAGACATGGAAGGAATGCAGAGGCAAATGTTACACATTTTATGTCATTAATATTGTATTTTGTAAAAATATTGATCTATTTATTGACCAATCATGTTCAAGTAAAGCAGGTCTCTATCTGCTGGCCTATGTTTCTGTTCCAACCTTCCCTCCCACCTGTGGGATAACAAACACACACAGACACCCAGAGCAAGCCCTCTCCCGTTCCCTCCCAGCCCCCTTTTGGTCATTAGGGATGAAATCTTACTGGTGACTCTGCCAAATTGAAATAAACCCGAGCAGGCCTCCTGTGGCACTTAATTTGTTTTAGGAGTCATTGGCTGGGAGGTTAGCCAATCGCCAGTCAGCAGGCAGCTTGAAACTGCCACCCTGAGCCACTCCCTCCCGGTCTCTGTTCTGTTAAGATTCCCAGTAACCCCCCCCTTCCTCACCCGTCACCCCCTGTCCCATCCGCCCTCCCGTTCCCCCAACATTCACGACAGTACACCAGGGACCCAATATTAGATGCTCTATCATGACACAAGGCGAGACCCTGATGCAGACACAAGAGGCAGATAGTTGGAGTCTTACAATATTTAATAATCCAATAGGATAAGGCAAGAGAATGGTCTTGGACAGGCAAAAGTTCAGAGTTCAAAAGGTACCAAAGGGCAGGCAGAATCAAGGTCAGGGCAGACAGGATGATCAGGCAGGCGGGAAAGTAGTCCGGAGTCAGGCAGGGGTCAAAACAAGGAAGACTATTTAAAAGATAATCCAATCAAATCAAATCAAATTTATTTGTCACATACACATGGTTAGCAGATGCTAATGCAAGTGTAGCGAAATGCTTGTGCTTCTAGTTCCGACAATGCAGTAATAACCAACGAGTAATCTAACTAACAATTCCAAAACTACTACCTTATACACACAAGTGTAAAGGGATAAAGAATATGTACATAAAGATATATGAATGAGTGATGGTACAGAGCGGCATAGGCAAGATGCAGTAGATGGTATCGAGTACAGTATATACCTAGAAATATGAGATGAATAATGTAGGGTATGTATACATTATATTAAGTAGCATTGTTTAAAGTGGCTAGTGATATATTTTACATCAATTCCCATTACTAAAGTGGCTGGAGTTGAGTCAGTGTGTTGGCAGCAGCCACTCAATGTTAGTGGTGGCTGTTTAACAGTCTGATGGCCTTGAGGTAGAAGCTGTTTTTCAGTCTCTCGGTCCCAGCTTTGATGCAC
The DNA here is from genome assembly GCF_018296145.1 of Oncorhynchus tshawytscha. NCBI lineage: Eukaryota > Metazoa > Chordata > Actinopteri > Salmoniformes > Salmonidae > Oncorhynchus > Oncorhynchus tshawytscha. The sequence continues at coordinate 22,402,564 of NC_056456.1, read as the reverse complement.
CTGTACTGACCTCACCTTCTGGATGATAGCGGGGTGAACAGGCAGTGGCTCGGGTGGTTGTTGTCCTTGATGATCTTAATGGCCTTCCTGTGACATCGGGTGGTGTAGGTGTCCTGGAGGGCAGGTAGTTTGCCCCCGGGGGGTGATGCGTTGTGCAGACCTCACTACCCTCTGGAGAGCCTTACGGTTGTGGGCGGAGCAGTTGCCGTACCAGGCGGTGATACAGCCCGACAGGATGCTCTCGATTGTGCATCTGTAGAAGTTTGTGAGTGCTTTTGGTGACAAGCCAAATTTCTTCAGCCTCCTGAGGTTGAAGAGGTGCTGCTGCGCCTTCTTCACGATGCTGTCTGTGTGGGTGGACCAATTCAGTTTGTCTATGATGTGTACGCCGAGGAACTTAAAACTTACTACCCTCTCCACTACTGTTCCATCGATGTGGATAGGTGCGTGTTCCCTCTGCTGTTTCCTGAAGTCCACAATCATCTCCTTAGTTTTGTTGACGTTGAGTGAGATTATTTTCCTGACTCCACACTCCCTGTAGGCCGTCTCGTCGTTGTTGGTAATCAAGCCTACCACTGTTGTGTCGTCCGCAAACTTGATGATTGAGTTGGAGGCGTGCGTGGCCACGCAGTCGTGGGTGAACAGGGAGTACAGGAGAGGGCTCAGAACGCACCCTTGTGGGGCCCCAGTGTTGAGGATCAGTGGGGTGGAGATGTTGTTACCTACCCTCACCACCTGGGGGTGGCCCGTCAGGAAGTCCAGTACCCAGTTGCACAGGGCGGGGTCGAGACCCAGGGTCTCGAGCTTGATGACGAGTTTGGAGGGTACTATGGTGTTAAATGCTGAGCTGTAGTCGATGAACAGCATTCTCACATAGGTATTCCTCTTGTCCAGATGGGTTAGGGCAGTGTGCAGTGTGGTTGAGATTGCATCGTCTGTGGACCTATTTGGGCGGTAAGCAAATTGGAGTGTGTCTAGGGTGTCAGGTAGGGTGGAGGTGATATGGTCCTTGACTAGTCTCTCAAAGCACATGATGACAGAAGTGAGTGCTACGGGGCGGTAGTCATTTAGCTCAGTTACCTTAGCAAAGGAGAATGAGAAGAGCAAAGGAGAATGAGAAAAACATGCTGGTTGACTTGACAAACATACAAGACGAACTGTCACAGTGAGACAGGAAACACAGGAATAAATACACTGGGGGAAATAAGCGACACTTGGAGGGGGTGGAGACAATCACAAGGACAGGTGAAACAGATCAGGGCGTGACATGCTCATCAATTGGCTTCACCATCTTGTTGTCTTAGTTCTCTCTTTATGTCGTGTTGTGGTGTCTCTCTTGTCGTGATGTGTGTTTTGTCCTATATTTTTAATCCCATCCCCCGTCCCCGCAGGTGGCCTTTTGCCTTTTGTTAGAATTTGTTCTTAACTAACTTGCCTAATTAAATTTTTTAAAAAGATATAATTAAAATCAAGCCCCAGACAAGTCAAATCAGGTGTTTTTGTCCAGGGCTACAACAAAAATGAGTGCTGTTGGGGGTACTGGAGGACCGGAGTTGGGAAACACTAGACTATAATCTAAAAAATGTTAGCTGAAGTGGGCTAATTGACTGTCAGTGACTGACGCAACAAGAGGAAAACTGCTAATGCACAACCACATATCGAAACTGCACCTTGTGTTCTACTATTCTAACTCTCAACAGTAAGCTGAGACTGAACCCCCACCCACCAAAAAACTCCCGGGCCGTTCCTGAACCTGGGTGTGTAACTCTCATTCTATCACCATTCATGGGTGCTGGAAAACGACGTAGCTCAGTGCTCAGTCTGTTGTGTTGAATTGCATGCCAGATGTCTTAAAAAGCAGCTTGAACAGCATTCACTGAGAGGACAATCGCACAGGCACTGTGACGTCTTTGTGACACGTGTCACGACCAAGGACAGAGGGGCTTTGTGGCCCCATGTAAAGCAGCCAGTTGTAAATGTCTCTCATAGATACAGCTGTGTAGATTTACAGACCATATGCTGCTGGTGAGATGACCGTTGTTTTCCCCGCAAGTATGAGTGTCACATCTCGTACCCCACAGCTGATTGCCAAAAGCACATTCGGACATGTTTTGTCACTGGAAGCAGCTCTGTAGTATTGCTCTGGGGGCATGTGTCCTCTCCCAGAGATATTTGAGAGGAGCAATATCCTGCTGTCGGTCTTCAATCCCAGCCATCCAACACCACATGCCCATGGCTGTGCTGGTGCCACTGAGTTTACAGTCTGAAAACAAACCCTTGAGTCTCCTTACAACACATTGTCTGTCTGTCCATTGTGTTGACGCAAATGGTAGATACATGATAGCTAGTGCTTTCCACCACTCTCATTTTAATCAGTTTGACACAGCCGACACTCCTCCTTGGCTCCCTAAGCCCGTTACATATTATCTGACAAGATGTCCTCTTGGAACTTGTCTTTTAATGTGACTCGTCTGGGAGAATGCAGTGGTCTACAGCCGCAGTGATTTACAGCAGAGGCCACCCCTCCTCAACGTTCATCCACTGACTGTCTTGTGCAATAAACAAGTGACAGGTTCCTGGGTGTGCAGTTAAATGTCACTTTCCCCGTGAGACGGGAGATGAAGGCCATCCTTTAATGCCACTGTCACTTTAAGTATCGTCGGCTTCCTCTCCTGCTGCCGATTGATAAGGGGAATTGAAAGCGGATGAAAGCACATTACTTTGTGATGGAGAGAGGTTGGACGGAATGAGAATCTCTCCCCTAACTCCCTCCTCTGTTTCTCCCTCTCTTTGTTTGTCCCTTTCTTTAGTTTAGCATGTGACGGTTGTGACATATTAAGGGAGACATCTTCCCTTCAGTGGCTGGTGCCAAATGATTTGTGATTGAGAAGGGGGTCATTTGAAAAATGTGTGTGCTGTCCTCAGCTACTCTATGCTGGTCTACGTGTGCAGTGCCTTCAGAAAGTATTCATACCCCTTGACATATTCCACATTTTGTTGTGTTACGGTTCTGAGTTCAAAATGCATTAAATACAATTTAAAAAATGTCTCATCCATCTACACACAATGCCCCATAATGACAAAGTGAACATGTTTCTAGAATTTTGTTTTGCATATTTATTGAAAATGAAATGAAATACAGAAATATCTCATTTACATAAGTATTCACACTCCTTTGCTATGACACTCCAAAATATTGATTTAATCCATTTTGAATTCAGACTGTAACACAATGACATGTGAAATAAGTCAAGGGGTATGAATACTTTCTGAAGGCACTGTAGGTATACTGTGAAACACACATAACTACGCTTCACATTTCAAAAACCACATTGATTATATTTGCTCAAATAAGTTTGTTTACTAAAAATGCATTCCACTATGCACCGAAAAAGTCGTATTTGTTGTACAAGCTAAAAGCCTAAATCTCAAACAAGATAAGAACTCATATTCACAAGTCTCTCTCGCATCTAGACATGGCGACATTATCTTTTGAATAAAATTACTCACAGATCAACAAACGTACACCACTTACGGCGATGAGAGGGGGAAAAAACAACCACTGACAGCAAGGAAAAGTGATGATGTAGAGGCACTTGTAAGTTAGTTTGGTAGTCTCCCCAGTAACACCAAGTAGCATCTTGTCTGTACACTGTAATTAGTAATCACTTAAAGTGGGGGTGAGCCCTCCTTAGCCGGGCCAGCCAGTAATCACAAAGTCAGTGAGAGGGGCTGGAGAACGAGCGGCTGATGATGGTGCTTGAGGTGAGCGACTGGTTTCAGACAAAGAGGGTTAACAAGAGGGTGAGAAATCTTAGCTAGTGCATTCATTTCAGCTTCTTGTTTCAGCCAGCCAACCAGCTAGCACTCGTAAAAGGGGTCAGTACATAAGGTATGTATGAGCGTGCTGAAGAGATCCATATATACATGGAAGAAAAGGATGGAAATTGTTTTGTTGAAACAAGAGCTTTTGGTTCCTAATGGAAGTGGCTTAAGATGGATATCCCTACACACACACATACGCACGTACACACACACACACGCGCTCACACACTAGGCCTGGTTAACATCTCATTAATGTGTGTGCGGATGAGTCATTCTCTCTGTATGTGAAAGCTGAAAGGCACACACTGGGGCTGCTGCAGTCATCGTTTAAGGCATGTTTCATGTGTCTGGGAGAGGAGAGCACCAGTCTGAATACAACATCCCACACACACAGACAGACTTGGCAGACCGGAGAGGCATATTCTCTCCATCTTAACTCTTTCCTGTTTGTAATCACAACACTGAATTTAAAACAGGTGTGGATCATTCTCACTACTCTGGCTTGGGTTGATGTGACTGTGATAGAACATTTTACTCACAAACTTTCCCCCTGCTATTGAAGGGTTGGTAATTGAATGTTCTGCTAAGTCAGGCTCAAGCTGATATGGTGTGACATTTGGAAGCTTATCACTCATTCATTGCTTGCATTATATATCACTGGACATGCACTTGAATTGTGTTTGGGGTTGACCCTTTGTTTGTAAAAAGAGAAGCATCATCTGTTTCAAGCACCCCCTGCCCACCCCACCCCATTAGAAACCTAGGAAGTACCAACAAGCTTGATTTATGGGTTTTGTTTTTTCCTTATCAACTTTTGTGTTAGTACACTATTTAGGTGTCAGGTTGTACCTTTTATGGGGGGGGGTCTGATGGACAAGCAGCTGTGCTGTCAGGTTCCATTCCAATGTGCAGACAGCTTGCCTGCCACATACACACACACTCACATACACACCCACACACAAACATAGCAAACAGGAACACACATACACAGGCACACATGTACTGTATAACACACGTCACATACATACACACACACACATAGTTCTTAAAGTGGTCCTTTATGTACCCTGTAGCCTTACCAAATCACCATCAAAAAGGCACAGCTCCTTTGTGGTGTTATTGTCACACCCACCGTGATGCAGAGCCTCACGCCACAGACACAGTGGACCCTATTTGATATAAACACTTTACGTGGTTCAGATATGTTCGTCAAATGCATCTCGTCACTGCCCTCTAGTGAGATCAGCCCATACCAAGCTCATTTGAATGGCACTAGTGGTCTATACCTGCTTATAAACTAGTCCTATAAACTCACCCATAACATTGTGATTGTACATCAAATCATTATTTTACAACATACTCTGAGGGGAATACTATCTCTGTGTCCTTCATCACAAGGTAATTCTAAGGTCAGTCTGAAGGCTTGATAGCCTAACATGACATACCCAGAGGACTAAGTTCTGTGCCTGGTCCCTGTGACCTTCCTTTTCAGTGGGATCACACAGTCAGTTAGTGGAGGTCCCTGACCCTCTTATGTGTGATAGATCTGAGAAGGCTTAACTGACACTGACCACTTGACATTCGTTGTGATTGGACGTCTGAAATAGGCACTTATATTTCCACTATCCAGTAACCATTTAACCATCAAATGATCTGTTGATTACCTGCTAATATGTTTCAAGTGATACTAAGAATAGATATAAGGGTTTCATTCATGGACAGAGAAACGGGTTGTAACTTCCTATTTGTGCTTACACATGAAAAAAGCCTACTTTGCTTTTGCAAATTCACCCCTTGATGTAGTCACATCAATCCATGCCAAAGGTTATTGCATATTTCATCATACATAAACAGTGAGTGTTCAGTTGGCCTTTGTGGTTGTAGGGCAGATTGTTAAACTGGCCCTCTTTGTCTACCTCCTCACCCCACCGCCCAGCTCCGGCTGGCCTTCTCTCTGCATTATTCAGAGACACAACACCAAGGTGCAGCTCATTTCCCATGTCTTCCATTTCAAATGATTTTCGGCCTGCATCCAAGCACATTTCATTGACACAAAGACAAAGGATCTGGCACGTGTTTCTCCCCAGCCCCTCGTAATATTAAATATTAATGCCAGCATAATTTCGCAGGCTCTCGAGTCCCAAGGAGCACGAGAGTACAACCGTGTAGTCATCAGTGACTTCAGTATTTTTCCCAAAGGCAAGGAGATTGTCAAAATCAATTCTGAGACGCCCCAGAAACAGCAGAATTTTTTGAATTACATTTCACAAATGCACTTTTGCTCATATGTGGGGGATTATTAAAATATGGTGCTCCAGTCTGTTGTGTTTTTGTTGAAGTTTGTCTTTGTTTACGTGTGTGTTTCTGTTGTATTACCAGTTCCATCCCCAGGCCAAAACAGAACAGAAAGATGGCAGCAGAGTCTGCTGGTGCGTGAGTGCAGTCAGAGTGTACTGCAGTGGCAACATTTATACAAACCATTATTCATGCGTTGTGGAGACCCCACTCCCCACAACACGGCAAGACACTTTATCATCAAAGCCAGCACACGTGGTCGCCTGGCTCCCGTAGGAGCGCATTCTTTTGATTCTCTTCCCCCCTCTCCCTCTACTCTCTGCTGAGTGGTTCTCCCCCAGCCCCCTGCTTGCTCTAGCCCCCTGTTCCACTGCTCCCTGGGTCACCCGTTATGCGCAATGTGTTCTCCTCAGCCCGCTCCTCAGCCTGCCATGCCAGTGAATTACACAGCCGTTCCACGTTATTAAACATGACACTCAACCAAGATAATGAGCCTTTTTTCATCTCAATTTGGAATCCTAATCTCGTTTCTTTGATTAATGGGTGCTGATCTGCATATCAAGGGCTCTTTTTAATTTCTCCAGCAAATCCTTTTTTATGATGCGCTCGCAAGAAAATAAAATCTGTCTTGAGAATCTTTCTTCCATCTCCAGCTACTTTTTCACAAGAACATATTCTTCTTAGGACAGGTGGCGGCTTAAGGGGGAAAGCGAAGCGGGCCGGGTAGCAGGATGATTGGATGAGGGCTCCAACCTCCATCCCCTCCACCCACTCAAGACAAGACAGGAGAAGAAAGACAGAACCTGCTGGGTGTTTTGGTCAACCAAGACCAGTCTCCTCATTTGTCCTCACATACACTGTGGGGTACGTACTGCTCTGCTGCATGACCATCACAGACACACTATCAACTGACCATTACTGTCTACGTCCCAAATGGCTCCCTATTCCCTATATAGTGCATACTTTTGACTGTAGCCCTATGGACATTGGTCAACAGCAGTGCACTATATAGAGAATAAGGTGCCATTTGGGACGTAAATACTGCATCACAGCCTGACCTTTCCCCACTAGACACCAGCAGAGAGATGCAGGATACAGGAAGCACAGGGTTTCTTCATTGGGAGGAGGAGCGATGGAAAACGATCTGGCCTGAGCCATTAATAACAGTCTCCAGTCAGAGGAAAAAGACTGTAATGCATTGCCGCAGCACAAGCCTCCCTCTGTGTCTCATTGCTGCCCATACAACCATGTCTGTCCCAAATGGCACCCTGTTCCCTATATGGTGTACTACATTTGACCACGGTACCAGTTATAGTTTGGACATACCTCCTCATTCAAGTTCTTTTTACTATTTTCTACATTGTAGAATAACAGTGAATAAATCAAAACTATGAAATAACACATATGGAATCATGTAGTAATCAAAAAAGTGTTTGAACAAATCAAAATATATTTTTGATTATTCAAAATAGCCTCCCTTTGCTGTGATGACAGCTTGGCACACTCTTGGCATTCTCTCAACCAGCTTCACCTGGAATGCTTTTCCAACAGTCTTGTAGGAGTTCCCACATATACTGAGCACTTGTTGCCTGCTTTTCCTTCACTCTGCGATCCAGCTCATCCCAAACCAACTCAATTGGGTTGAGGTCAGGTGATCTGATGCAGCAGTCCATCCCTCTCCTTCTTGGTCAAATAGCCCTTACACAGCCTGGAGGTATGTTGGGTCATTGTCCTGTTGAAAAACAAATGATAGTCCCACTAAGTGTAAACCAGATGGAATGTCATATCGCTGCTGAATGCTGTGGTAGCCATGCTGCTTAAGTGTGCCGTGAATTCTAAATAAATCACAGACCGTGTCACCAGCAAAGCACCCCCACACCATCACACCTCCTCCTCCATGCTTCATGGTGGGAACCACACATGCGGAGACCTACTCTGCGTCTCACAAAGACATGGCGGTTGGAACCAAAAATCTCAAATTTGGAATCAGATCAAAGGACAGATATCCACCAGTCTAATGTCCATTGCTCGTGTTTCTTGGCCCAAGCAAGTCCCTTCTTATTATTGGTGTCCTTTAGTAGTGGTTTCATTGCAGCAATTTGACCCTGAAGGCCTGAGTCTCCTCTGATCATTTGATGTTGAGATGTCTCTGTTACTTGAACTCTGTGAAACATTTATTTGGGCTGTAATTTCTAAGGCTTGGTATTTTACGAAATAGGGCTATCTTCTACCTTGTCACAACAAAACTGTTGTCTCATAAGCATTAAGAAGGAAATAAATTCCACAAATTCACTTTTATCAAGACACACATGTTAATTGAAATGCATTCCAGGTGACTACCTCATGAAGCTGGTTGAGAGAATGCCAAGCTGTCATCAAGGCAACGGGTGGCTACTTTGAAGAATCTCAAATACTCCATGATTCCATATGTGTTATTTCATAGTTTTGATATTCTACAATGTAGAAAATAGTAAAAAATAAATGAGTAGGTGTGTCCAAACTTTTGACCGATACTGTATGTGGTGCCATTTAGGACGCACTCCATGCTTCTCAAATTGCTGTTTTTCTCAAAGCTACCTATACACGTCTGTCTCTGTGTCATGCATTACTGTGGGCTTGGAAGAAATGTCAGGAATGGTTTCGGGAACGGCACAGTGATGTTATCATGTTGCTACAGTGTCACAACTTCTATGGTGGATCTGTAATCTGGAGGCCTCTGAAGAATGTAGCCTCGGAGAGAGGGGGAGACTCAAACATTTCAGAGATTTCCAAGCATGCAGAATGGGGGTAGGATGGGGGTGCCGGTTCCCCCTCGGGGTGAGCTGAACTCTGGGAAGGAAGGCGAACACAGGAGCTAGTCAGTGTGACCATACCAACCCTCTGTTTCTCTGTTGGGCTGTAATTATCATCATATTCTGCAGCTCTGCTCAATGAATCATGGTCATTCTATCGGCCATGCACCCATCGAGGAATACTCCTTTAAAACCTTTTGAGTTTGTTATGCTGTTGGCCAACAAAGAGAAAGAGAGAGAGATGCAGTATATAATTCAGTCTCACCTTCCCTGCCTTGCCACTCTTTCTTTCTCTTCCTTTCCATCACGTTTATGTCTACCCAGCCCTATGGTTCTCCCACTGCATCATAACCTTCCAAACACCTCCGTGAATCACTGGCTCACCAATACCCTTGTTGATCAGAAATCAATCTCTCTCATCGCTGTGGGAATAAATACCTGAGAGACCACTGGAGATGTCACCAGGGGTTCCCTACAAATCAGACAGACCAGTTGTTTGTCTTCTATCAGCCTCCGCAGCAATATTTTCCTAATCCTTGGCTCCCAGCCAAAGGCACAATAAGTTAATTAACCAGCTAATTTCCACAGCACCTCAGAGGAACTTAAAAGCAAGCAATCCCTAATGTATGGGTTAATTAATAAGATGGGGAAAGGTAAACATTGTAAAAATCAATTTGCCAGACTAAAGCTGCATTGGGGGAGGCCTTGAAAAAAGCTCTTACGACTGATCAAAATGCTCCCGAAGACTGATGGCTGCAGTCAAATCCAGGTTGGCTTTGACTGCAGCCCTCTCCAAGGTAGATATTGTTCTGAAGTTAATGGGAAGATTCACTTGCCGAAAGTTACATCAACGCAATCAAATACTTGTATGCTTTTGGGAAATTAGACTGAAATATGAAGCAGCGGTGCCATTTGGGCAGGCAGACTGTAGCTGTACAGTGAGCGCTGCAATAAGCCTGCAATCTCCCATTGTCTTTGCAGACAAGCAAACCTGATTGACTGCTTCATTATGCTGTCATGATTGGTTCTCTGCTCCTCCATCTTGCCAGCTTGATATTAGTAGAGGAAGATTGACGTCCAAATGGCCTACACCCACTCTTGTCTGTCCTAAATGTGTTTGTCTGTCCTAAATGTGTTTGTCTGTCCTAAATGTGTTTGTCTGTCCTAAATGTGTTTGTCTGTCCTAAATGTGTTTGTCTGTCCTAAATGTGTTTGTCTGTCCTAAATGTGTTTGTCTGTCCTAAATGTGTTTGTCTGTCCTAAATGGGGTTCCATGTCTCCCCTGTATCCTCTGCCTCAGCCAACAGATCCACTGGTGATGACAGACAGACAGATCATTTTGCTATAGGCTCACATAAGGCTAGATGGCCATGATGACGATGTCAGACAGACAGAGGCTGTTGTGCCCCAGTCACTCTCTCTGATAAGACAGTGTTTCTATCTACCCTCCCAAAAGAGACAGTTCCATGTTACCATGAACTGCAGGCTCTAAATTGTGATTACAGTCATGCAAGGCTAAATCACTCTGCTGTTGGAGAAAATAACCTGGCTAAGATAATGAACGGGTGAAGCTCTGACGTGATTGGCACTTTGAGCATAAATAACCTGGAATTATCTGTAATAACCATGGTAACCGAGTGGTAATTGCCACAAAGTTCTCTTTTCGCAGAAATAGCGTTTTGGGGGGCAGAAATTAGTCCTTGCTCAGTTTAACTTACATTAATTGTATGCATTGTGGCCATTCATTTGTGCCACAAAGGACTGCAGTGGTGCTGTCTCTACAGGCTCCTTCTCCTGGCCATAAAGAAGGCAATTAGTATTGACAATTATGAAATGTTTTTGCCTTTTTAAAAGGAATCAGATCCCAACTTAATCCACAGATAAGAGTTGAATAGGCTATGGAAATCATGCATAGTACCAGCATTCATTCAATCTGCCTACATGAAAGGCTTTCTCCCACAAGGCAGAACATTTTCCAAAATGGCTTCCCTAAAAACTTTCATTTCAATGCCATGCTGGGAGTGTTTTAATCTCTTAGTTTCATCTGGGATATTTTGTACTATTTCAAGGAGAAGTAGCAGAGGTGGTAATGCTACTACTACTACTACTACTACTAGTACTACTACTAGTACTACTACTACTAGTACTACTACTACTATAACTACTACTAGTACTACTACTACTATAACTACTAGTACTACTACTACTACAACTGCTACTAGTACTACTACTAGTACTACTATTACTACTACAACTACAACAACTACTACTAGTACTACTAGTACTACTACAACTACTACTAGTACTACTACTACTACTAGTACTAGTCCTACTACAACTACTACTAGTACTAGTAGTAGTAGTAGTAGTACTAGTAGTAGTAGTAATAGTGGTAGGCCTAGAAAAAGGTATTCTTGCAACCCTATCTGTGTGATTGACTGGTATACTGGCAGTTGTACGGATTATGAGGTAGTTCAATTTAAGTACTATTACTCATCCAGCTAATATAGCTTTTCTCTTTCTTTGAAACTACCGGCCATACCAGTTCCCTCTGCCTCTTCCATTTGCCAGGTAGAGTGACACAGTTGTGCCATGAGATGTCATATCGATGGGGTCTGAGCACTCATCTCCCAGGCATGTTCCTTCCCCCTGCTCCGTCTCAGTGCCACAACGTTTAATGCGGGGAGGCAGGAGGAATTTTCTGATTAATAAAGATATTATGCAAATGCACATTCCCTGCCTGCCTTGCAGCCCTGAGACGGGGGGGAACGCAAAGCATGCTGTTCGGATTGGGAGCCACAGGAATGACAGTAGCTGGAGGTAGATGGTGAAATGACTAGTCAGCAAGGTGCCATACATTTTAGAAATGTTTTCTTGGAACCAACATATGTCAGGTATTATAAACTGCTGTGTGTTCTGGTTCGAGCCCTGATTGCTGATTAGATGAAAGACATTGTATATTAGACCGTATACCATGGGTATGACAAAACATACATTTTTACTGCTCTAATTACATTGGTAACCAGTTTATAATAGCAATAAGGCACGTTGGGGGTTTGTGATATTTGGCCAATATTCCACGACTAAGGGCTGTGTCCTAGCACTCCGTCTTGTGTCGTGCTTAAGAACAGCCCTTAGCCGTGGTATATTGGCCATATACCACACTCCCTCTGGCCTTATTGCTTAATTGGCCACAGGCTGATGCAGGAAGGGTCATGTTCACTTCTATCTCTTTCTTACTGTATTATATTCTTTCCACCTCAACCAGACAACAATTACCACCATGCTTTCTTCTCGCCCTACTGCTGTGCATAGTGGTCTCATTCTGTCTGTGCTCCCTGTCTCTTCAAGGCTAGACTGGCGGTGCCACTGAGTCGGTCCTGGCTGCTTTCCCCCCAGAAAAGAGTAGAGAGGGCATTCTTGTCTCTAACATGATCCCTTTCATTTTTGTCATCTTACAATGTTCATATTTGTCATCATTAGATCCCCACCCATGGCCATCCCACCACAGCTAGCCAAGCTTTGTCAGTACGACCAGGCCCAGGCTCTCCCCATTATTATCAAGCTGACGTCTTGCCTGGAGTCCTTTGACTCCTCCTTCTCCTCTGACAGCCGGGCATTTCCCATCCACGGCCATGGGCCATGCGCTCGCTCCTTCACAGCTCCACACTCCTAGTAGCATAGCTCTCTTGTTGTAGTCCTCTCTCATAAGTATGCCCAGCGGGACTGTTGTCTAGGGCTAGGGGCTGGCTGGTAGCTCGGACCTAGTGGCCAGCCTCCTCCTGGGAGACAGTGGAGGCCTTTGTTCCCCTGTCAGGCCTCACATTCCCAGAGCAGCCATGGGTCCCCTGGAAGGCAAAGTTCATGGGGAGGGACTCAGCTCCATTCTCCTACACCATGGTTTCCAAATCCCGCCCCCAAGGCATACCTATTGAGAGCAGGGCAGGGATGTGGCTCAAGCCCTTGTTCAATAGGGCAGTCTCAGACAATGGCTTTGGACAGAGGTGCTTGAGGTGGTTGTTACGCATCTAAGGAGCCATTTGAAAGACATGCAGTTTGGCACCCTGGATTAGACTATTACATAAAGGGTCAATGCATCTAGATTGGAGAGTGGAGGCAGCCATGGATGGAAAGAAAAGTCATTTCAATACTTATGTTTAAAAGAAAGAAAGAAAGGTAAATGGTAGAGACATTTTTGGGGGGCTTTGAGCTGAAATAGTACTGTATATAGTCTTATCATGAAGAATAGACAGCAATTTTTTTTAAACACACTAGCGTTCAAAAGTTTGGGGTCACTTAGAAAAGTGGCATGGTGGCTCTAACCAGAACAGAAAGAGGAGTGGGAGGCCCCGGTGCACAACTGAGCAAGAGGACAAGTACATCAGTGTCTAGTTTGAGAAACAGACGCCACAAGTGCTCAACTGGCAGTCCTCATGCTGGCATGAATGATTCGGGAGACAGACGCAGGAATTTAAATTGACCCAAATTATGGCTTGCCGTGTAAAGGCACGGGGACGAAGACCAAACAAACACATAACAAAAACACAGGGTTGAAACCCAAACAAAAGAGCGAGGGTACCTCGAATATATAACACATGCACACAATGATTAACACACGGGACGAGACCTGCAATCATCTGCGCAATCCACAAGGGCACGAAAGCCCAAAATACACAGCACAGGTACTCACACGCACCAACGGACATTGTAACATATGTGGACAGCCCAATGGAAACCAAAGGGCACACTTATACAGGTACTAATCAGTGGGAATAGGGGACAGGTGTGCGTAATGAAAGTTCCTGAGTTTTGCGGGTACTCTTTAATGAAGCTGTCAGTTGAGGACTTGTGTCCTGTTTCTCAAACTAGACACTCTAATGTACTTGTCCTCTTGCTCAGTTGTGCACCGGGGCCTCCCACTCCTCTTTCTATTCTGGTTAGAGCCACCTTGCGCTGTTCAGTGAAGGGAGTAGTACACAGCGTTGTACGAGATCTTCAGTTTCTTGGCAATTTCTTGCATGGAATAGCCTTCATTTCTCAGAACAAGAATAGACTGACGAGTTTCAGAAGAAAATTCTTTGTTTCTCACCATTTTGAGCCTGTAATCGAATCCACAAATGCTGATGCTCCAGATACTCAACTAGTCTAAAGAGGGCCAGTTTAATTGCTTCTTTAATTTGTACATCAGTTTTCAGCTGTGCTAACATAATTGCTAAATGGTTTTCTAATTATCAATTAGCCTTTTAAAATGATCAACTTGGATTAGCTAGCACAACGTGCCATTGGAACACAGGAGTGATGGTTGCTGATAATGGGCCTCTGTACGCCTATGTAGATATTCCATTAAAAATCAGCCGTTTCCAGCTAGTCATTTATTGTCATTAGCAATGTCTACACTGTATTTCTGAGAAATTTGATGTTATTTTAATGGACAAAAAAAGTGATTTTCTTTCAAAAACAAGGACCTTTCTAGGTGACCCCACATTTTTGAACGGTAGTGTAAAAACAACAATACCTACCATAGCTTGTGACATCTGACTGACCAGAATAAATCCACAGTAAATAAAGACGTACATACACCCTGATGGTTCACAATGTATTTTTCCATTCCCTTAGAGGAAAATGTAAATCTGAGGCAGAGCCCCCTGGCCGCTGTTGTTCCCCCATCCAAAAGAATTGGAGCAGACACTTCAGGCTAGGCCATGATGTCCCCACGGAGGATTTGTTTAATGGAAATTTTGTGTAAGAGTACATCCCCTGAGGTACACTGAGCTGTAACAAATCACAAGGACGTGCTCCAAAGTATGACATTTACCCGCTGCTAGCATCACAAATCATTCACTCCAGGATGTACCAACCATTGCACACGGATCCAGCCAACCATCACAGTAAAATATGTCCCCCTCCAACACCACACTCTCTTCTCTTTCCTTCTCTTAATCCTCCACACTCGACCATAACACTCTCATTTCTACTAAATACCAAGTCCAATGATGGACAGGTTCTTCATTCAAATGATTGACGTGCTCTTAATTAGATATAAGCCCAGGTGGGACAAGATGTTCTGTTCAAATATGTTTAGTTCAGAGCTGTGCGATTCTGAAGTGAACGTCGAGCTACACTGTATGTGCAGTACAGGCAGGTGTACAAATAACATACAGTACTTGACGTATAACGATGAATCCTGATAATAAAAAAGGGGGAGGCTTTGACCCGCCCCGCTGCAGCACACACAAGTCTGTGCTCTGTTGGAGGAGAGACTGTGAGGGAAAGATAGCCCAGGGAAGGGAGGGAGCGGGAGATGGGAGGAGGCTGATCCAGAGAGGTGGGTGGGTACATGTTTCTGATGTGGACGGGAATGAGCTCCGACAGCTAGACTAAGGATGGAGGAAGGAGCTTATTTCACGGCTGATTTGTTTTAATATCTGGAGCAACAGCAGGAGAGCATGTGTGGTAGAGGGCTAAGGAGAGGGGGATCGAAGCCAGGCAGTGGGAGAGAGAGGCAGTGGATTGGAGAGAGGATGAGAGTTGTGTGGTGGGGAGGAAGGGATACATTGAAAGGTTGGAGAGAGAAGAAGAAGAAGAAGAGAGAGGGAAAGGAGGTTGAGGGTTTATATAACAGGAGACTTAAGAGAAGGGAACATGAAAGGAGGCACGTGATCATGGCTACAGTAGTCTACAGAAGGTGAGAGGATGGAGGGAGAGAATAAGAGCGATAGATGTTGGCTGAATAAGAACAGAGAGGGAGAGATCAGAGAGACAAAGAATTAATGAATGATAGAATGAGAGAACAAGATATCGAGAGAGGGAGAATAGAGAGAGAGGGAGAGAAAGACAGAGGGAGAGGGGTTGGTCTCTGGAAGAGAGAACCAGTGTAGTAATGTGTTGAAGCTTCAGGCGAGGGGAGCAGTGTGCTCAAGGCTGAGGGTTGAAGGCTGGGCTGGACGAGATGATGTCAGGCTCAGGCTCAGGCTCAGAGAGACTTAAAGGAGAGCAGCCCTTTGATGTGATCCGAGATGAAGAGCAGAATGGAGCTGGATAAAAGGCCCCAGAGCTGAGAGAGAGAGAGAGATTGGGACACATGTATCAGATGCTCAGCAGGCTCTGCTCACACTCACTGTTCTGAGGCAAAACCACATGACTAACAACATTGGTCACTTTATGAAACACAAAGCCTTCACTATCTCATCCTTGAATATCCAAGGCCTGGGGTTATTTGCCTTTGGCCTAAAGAGCAGGAACCTGGACTTCACCAAAGAAATCAGAAATACAGACATTGTCATCCTACAAGAATGGTATAGAGGAGATGCACCCACTGGTTTCCCTCCAGGTTACAGAGAGCTGGTAGTCACATCCACCAAACTACAGGGAAGGGACTCAGGGGGTATACTAATTTGGTATAGAGCAGACCTAACTACCTCTATTAAATGAATCAAAACAGGAACATTTTACATTTGGCTAGAAATTCAAAAGGAAATGATCAACAGAGCAAAATGACACCCTCAGCACACAGGGGGACAAACACCTACCTGGAGGGGACCGCATTCCCTCCCCAATATGCCCCCCTAGACACAGCTACAACAACATAACCAACAAAAGCGGGTCACAACTCCTGCAGCTCTTTCATGCTGGGTATGTACATAGTCAATGGTAGGCTTCGAGGGGACTCCTATGGTAGATACGCCTACAGTATAGCTCATCTCTTGGCAATAGTACTGTAGACTACTTTATCCCTGACCTTAACCCAGAGTATCTCAGAGCGTTCACAGTCAGCCCACTGACAGTGTCTCAGTAAGACAAAAATAATAGTGTTCCAAAAAGGTCCAGTTGCCAGGACCACAAATACAAATTGCATCTAGACACCGTTGCCCTAGAGCAAATAAAAAACAACACATACCTCGGCCTAAACATCAGCGCCACAGGTAACTTCCACAAAGCTGTGAACGAGCTGAGAGACAAGGCAAGAAGAGCCTTCTATGCCATAAAAAGGAACATAAAATTTGACATACCAATTAGGATCTGGCTAAAAATACTTGAATCAGTTATAGAACCCATTGCACCAAATTGAGACTGCATGCAGAATTATGCAAAAATAACCTTTGTGTACAGCGTAAAACACCAAATAATGCACACAGAGCAGTATTAGGCCGATACTCGCTAATGATCAAAAATCCAGAAAAGAGCCACTAAATTCTACAACCACCTAAAAGGAAGCAAATCCCAAACCTTCCATAACAAAGCCATCACCTACTGAGAGATGAACCTGGAGAAGAGTCCCCTAAGCAAGCTGGTCCTGGGGCTCTGTTCACAAACACAAACAGACCCCACAGAGCCCAAGGACAGCAACACAAATAGATCCAACCAAATCATGAGAAAACAAAAAGATAATTACTTGACACATTGGAAAGATTTAACAAACAAAAAACTGAGCAACCTAGAATGCTATTTGGCCCTAAACAGAGAGTACACAGTGGCAGAATACCTGACCACTGTGACTGACCCAAACTTAAGGAAAGCTTTGACTATGTACAGACCCAGTGAGCATAGCCTTGCCATTGAAAAAAGCTGCCGTAGGCAGGCTATGTGCACACTTCCCACCAAATAAGGTGGAAACTGAGCTGCACTTCCTAACCTCCTGCCAAATGTATGACCATATTAGAGACACATATTTCCCTCAGATTACACAGATCCACAAAGAATTCGAAAACAAACCCAATTTCGATAAACTCACATATCTACTGGGTGAAACCACAGTGTGCCATCACAGCAGCAAGATGTGTGACCTGTTACCACAAGAGAAGTGAAGAACAAACACCATTGTAAATACAACCCATACATGTTTATTTATTTTCCTTTTGTACTTTACCTATTTGCACATCGTTACAGCACTGTATATAGACATAATATGACATTTGAAATGTCATTATTCTTTTGGAACTTATGTGAGTGTAATGTTTACTGTTAATTATTATTGTTTATTTCACTTTTGTTTATTATCTACTTCACTTGCTTTGGCAATGTTAACATATGTTTCCCATGCCAATAAAGCTCTTGAATTGAAATTGAATTGAGAGAGAGAGCTCTCCACTGATAGAGGATGAGTAGGCGAGATCCTGCAGTTTCTATATGTTTCCTGACTAATGGACATGTCTATAGCTGCCAGCACAGCATATAATACTTCTATGCTGTATTATAAAACTCATCATCTAGAGCAGAGATGGGCAACTTTGATTGGGGTAGGGGCCACGAAAAATCTGAACTCATCATGAGGGGCCACAGTTGCCCCCCCCCTCTTGACAGCAGAGATAATTAGTCTGAGGGGGGGGTGATCCGAGGGCCTTCAAAAGTAGCCCATCTCTGATCTAGAGTTAATATAAATAGTTGAGGGAGGAAGTGGAATCAGCAGGAAAGTAATTGTGATTTGTCTAAGGATGAGCAGGGACCCTGATAGGAGCTGATAGCTGCTACTGAGAATCAAAGTTGAGAGGAGAGGAGGGAAATATGAGCAGTCCCTGCCCTGCCCAGTGTGGAGGGATGAGCCCTGAGCCAGGGACAGAGCCAGAGCCAGGCTAACAAATCTTTGATCCGTGAGTAAAATCTGTCAGCAGGACTCAGCTCCCCTGCCCACAGCCCCATGGATCACAACCTGCTAGCTAACACTACAGTCTGAACACAGCCCTATGGATCGTTATGTGGCAGCTCACAGCTAACACTACAGTCTGAACACAGCCCTATGGATGGTAATGTGGCAGCACATAGCCAACACTACAGTCTGAACACAGCCCTATGGATGATAATGTGGCAGCTCCTAGCCAACCCTACAGTCTGAACACAGCCCTATGGATGATAATGTGGCAGCTCCTAGCCAACCCTACAGTCTGAACACAGCCCTATGGATGATAATGTGGCAGCTCCTAGCCAACCCTACAGTCTGAACACAGCCCTATGGATGATAATGTGGCAGCTCCTAGCCAACCCTACAGTCTGAACACAGCCCTATGGATGATAATGTGGCAGCTCCTAGCCAACCCTACAGTCTGAACACAACACAGCCCAGTAGATCACAATGTGGCAATTCCTGACAACCCTCCACTCTGCACATGCCCGATAGAGTCAGTTACAATTTGCTCTTCACCCCTCTGCCTTGGCCCTAACCCTTCGATGTTTGCAGATCTGAAGGGTCTGGATAGGTATAAGCAATGCAGTGGTGGAGCTTCCACCATACAGATCTGCAAACATTGAAGGGTTAACATCAATGTAGAGGGTTAAGGAGAGAAGTTGATAAACTACCATGAAACTCAGGAGGTACATGCGCTGTATAACTAGATAGGTATGTAGATGCAACTCCTACTTTGAAAGGAAACACAATGATTCCGCCCATGGAGCGGCGAATGTCTCAGTACTTGTTATCCAGGGCTTGTGTTGTGTGGATCATCCTCTGATGACCATCCTTTCAAACAGCTCCTGCCACGCAGAGCACTCACACCATTTGGGCATTGTTTGGAGAAACCATAGAGATCCTATTAAATTACTAGTATTGTAATTCCTAATTCTATGGGAGAAACCCACTGAAATTCTCCATCTACTATTTCTCCCATTGCAAGTAGGGCTGTCGAAAGCCATTTTAGACTGTAAGCACCTACCGTCCTTTCTGCATGGCTGTTAGGACCTGGGCATAGTGTTGGTTGAAAGCCAAAGCAGTGTACTTGTGCGAGAGAGAGGTCCTTGAATAATACTCCACATACAAAGAATACTTTTACATAATACAGCGCCTCTATCACAAACTATTGATGTTACTATTGGGCAAGCAGCATATGAATTGACCTTGCTTTATTTGGCAAACAGCCTCCAATTTGTCCCGTTCTGGATCCTCTACAGTGACAGCTAGTCGCCATGGCACCTGCTATGGCCTCCTGCCAATTCGTTGTACATCTGGTAGGTGACATCATTGTGTCACACGCTGTCTTAGAGACTCAGTAACAGGGCACTGGGCACAGCAGACTCTGAACATGTCAACAAGACTGAATATGTCACCCACTTCAACAAAGAAGGCTCTCTTCCTATCGCAAATCGAAGGGCAGTCAACATCCCCCTCATCTCCATCGGAGATGGGAGGCAGTGCAGGGACTTCAATGCAGTGTGTGTAGTGGATATGGCAGGGAGTGCAGTGTGTGTAGCGGATATGGCAGGGAGTGCAGTGTGTGTGGAGAATATGGCAGGGAGTGCAGTGTGTGTGGAGAATATGGCAGGGAGTGCAGTGTGTGTAGCGGATATGACAGGGAGTGCAGTGTGTGTGGAGAATATGGCAGGGAGTGCAGTGTGTGTGGAGAATATGGCAGGGAGTGCAGTGTGTGTGGAGAATATGGCAGGGAGTGCAGTGTGTGTAGCGGATATGGCATGGAGTGCAGTGTGTATGGAGAATATGGCAGGGAGTGCAGTGTGTGTAGCGGATATGACAGGGAGTGCAGTGTGTGTGGAGAATATGGCAGGGAGTGCAGTGTGTGTGGAGAATATGGCAGGGAGTGCAGTGTGTGTAGCGGATATGACAGGGAGTGCAGTGAGTGTAGCGGATATGGCAGGCAGAGCAGGGAGTGTAGCGGATATGGCAGGCAGTGCAGGGAGTGTAGCGGATATGGCAGGCAGTGCAGGGAGTGTAGCGGATATGGCAGGGAGTGCAGGGAGTGTAGGGAGTGTAGCGGATATGGCAGGGAGTACAGTGTATGTAGTGGATATGACAGGGAGTGCAGGGTGGGTAGCGGATAAGGCAGGGAGTGCAGGGAGTGCAGTGTATGTAGCGGATATGGCAGGGAGTGCAGTGTGTGTGGAGAATATGGCAGGGAGTGCAGTGCGTGTGGAGAATATGGCAGGGAGTGCAGTGTGTGTAGCGGATATGACAGGGAGTGCAGTGTGTGTGGAGAATATGGCAGGGAGTGCAGTGTGTGTGGAGAATATGGCAGGGAGTGCAGTGTGTGTAGCGGATATGGCAGGGAGTGCAGTGTGTGTGGAGAATATGGCAGGGAGTGCAGTGTGTGTAGCGGATATGACAGGGAGTGCAGTGTGTGTGGAGAATATGGCAGGGAGTGCAGTGTGTGTGGAGAATATGGCAGGGAGTGCAGTGTGTGTAGCGGATATGACAGGGAGTGCAGTGTGTGTGGAGAATATGGCAGGGAGTGCAGTGTGTGTGGAGAATATGGCAGGGAGTGCAGTGTGTGTAGCGGATATGGCAGGGAGTGCAGTGTGTGTGGAGAATATGGCAGGGAGTGCAGTGTGTGTAGCGGATATGGCATGGAGTGCAGTGTGTATGGAGAATATGGCAGGGAGTGCAGTGTGTGTAGCGGATATGGCAGGGAGTGCAGTGTGTGTGGAGAATATGGCAGGGAGTGCAGTGTGTGTAGCGGATATGGCATGGAGTGCAGTGTGTATGGAGAATATGGCAGGGAGTGCAGTGTGTGTAGCGGATATGACAGGGAGTGCAGTGTGTGTGGAGAATATGGCAGGGAGTGCAGTGTGTGTGGAGAATATGGCAGGGAGTGCAGTGTGTGTAGCGGATATGACAGGGAGTGCAGTGAGTGTAGCGGATATGGCAGGCAGTGCAGGGAGTGTAGCGGATATGGCAGGGAGTGCAGGGAGTGTAGCGGATATGGCAGGGAGTGCAGGGAGTGTGGCAGGGAGGGAGTGTAGCGGATATGGCAGGGAGTACAGTGTATGTAGTGGATATGACAGGGAGTGCAGGGTGGGTAGCGGATAAGGCAGGGAGTGCAGGGAGTGCAGTGTATGTAGCGGATATGGCAGGGAGTGCAGGGAGTTTAGTGGATATGGCAGAGAGTGCAGGGTGGGTAGCGGATATGACAGGGACTGCAGGGAGTGTAGTGGATATGGCAGGGAGTGCAGGGTGTGTAGTGGATATGACAGGGAGTGCAGGGAGTGTAGCGGATAAGGCAGGGAGTGCAGGGAGTGCAGTGTATGTAGCGGATATGGCAGGGAGTGCAGGGAGTTTAGTGGATATGGCAGAGAGTGCAGGGTGGGTAGTGGATATGGCAGGGAGTGCAGGGTGTGTAGTGAATATGGCAGGGAGTGCAGGGTGTCTAGTGGATATGGCAAGGAGTGCAGGGTGTGTAGCGGATATAGCAGGGAGTGTAGTGGATATGACAGGGAGTGCAGGGTGGGTAGCGGATATGGCAGGGAGTGCAGGGAGTGTAGTGGATATGGCAGGGAGTGCAGGGAGTGTAGCGGGTATGGCAGGGAGTTCAGGGAGTGTAGCGGATATGGCAGGGAGTTCAGGGAGTGTAGCGGATATGGCAGGGAGTACAGGGAGTGCAGTGTATGTAGCGGATGTGGCAGGGAGTGCAGTGAGTGTAGCGGATATGGCAGGGAGTGCAGTGAGTGTAGCGGATATGGCAGGGAGTGCAGTGAGTGTAGCGGATATGGCAGGCAGAGCAGGGAGTGTAGCGGATATGGCAGGCAGAGCAGGGAGTGTAGCGGATATGGCAGGGAGTGCAGGGAGTGCAGTGTGTGTAGCGGCGCTGTCAGAGCTCAGGGGCTATGCATGGCTGGAAGATTATGAGTCACCACAGAGCGGAGAGAGAGAGAGAGAGGCTGCTTTGTGTGAAAACTATTTCTCTGTCCATTGACAAGCACAGAAATAATTACCCCCTTTCAAATGTGTCTGAATAATTTGCTCAATAACACTCTCAATGTAGACAAGCACTTCCCCCATTGCAGATCTCAATGGATGGAGAGGAAGAGGATGGTGAGATGGTGGTTTTTGGTTGTGTAGGTAGGAAGAAAGGAAGCAGGGCCTGTGACATCAGAGGACATTCTTTGCAAAGTTTCTTGAGCGGGCCTAAACGGGTGTATGTATGTGAGTGTGTATATATGTGTGTGTGTGGGGGGAGGGGGGCTGTGTGTGCTCGACTCTCCTTGTCCCAGTCTGTAATGTTTTAAGATGACTACCATCATTCCTGCTCCCAAGAACTGTAAGGCGCCATGCCACAATGACTACCACCCTGTAGCAATCTGTAATCTGTAATCATGGAGTGCTTTGAGAGGCTGGTTATGGCACACATCAACTCCGTCATCCCAGACACCCTAGACCAACTCCAATTTGCATACCTCCCCAACAGATCCATAGAAGACGCAACCCCTACTGCATTCCACACTGCCCACACCCACCTAAATAAGAGGAATACCAGTGTGAGAATGCTGTTCATTGACTACAGCTCAGCGTTCAACACCATTGTCCCTTCCAAACTCGGCATCAAGCTTAGGACACTAGGACTGAACACCTCCCTCTGTAACTGGGTCCTGGACTTCCTGACGGGCCGACACCAGGTGTTGAGGGTAGGCAACATCACCTACGCCATGCTGACGCTCAACACGGGGGTTCCAAAGGTGCGTGTGCTTAGTCCAGTCCTGTACTCCCTGTTCACCCACGACTTCAAGTTGTTAGGTGTCTAAATCAGGACTTATAATGGCCCCCACACACACACACAGTCCTGAAGAAGTGCCTCTTCCACTCAGGAGCTTGAAAGGGTTTGGCATGGGCCCTCAGATCCTCAAAAATGTCTACAGCTGTACCACTGAGAGCATCTTGACTGGCTGCATCACTGCTTGGTATGTCAATAGCACCGCCCTCGATCAAATGGTGCTAAAGAGGGTGGTGCAGACAGACCAGTACAGCACTGGGGTGGATCTCCCAGCCCTCCAGGATCTCTGTATCAGGCGGTGTGAAAGGAAGGTCCGGAAAATCATTAAAGACTCCAACCACCCAAGCCATAGACTGTTCTCCCTGCTTCTGCACGGCAAGTGGTACCGGTGCATCAAGTCTGACGTCAACAGGCTCCTGAAAAGCTATCCCCAAGCCATAAGACTGCCATATATCTGCGTTGACCCTTGTGTACTATAGTGCAAAAATAATAATTCTGTCTCTATGCTCACTCACAGGGCCCTACACACTCACACACTCACAGGGCCCTACACACTCACACACTCACACACGCATAATATGCACAAACATTTATACTTAATCTACACACACGCACACCAACTCACATACAATCATCATAAACGCTGCTGCTACTCTTTTTTTATCATATATCCTGATGCCAATTCACCTTGCCCCTATACATATCTACCTGTATCACTCCAGTATCCCTGCACATTGTAAATATGGTACTAGATCTGACACTGTATGTAGAATGTTTACTTACAGTGCCTTGCGAAAGTATTCGGCCCCCTTGAACTTTGCGACCTTTTGCCACATTTCAGGCTTCAAACATAAAGATATAAAACTGTATTTTTTTGTGAAGAATCAACAACAAGTGGGACACAATCATGAAGTGGAACGACATTTATTGGATATTTCAAACTTTTTTAACAAATCAAAAACTGAAAAATTGGGCGTGCAAAATTATTCAGCCCCTTTACTTTCAGTGCAGCAAACTCTCTCCAGAAGTTCAGTGAGGATCTCTGAATGATCCAATGTTGACCTAAATGACTAATGATGATAAATACAATCCACCTGTGTGTAATCAAGTCTCCGTATAAATGCACCTGCACTGTGATAGTCTCAGAGGTCCGTTAAAAGCGCAGAGAGCATCATGAAGAACAAGGAACACACCAGGCAGGTCCGAGATACTGTTGTGAAGAAGTTTAAAGCCGGATTTGGATACAAAAAGATTTCCCAAGCTTTAAACATCCCAAGGAGCACTGTGCAAGCGATAATATTGAAATGGAAGGAGTATCAGACCACTGCAAATCTACCAAGACCTGGCCGTCCCTCTAAACTTTCAGCTCATACAAGGAGAAGACTGATCAGAGATGCAGCCAAGAGGCCCATGATCACTCTGGATGAACTGCAGAGATCTACAGCTGAGGTGGGAGACTCTGTCCATAGGACAACAATCAGTCGTATATTGCACAAATCTGGCCTTTATGGAAGAGTGGCAAGAAGAAAGCCATTTCTTAAAGATATCCATAAAAAGTGTCATTTAAAGTTTGCCACAAGCCACCTGGGAGACACACCAAACATGTGGAAGAAGGTGCTCTGGTCAGATGAAACCAAAATTGAACTTTTTGGCAACAATGCAAAATGTTATGTTTGGCGTAAAAGCAACACAGCTCATCACCCTGAACACACCATCTCCACTGTCAAACATGGTGGTGGCAGCATCATGGTTTGGGCCTGCTTTTCTTCAGCAGGGACAGGGAAGATGGTTAAAATTGATGGGAAGATGGATGGAGCCAAATACAGGACCATTCTGGAAAGATGATGGAGTCTGCAAAAGACCTGAGACTGGGACGGAGATTTGTCTTCCAACAAGACAACGATCCAAAACATAAAGCAAAATCTACAATGGAATGGTTCAAAAATAAACATATCCAGGTGTTAGAATGGCCAAGTCAAAGTCCAGACCTGAATCCAATCGAGAATCTGTGGAAAGAACTGAAAACTGCTGTTCACAAATGCTCTCCATCCAACCTCACTGAGCTCGAGCTGTTTTGCAAGGAGGAATGGGAAAAAATGTCAGTCTCTCGATGTGCAAAACTGATAGAGACATACCCCAAGCGACTTTCAGCTGTAATCGCAGCAAAAGGTGGCGCTACAAAGTATTAACTTAAGGGGGCTGAATAATTTTGCACGCCCAATTTTTCAGTTTTTGATTTGTTAAAAAAGTTTGAAATATCCAATAAATGTCGTTCCACTTCATGATTGTGTCCCACTTGTTGTTGATTCTTCACAAAAAAAATACAGTTTTATATCTTTATGTTTGAAGCCTGAAATGTGGCAAAATGTCGCAAAGTTCAAGGGGGCCGAATACTTTCGCAAGGCACTGTACTTTATCGTGTTCTTCTTAATTCTTCTTTCCCATTTTTATATCTTGTGTGTTTTTGTTCTACCTGGTTATTTGTAGTACTACGTTGTTATTGATTACTGCGTTGTTGGGTTTAGAGCTGCAAGAAAAGCATTTCACAGGGAAACTTGACTTTGTGTGTCTCGCCCACATAAAAAAAATACTATAGTACACTATGGTCTAAATACTGTAGTATTACTATATTTATATACTATAGTATTCCCTGTAGTGTTTTTGCACACACTATTGTAGTATACTATAGTATTCACATAGTGTTTTTGCAGACTTTACTTGAGTATTTACTGTAGTCTTTGCGGACATGACTGTAGTATACGATAGTATTCACTGTAGTGTTTTTGTGGACTTTACTGTAGTATTTACTGTAGTGTTTTTGTGGACTTTACTGTAGTATTCACTGTAGTGTTTTTGTGGATTTTACTGTCGTATTCACTGTAGTGTTTTTGCGGACTTTACTGTAGTATTCACTGTAGTGTTTTTGCGGACTTTACTGTAGTATTCACTGTAGTGTTTTTGTGGACTTTACTGTAGTGTTTTTGCGGACTTTACTGTAGTATTCACTGTAGTGTTTTTGCGGACATGACTTTATTTTCCTTTAGTATTTACTGTAGTGTTTTTGCGGACTTTACTGTAGTATTTACTGTAGTGTTTTTGTGGACTTTACTGTAGTATTCACTGTAGTGTATTTGTGGACTTTACTGTAGTATTTACTGTAGTGTTTTTGCGGACTTTACTGTAGTACTCACTGTAGTGTTTTTGTGGATTTTACTGTCGTATTCACTGTAGTGTTTTTGCGGACTTTACTGTAGTATTCACTGTAGTGTTTTTGCGGACTTTACTGTAGTATTCACTGTAGTGTTTTTGCGGACTTTACTGTAGTATTCTGTAGTGTTTTTGCGGACTTTACTGTAGTGTTTTTGTGGACTTTACTGTAGTATTAACTGTCGTGTTTTTGTGGACTTTACTGTAGTATTCACTGTAGTGGTTTTGCGGACATTACTTTATTTTCTTTTAGTATTTACTGTAGTGTTTTTGTGGACTTTACTGTAGTATTCACTGTAGTGTTTTTGTGGATTTTACTGTCGTATTCACTGTAGTGTTTTTGCGGACTTTACTGTAGTATTTACTGTAGTGTTTTTGCGGACTTTACTGTAGTATTTACTGTAGTGTTTTTGTGGACTTTACTGTAGTATTCACTGTAGTGTTTTTGTGGATTTTACTGTAGTATTCACTGTAGTGTTTTTGCGGACTTTACTGTAGTATTTACTGTAGTGTTTTTGCGGACTTTACTGTAGTATTTACTGTAGTGTTTTTGCGGACTTTACTGTAGTACTCACTGTAGTGTTTTTGTGGATTTTACTGTCGTATTTACTGTAGTGTTTTTGCGGACTTTACTGTAGTATTCACTGTAGTGTTTTTGCGGACTTTACTGTAGTATTCACTGTAGTGTTTTTGTGGACTTTACTGTAGTATTAACTGTAGTGTTTTTGTGGACTTTACTGTAGTATTCACTGTAGTGGTTTTGCAGACATTACTTTATTTTCTTTTAGTATTTACTGTAGTGTTTTTGTGGACTTTACTGTAGTATTCACTGTAGTGTTTTTGTGGATTTTACTGTAGTATTCACTGTAGTGTTTTTGCGGACTTTACTGTAGTATTTACTGTAGTGTTTTTGCGGACTTTACTGTAGTATTTACTGTAGTGTTTTTGCGGACTTTACTGTAGTATTCACTGTAGTGTTTTTGTGGATTTTACTGTAGTATTCACTGTAGTGTTTTTTTGACGGACTTTACTTTAGTATTTACTGTAGTGTTTTTGTGGACTTTACTGTAGTATTCACTGTAGTGTTTTTGCGGACTTTACTGTAGTATTCACTGTAGTGTTTTTGCGGACTTTTCTGTAGTATTTACTGTAGTGTTTTTGTGGACTTTACTGTAGTATTCACTGTAGTGTTTTTTTGACTTTACTGGACATTACTTTATTTTCTTTTAGTATTTACTGTAGTGTTTTTGTGGACTTTACTGTAGTATTCACTGTAGTGTTTTTGTGGATTTTACTGTCGTATTCACTGTAGTGTTTTTGCGGACTTTACTGTAGTATTTACTGTAGTGTTTTTGCGGACTTTACTGTAGTATTCACTGTAGTGTTTTTGCGGACTTTACTGTACTATTTACTGTAGTGTTTTTTGCGGACTTTACTGTAGTATTCACTGTAGTGTTTTTTGCGGACTTTACTGTAGTGTTTTTGTGGACTTTACTGTAGTATTCACTGTAGTGTTTTGTGGATTTTACTGTGGTATTTACTGTAGTGTTTTTGTATTTACGGACTTTACTGTAGTATTCACTGTAGTGTTTTTGCGGACATGACTTTACTTTAGTATTTACTGTAGTGTTTTTGCGGACTTTACTGTAGTATTCACTGTAGTGTTTTTGCGGACTTTACTGTAGTATTTACTGTATTAGTGTTTTTGCGGACTTTACTGTAGTATTCACTGTAGTGTTTTTGCGGACTTTACTGTAGTATTCACTGTAGTGTTTTTGCGGACTTTACTGTAATATTCACTGTAGTGTTTTTGCGGACATGACTTTATTTTCCTTTAGTATTTACTGTAATGTTTTTGCAGAGAAGACTATTGTGACGCACTAGACGTAGTGGGTGCGGAGTCAGCCGCAGGAGGCAGAAGGTACGGAATAATGCTTTAATTCCGGCACAGAGAAAATCGTACATGCCAATATCGGGCGCACATAAACGATTGGCCCAAAACCAGGACCCAACAAGTCCAGAGGAAAAAACACAATGTAACACACTACCACACAATAAACACAGAGTGAAATAAGCACAAAGAGCAGGCGGGCCTTACCGGCTTAAATAGCCCAACTAAAAACCTAAACAAGAAACAGGTGTAACCAATAAGACAAAACCAACAGAAAAGGGAAAAAGGGATCGGTGGCAGCTAGTAGACCGGTGACGACGACCGCCGAGCGCCGCCCGAACAGGAATAGGATCCACCTTCGGTAGGAGTCGTGACAACTATAGTATACTGTAGTATTCACTGTAGTGTTTTTGCGGACATGACTTTATTTTCCTTTACTATTTCCTTTACTACTGTAATGTTTTTGCAGAGAAGACTATAGTATACTGTAGTATTCACTGTAGTGTTTTTGCAGACGTGACAGTAGTATACTATAATATTCACTGTAATGTTTTTGCGGACACGACTGTGGTATACTAAAGTATTTACTGTAGTGTTTTGCAGACTTTACTGTAGATTTCACGATAGTGATTTGCAGACATGACTAGTATACTGCAGTATTAACTGTAGTATTTTTGAGTACATGACTATAGTATATTGTAGTATTTACTGTAGTGTTTTTGCGGACTTTACTGTAGTACTCACTGTAGTGTTTTTGTGGATTTTACTGTCGTATTCACTGTAGTGTTTTTGCGGACTTTACTGTAGTATTTACTGTAGTGTTTTTGCGGACTTTACTGTAGTATTCACTGTAGTGTTTTTGCGGACTTTACTGTAGTATTCACTGTAGTGTTTTTGTGGACTTTACTGTAGTATTAACTGTAGTGTTTTTGTGGACTTTACTGTAGTATTCACTGTAGTGGTTTTGCGGACATTACTTTATTTTCTTTTAGTATTTACTGTAGTGTTTTTGTGGACTTTACTGTAGTATTCACTGTAGTGTTTTTGTGGATTTTACTGTCGTATTCACTGTAGTGTTTTTGCGGACTTTACTGTAGTATTTACTGTAGTGTTTTTGCGGACTTTACTGTAGTATTCACTGTAGTGTTTTTGCGGACTTTACTGTACTATTTACTGTAGTGTTTTTGCGGACTTTACTGTAGTATTTACTGTAGTGTTTTTGCGGACTTTACTGTAGTACTCACTGTAGTGTTTTTGTGGATTTTACTGTCGTATTTACTGTAGTGTTTTTGACTTTACGGACTTTACTGTAGTATTCACTGTAGTGTTTTTGCGGACTTTACTGTAGTATTCACTGTAGTGTTTTTGCAGACTTTTCTGTAGTATTAACTGTAGTGTTTTTGTGGACTTTACTGTAGTATTCACTGTAGTGGTTTTGCGGACATTACTTTATTTTCTTTTAGTATTTACTGTAGTGTTTTTGTGGACTTTACTGTAGTATTCACTGTAGTGTTTTGTGGATTTTACTGTCGTATTCACTGTAGTGTTTTTGCGGACTTTACTGTAGTATTTACTGTAGTGTTTTTGCGGACTTTACTGTAGTATTCACTGTAGTGTTTTTGCGGACTTTACTGTACTATTTACTGTAGTATTTTTGCGGACTTTACTGTAGTATTCACTGTAGTGTTTTTGCGGACTTTACTGTAGTGTTTTTGCGGACTTTACTGTAGTATTCACTGTAGTGTTTTTGCGGACTTTACTGTGGTATTTACTGTAGTGTTTTTGCGGACTTTACTGTAGTATTCACTGTAGTGTTTTTGCGGACATGACTTTATTTTCCTTTAGTATTTACTGTAGTGTTTTTGCGGACTTTACTGTAGTATTCACTGTAGTGTTTTTGCGGACTTTACTGTAGTATTTACTGTAGTGTTTTTGCGGACTTTACTGTAGTATTCACTGTAGTGTTTTTGCGGACTTTACTGTAGTATTCACTGTAGTGTTTTTGCGGACTTTACTGTAATATTCACTGTAGTGTTTTTGCGGACATGACTTTATTTTCCTTTAGTATTTACTGTAATGTTTTTGCAGAGAAGACTATTGTGACGCACTAGACGTAGTGGGTGCGGAGTCAGCCGCAGGAGGCAGAAGGTACGGAATAATGCTTTAATTCCGGCACAGAGAAAATCGTACATGCCAATATCGGGCGCACATAAACGATTGGCCCAAAACCAGGACCCAACAAGTCCAGAGGAAAAAACACAATGTAACACACTACCACACAATAAACACAGAGTGAAATAAGCACAAAGAGCAGGCGGGCCTTACCGGCTTAAATAGCCCAACTAAAAACCTAAACAAGAAACAGGTGTAACCAATAAGACAAAACCAACAGAAAAGGGAAAAAGGGATCGGTGGCAGCTAGTAGACCGGTGACGACGACCGCCGAGCGCCGCCCGAACAGGAATAGGATCCACCTTCGGTAGGAGTCGTGACAACTATAGTATACTGTAGTATTCACTGTAGTGTTTTTGCGGACATGACTTTATTTTCCTTTACTATTTCCTTTACTACTGTAATGTTTTTGCAGAGAAGACTATAGTATACTGTAGTATTCACTGTAGTGTTTTTGCAGACGTGACAGTAGTATACTATAATATTCACTGTAATGTTTTTGCGGACACGACTGTGGTATACTAAAGTATTTACTGTAGTGTTTTGCAGACTTTACTGTAGATTTCACGATAGTGATTTGCAGACATGACTAGTATACTGCAGTATTAACTGTAGTATTTTTGAGTACATGACTATAGTATATTGTAGTATTTACTGTAGTGTTTTTGCAGACATGACTGTAGTATATTGTAGTGACACCTGCCAACTAGGGTTAGCTAAAATGGCACAACTACCAGACTACGCCAGTTACTGTTTAATGGGGGGAACACATCAACCAGAACATAAGACGCTACACCAGTTACTGTTTAATGAGGGGAACACATCAACCAGAACATAAGACGCTACACCAGTTACTGTTTAATGAGGGGAACACATCAACCAGAACATAAGACACACAGGTTGGTGACAGGCCAGCTATTGAGTTGGGTCAACAGTTCTGAGCAACAGACCAGACAACACACCTTAGCAAAAATGAAAAAAAAAGTGTATTACAACTGTAACATATAAATGTTAGACAGGCTCTAGGCCCAATAAAAGGAAACAGTACAGCTGCAGATATAAAGAACAAGCCAAGTTTATTAAAGCTTAGAGGATTAGGTTTGCTTGTTTGACACTGATAAACACACATTAAGAGTACACCAACATGACTTAGATCTATTACTTCCACTAGATTGCTTCGAACAGTGCTTTCACAAAGATTCAAATGAATAAATAAGCCTGCTTAGCTTCGGCCTACCATGCCACACGCTATTGCAACCCCTTTCTGGCCATTCATTTTTAACTGCTGTTATGTTTATGCACAGCTCTAGCCGTTTACATGCTCATTGCATTTGTCATTGTTTATGTTCATTGTTGTTACTGCCCATTATTACTTGCACCTTTCTGTGCCTCCTTTTAGAATAACCATACTCTATACAAAGCCAAGTCTCATGTCAACAACTGTCAATCATTCCCTATCACGTATCTCCATTACTCTTAAACTGAACTGCATCTCTGCCTCCACCTGGTCTTTAACTGGAGTCCCTCATCTAACCTCAATCAGTTACAATCTCATAACTGAACAATATTGTGAGACAGGCTAGGAACGAAGGTTTTGATCAATGTTTCCCTGGGCACCCTTATTAGGGAGGACATGCAGGAAATGTATAAAAGCCCCCCTTGGTCATATTCAAGTGGGAGCTTTGTACCTGGAAGGACCTGTGTGTGTGTGTGTGTGTGTGTGTGTGTGTGTGTGTGTGTGTGTGTGTGTGTGTGTGTGTGTGTGTGTGTGTGTGTGTGTGTGTGTGTGTGCGTGTGCGTGCGTGCGTGCGTGCGTAGGCTGTACAGCGTTGTTGCTGTTGGTTTATTTCTGTGAGCAACCATTTAGTGACCATGCTGTCTTGAGGAAATGTTTGGGGTGTGGTTAATTGTTCTGAATGGTATGTGAGTTTGACCCCATTGAGTTTAGTCATGTGACAATATTCAAGATGTTCATTATGTAAAGCCATTGCAATAATGTTCTTTTTGTTTTCAGTTGGTTTGTTTGGAGAGTCTTTGCTGGTTTGAGGTCCAGGCAGTTTATTGGCAGCGCCATCCAATAAGATGACTCTTAAGTTAGTAATTTACATTACTTGGTCAACGGAATCTCTGAAAGCTTTCTGAAATACAACCCCGCTTTCTAGTGGAAGTAACAGATCTAAGAAGTCATTCTGGTGTACTCTTGTTAATGTGTTATTTGTGGCAAACAAGCCAACCTAATCCTCTAAGCATGTTCTTTATCTGCCTCTGTACTGGTTCCCTTTAATGTGCCTAGAACCTGTCTGACGTTTAATGTTACAATTGTAGTAAACATTTCATTTTTTTGCTAAGGTGTTCTCAGGTTCGTTGTATCAACAGTTCTGAGCAATGCAACACTAGGTGGCCTGTCACAAACTTGTCTTGTGTTCTGGTTGAGGTGTTCCCCTCAATAAACAGTAATTGGAATAGTCTTGTAGTTGAGCCTTTTTTTGCACCTGGTATTAGAGCACCTGGTTTTCCCAGGCTGTCTCCCATCCAATACTAACCAGGTTTTCCCAGGCTGTCTCCCATCCAGTACTAACCAGGTTTTCCCAGGCTGTCTCCCATCCAGTACTAACCAGGTTTTCCCAGGCTGTCTCCCATCCCAGTACTAACCAGGTTTTCCCAGGCTGTCTCCCATCCCAGTACTAACCAGGTTTTCCCAGGCAGTCTCCCATCCCAGTACTAACCAGGTTTTCCCAGGCAGTCTCCCATCCCAGTACTAACCAGGTATTCCCAGGCAGTCTCCCATCCCAGTACTAACCAGGTATTCCCAGGCAGTCTCCCATCCCAGTACTAACCAGGTATTCCCAGGCAGTCTCCCATCCCAGTACTAACCAGGTATTCCCAGGCAGTCTCCCATCCCAGTACTAACCAGGTATTCCCAGGCAGTCTCCCATCCCAGTACTAACCAGGTATTCCCAGGCAGTCTCCCATCCCAGTACTAACCAGGTATTCCCAGGCAGTCTCCCATCCCAGTACTAACCAGGTATTCCCAGGCAGTCTCCCATCCCAGTACTAACCAGGTATTCCCAGGCAGTCTCCCATCCCAGTACTAACCAGGTATTCCCAGGCAGTCTCCCATCCCAGTACTAACCAGGCATGTTCAGGGTGGTATGGCTACAAGTGTATTTCACCCCCTGAATTAGGTCCCTTGTCTCATCTCTGCAACGCCTCAATGGGCTCGGGAGAGGCGAATGTCAGGTCATGCGTCCTCCGAAACATGACCCGCCTGGCCGCCTACTTATCACAGTGCTCGCTTAACCCGGATGTCACCAGCACCAATGTGCCGGATGACGACCGGAGTCAGCTTGCAGGCGCCCGTCCCTTTTACAAGGAGTCATTAGAGCATGATGAGCCAAGGAAAGCCCCCACCATTCAAACCCCCCCTATCCTGGACGGCGCTGCGTCAATTGTGCGCCATCCTATGGGGCTCCCGATCACAGACGGTTGTGAAACACTGTGGTGCAGTGCTTTTGACTGCTGCGCCACCCAGTTGTGCCATTTTAGATAACGCTAGTCGGCAGGTGGTACTGCAGTCGTCTGTGTAAATATGACAGTACACTACAGTCATGTCAGCAAAACGCTAGTGAATACTATAGTATACAGTGGTGTAAAGTACGTTTACTTCACTACATTCCTAAAGAAAATAATGTACTTTTTTACTCCATACAGTTAACCCGACACCCAAAAGTACTCGTTACATTTTGAATGCTTAACAGGACAGGAAAATGGTCCAATTCACGCACTTATCATGAGAACTTTTGGTATTTTGTTAGGATCCACATTAGCTGTTGCAAAAGCAGCAGCTACTCTTCCTGGGGTCCAAACAACATGAAACAGGACATAATACAGAACATCAATAGACAAGAACAGCTCAAGGACAGAACTACATAAAACATTTAAAGGCACACATAGCCTACATATCAATACATACACAGAAACTATCCAGGTCAAATAGGGGAGAGGCGTTGTGCTGTGAGGTGTTCCTTCATCTGTTTTCTTAAAACCAGGTTTGCTGTTCTGTTACGATCCTTGTTGGAAGGATTGGACCAAGGCGCAGCGTACGTAGAGTTCCACAAATTTATTAGACAGTGAAACTTAGATTAAACAAAACAATAAAGAATTAACGAAACGT
Source organism: Oncorhynchus tshawytscha (assembly GCF_018296145.1). Classification (NCBI taxonomy): domain Eukaryota; kingdom Metazoa; phylum Chordata; class Actinopteri; order Salmoniformes; family Salmonidae; genus Oncorhynchus; species Oncorhynchus tshawytscha. The sequence goes on along the minus strand of NC_056456.1, from coordinate 22,367,782 downwards.
GACGACAATGCAGTGCGAACAGGCAACTAAACAAAAACAATATCCCATAACCCACAGGTGGAAAAATGAAACTTAGGTATGATCCCCAATTAGAGACAACGATTACCAGCTGCCTCTAATTGGGAATCATACACAAACACCAACATAGAAAATTAAACCTAGAACCCCACGTAGAAATAATAAACTAGACTAAAACCCCTAGTCAAACCCTGACCTACACTACCATAGAAAATACAGGCTTTCTATGGTCAGGATGTGACGTGTTCATTTGAGCAATATGAGATGGAATGGAATTCCATGCAATAAGGGCTATATATAATACTGTACGCTTTCTTGAATTTGTTCTGGATTTGGAGACAGTGAAAAGACCCCTGGTGGCATGTCTGGTGGGTTAAGTGTGTGTGTCAGAGTTGTGTGTAAGTTGACAATGCAAACAATTTGGGATTTTCAACACAATGTTTCTTATAAAAAAGAAGTGATGCAGTCAGTCTCTCCTCAACTCTTAGCCAAGAGAAGCTGTCAGGCATAGTAATTATATCAGCCCTCTGATTACAATGAAGAGCAAGACGTGCCACTCTGTTCTGGGCCAGATGCAGCTTAACTAGGTCTTTCCTTGCAGCACTGGACCACACGACTGGACAATAATCAAGATTAGACAAAACTAGAGCATTTTGCATGAACTTGCATTTTGGAGTGTGGTGTCAAAAAAGCAGAGCATCTCTTTATTACAGACAGACCTCTCCCCATCTTTATAACCATTGAATCTATATGTTTTGACCATGACAGTATATAATCTAACATCCCTGGTCATCCCTACTGCCAGACCTGTCGGAATCACGAAACACAAATGCTTCATTTGTAAATCATATCTGAGTGTTAGTGTGCCCCTAGCTATCCAAATTTTAAAAAACAAGAAAATCGTGCTGTCTGGTTTCGTTAATTTTGAAATTATTTACACTTCTACTTTTGATACTTAAGTATATTTCAAACCAAATACTTTTAGACTTTTTCTCAAGTAGTATTTTTCTGGGTGACTTTTATTTGAGTCATTTTCTATTCTTTACTTTTACTCAAGTGTGACAATTGGGTACTTTTCCCACCACTGATAGTATACTACAGTCATGTCCGCAAAAACACTATGATGAAAATTACAGTAAAGTACCAACAGACTAGTGAATGCTAAAGTATATTAGCCATGTCCTCAAACAACACTACAGTGAATACTATAGTATACTACATTATCTGAAAAAACACTACAGTAAATACTATAGTATACTATTCATGTCCGCAAAAACACTGCTGTGAATACGATAGTATACTACAGTCATGTCCACAAAAACACTACAGTTAACACTATAGTACACTAGTCATAGTACAGTATTTAGATCATAGTATACTATAATATTTGTTCATGTGGGTTAGCTGTAAACTTGTAACATGTTTGATGTTTCAACTAAGGCCACAATTGACATAATTATTTTACTTTTGTGTTATTCTCGATGCATTGTGTCCACATTTGTGGTTGTATTGGGTTTTCAAATCAAATAAATCAAGGGATACTACAGTGTGGAATATTGTATACTACAAAATTCTATAGTAAGCACTACACAATCGAGGGGGCACCTCAGAGGAAATCCCCAACATGAGCTCCCCAAAGGCAGCACGTTCAAATCAAAACAGCGTCAACAAAGCTAGCAGCTAGCAGTAAAGCTGGCTAGCAGTCCAATCAATCTAAAAATGCTAAAGTAAGCACTACGGAATCAAGAGATACTACAGTGTGTAGTATAGTATTGTATAGTATATTTCTAAATATTATAGTAAGCACTACACGATCGAGGGATACTACAGTGTGTAGTAAAGAATTCTCCAGTACGCTACACAATTCTATAGTAAGAATTACACGACTGAGGGGGATACTACTGTGTGTAGTGTAGTATTCTCCAGTATACTACAACATTCTAAAGTAAGCACTAAATGATCAAGGGATGCTACAGTGTGTAGTATAGTATTCTACAATATACCACAAATTTACTGCAATACTACAGTTTACTACATAATTCTATAGTAAGTACTATATGATTATATAGTAAACTGTAGTATCTTTTTATGTGGGTCTCTGTGTGTTGTCTATACCACAGCGGTCCACGCGGAATGTGGTGTCACTAGTACTCCAGTTAGCTAATCATCCCTGCAGTCTCCACTCACAGTGGTGTCATTACCGAGCATTCCGCATGGCTGGCCCACTAATAAACAAACTGTGAAAGACATTAAGGGAGAAATCCACATTTCTGGAATCTCTGTGGAAAATGGCTCTTGGTCATTTTAAAATAAGCTATGGAACAGTGAAGGCTTTCATATTGTCTATGATTGGACACTTTGTGGCCATGATCATTTTCATCCTCTGTTTTGTAAACAAAACAATTTTGACTTTAATATCTTGAGTATCATGAAATTATGTTGTCTACACAACAAAATGTTATGAGGTATGTGGACACTGTCATCTCTCATTGCAGGCAGCAGGCCTTGTGATTTTCAGCAAATCGTTGCTCGTATTTTCTTATTATCCAACAGATTACATTTTCCCAAAATGGATTGAGTCTATTTACACAGCAATAGGTTCTACTTTTAATTAAATCTTTCTAAAGTGAGTTTCACATGCTGGACAAGCTTCACAGGTCATTGTTCTGCAATAGAATAGAAGTGCAAAGGTTGAAGGAGTCATTGCTAATTCCAAATAATTAGAACTTTCCAACTCTTCTACCCCCGACTTTACAGCTAGCAAAAAGCCTTGCACAAATAATGTCAAAGCTACATAAATCCATAGACAACACTATCATGGCTACGCACACTGGTTTCTCCCTTCTCAAGACGAATCCCAAGTGTCTCAGTAAAGTTGTTATTCCAGCAGGTCAGAGGCGATCATGTTCATCGTCAGATTCAAAGTCCTCTGACTGGGACCAGGATGCATCATCACAGCTGATGGATGTGGACCTCTCTCCCCTATCTCCCAGCTAAGGTGGCTGTTTATTGTTGAAGCCCAGCTCCATTTTTCAGCCAGGCACTTGGTTTATGTTTGCTACCAGAGGAGTCTCAACAGAGAAGACGGTGCCACGAGACAGCTGAACCAAAGCCTGGTCTCTCTGGTCTCTGTCTCTCCCTCTCACTCAGCCTGATATGAGGCATGGTGGTGGGATTGTGGTCTGCATCAATATGATCTACCCAGAGAGCTGCATAACTGTGCCTTCCCTGCCTCTGTCTCTTTGCCTCAATCAGAGTGATGTTGGTAGGAATTTGTTTTTTCCCCCTCAGTATACTACCCACAGAAAATTATGCCAGGTTTCAATGTCAGGCTAGCTGGTTTTGTTTATGACTGGTTACACACCACTACAAACACTACAGTTTACAGGCTCACTTTAAGACCTGGAGCCTCCCCCTGCCACTGGTTGGCTTGGTTTTATGCCCTATGATGCACTCCCATCTCCCATCTATTCTGATTCCCTATGTTGTGCCACTAGGGACTAGCTTAAAGGAAAGCCTTCCATATCAGCCATGAATTATCTGCCCACTTCATTAAGTGGGGTCAGGCTGCTCTCGACCCCTGCCTACAACCAGGTTCTTGATGTGTGTGCGCCTGCATGCATGCATGCATGCGTGGGAGTGTGAATGTAAGCAGTAGTGAGGGCTCGGACTGTGTTGCTGTAGCTGACACACCTGCAATGTCGGCCTAATCAGTGATTTGGATACACAGTGACAGGTCATCTGGTTTGTCGGTCAGAGGTTATAGAATTCAGGAACTGATGGGCCTGTGAAGTAAACGAGTAGGAGCTGAAACCTGACCACTAAGTTAATGTGTATGTCTTTATCTACCGGCTAAAGCTATCATGTTTCCTAGCCCATATGCTCTAACCTGGGCTATGGACGAGCCAAACAAAGGCCCTGCTGCCAAGTGGTGTGACTGTGAACATAGACCTAATAGCTCAGCTTGTATAAGTTACATATGAACTTTGTGTGTGAGTGCGTGTGTGTTCTCCATGCCAAATGAGCGGAGAGGGGGGAGGGTCCTCATTCAGCTAAATAGCAGGCTGAGTGATGCTGCTGAGTGATTGGCTGACTCAGGGTGTGTGTAGCAGAGTGGAGAGAGAAGGCAAGCAGACCCCGGGGGGAAAAAATGAGTGTACGCAATCTCTAATTAAAAAGAGCGATGAGGGCTGACACACCTTGGCCGACTAGTGTTATCAGTCATTAGTGAGAGTGCAGCAGATTATGAGAGGCCCTGACCCTTTGCTACAGTGGATTGCCTCTCTCCCGGTATACCTCTCTCTTTATCCTTCTCACCATTTAATATTACACCCCAGACCTGGGTGGATGCACGGCTGAATGAGAGGACTCAGAAATAATCCCCAATACTAAAATCAACAACACTAGGAATACACAGCGCTACTATCCTGTTTCAATAAATGTGTTACTACTTTCCGGTTGAATTCTACTAGCTGAACCTATGCTACCTCCCTCATAGGTTGCCTTAGTGTCAAATGGATACCTCTGCCTATCTGGTGCAAACCATCTGGTGGTATATTCACCAAACAATGGTCTCATGTGAAACAGCTGAGGGGGGGTACCTTCATTGGGTGCAGTGGTCCAGAACACTGTGTTCAGTTAGTAACCCCCTATCACCACTGGCCATTGACAGCACCAGGCAACTCTAGCCCCTCCAGCCCCCTCCAGGACCATGTTACCCTCCATTAACAGAGTAGGGGGAGGGGGAGAGGAGAGTGGGTATGGGCAATATGGACTATTGAGTCTGTCATGAATTCTGTATGATTTATGATCATTAATTTACTGCACTTCCAAGTGCATGATGTTTAGCGCCCCGGGTGTAGTACAGCGGGTGAATGGTTCGCTGGAGAGACCTGACGGAGGCACCGATTTCTCCCCCCTTTAGCTGTCACTACCTCGCCCAGCCCCGAGGCCCCGAGGCCCTCAGACCCCTCCTCCCTGGTGCAGGCAGAAGCGGGAGGCGGGAGCAGGAGGGGCCATGCCAGTGTGCTGCAACCCCGTCGCCCCTCATGCCCTGTCTGGCTGTGGCAGTTACCCCACATGCAGAGCAGCTCTCTGGAATACCCTTCCCTGCCTGTCAGCCTGGATCTGCTGTCTGCTGGTGGAGACAGAGGTGAAGAAATTAAATGCAATTTCACAGTGTTGACAAAGTGTTTTCTTGTTTGTTGTTACTTTTGTTTTACAAATGCCTCGTTACATTTCAATCTCAGAGTCTTTTGAATGGAAAGGAAGCATAGTCCAACTCCTTCACTGTATGACAATGAACTAGACACATTCTAGGTATTGGATCGTTGTGGGAAAACAGGGCTAAGAATACGAGCATGAAGATAATTGTAGCCTTTGTAGATCAACTGGAACACTGAGCAGTCCTAGAGAGCCTTATAAACACCAACAAACCTAGATACGTTCACAAGCAAATGACTGTTCTCTTTACAATGTTGTCTTAGGTTCAGCATTCAACGTCTAATTTAGCCAAACAAGAACCAAGGCCCTTTCCATTTAGGTGTAGATTATAAGTCAGTCGTCTTGTGAATTTCAATGGAATTATAAATAGAAATGCCATTTCTGTCTCCTTTCAATTCATTTCTGTCCCAGTCTATATGTCTAAATGTCCCTTACATCACACTCAGGTTTGGTACAGCCATAATATCATACCCATGTGCCAACGAAGACAGACAGGCATACACTCCCCTCCGTATTTATTTTGACGGTGAAGTACATATTTACGTTTCTCTCTCTACTCAAGCATTTTGGGATTGAGATCAAATGTTTTAAATGAAGGAACAGTACAGAATGTCACCTTTTATTTGAGGGTATTTTCACGTGTCTGTTTTACCATGTGAAATTAAAACACTACACATCTAGTCCCCCTATTTGAAGAAGTCATAAGTATTTGGACAAGTTCTCTTATAGTGTGTTAAATTTGCCACATCTGAAATGTGTCTCAATTATGAAATGGTAAAAGTGGGAAGGGCCTAGGAAGCTGCAGTCTGCTTGTGTAATGTCTACACATATCAATGGCTATGGCATAGTTACTGAGGGACAAACACAGCTGCTAAAAGACATCATGTTTTGTAGTACACGTCACCCTTATATATATTTTTTGCTGTAGCTGTTTTCACATGTTGAACTTACATTTCACATGTGAAACCATATTTTCACATGTTAACACCACCCTTTCGCATGTGAGGATAATACAACACATTCACCTCACGTGAATTGTGGTTTCACATGTGAGAATCACATTTGCCATTTCACATGTAAGAAAACTCCACATCTACTGTAGGAGGCTGTTGACTTTAACTGGACTGACTGACTGGTCTCTACTGTTGGAGGCTGTTGACTTTAACTGGACTGACTGACTGGTCTCTACTGTTGGAGGCTGTTGACTTTAACTGGACTGACTGACTGACTGGTCTCTGTTTCAGGGAGGCTGTTGACTTAACTGGACTGACCGACTGTCTCTACTGTTGGAGGCTGTTGACTTTAACTGGACTGACTGACTGGTCTCTACTGTAGGAGGCTGTTGACTTTAACTGGACTGACTGACTGGTCTCTACTGTAGGAGGCTGTTGACTTTAACTGGACTGACTGACTGGTCTCTACTGTAGGAGGCTGTTGACTTTAACTGACTGACTGACTGGTCTCTACTGTAGGAGGCTGTTGACTTTAACTGGACTGACTGACTGGTCTCTACTGTAGGAGGCTGTTGACTTTAACTGGACTGACTGACTGGTCTCTACTGTTGGAGGCTGTTGACTTTAACTGGACTGACTGACTGGTCTCTACTGTTGGAGGCTGTTGACTTTAACTGGACTGACTGACTGGTCTCTACTGTAGGAGGCTGTTGACTTTAACTGGACTGACTGACTGGTCTCTACTGTTGGAGGCTGTTGACTTTAACTGGACTGACTGACTGGTCTCTACTGTAGGAGGCTGTTGACTTTAACTGGACTGACTGGTCTCTACTGTTGGAGGCTGTTGACTTTAACTGGACTGGTCTCTACTGAGGCTGGTCTCTACTGTTGGAGGCTGTTGACTTTAACTGGACTGACTGACTGGTCTCTACTGTTGGAGGCTGTTGACTTTAACTGGACTGACTGGTCTCTACTGTTGGAGGCTGTTGACTTTAACTGGACTGGACTGACTGGTCTCTACTGTAGGAGGCTGTTGACTTTAACTGGACTGACTGACTGGTCTCTACTGGAGGCTCTCTTTAACTGGACTGACTGACTGGTCTCTACTGTTGGAGGCTGTTGACTTTAACTGGACTGACTGACTGGTCTCTACTGTTGGAGGCTGTTGACTTTAACTGGACTGACTGACTGGTCTCTACTGTTAGGAGGCTGTTGACTTTAACTGGACTGACTGACTGGTCTCTACTGTTGGAGGCTGTTGACTTTAACTGGACTGACTGACGGTCTCTACTGTTGGAGGCTGTTGACTTTAACTGACTGACTGACTGGTCTCTACTGTTGGAGGCTGTTGACTTTAACTGGACTGACTGGTCTCTACTGTAGGAGGCTGTTGACTTTAACTGGACTGACTGGTCTCTACTGTTGGAGGCTGTTGACTTTAACTGGACTGACTGACTGGTCTCTACTGTTGGAGGCTGTTGACTTTAACTGGACTGACTGACTGGTCTCTACTGTTGGAGGCTGTTGACTTTAACTGGACTGACTGACTGGTCTCTACTGTAGGAGGCTGTTGACTTTAACTCTCTGACTGGTCTCTACTGTGGAGGCTGTTGACTTTAACTGGACTGACTGACTGGTCTCTACTGTAGGAGGCTGTTGACTTTAACTGGACTGACTGACTGGTCTCTACTGTTGGAGGCTGTTGACTTTAACTGACTGACTGACTGGTCTCTACTGTAGGAGGCTGTTGACTTTAACTGGACTGACTGACTGGTCTCTACTGTTGGAGGCTGTTGACTTTAACTGGACTGACTGACTGGTCTCTACTGTAGGAGGCTGTTGACTTTAACTGGACTGGTCTCTACTGGAGGCTGTTGACTTTAACTGGACTGACTGACTGGTCTCTACTGTTGGAGGCTGTTGACTTTAACTGGACTGACTGACTGGTCTCTACTGTTGGAGGCTGTTGACTTTAACTGGACTGACTGACTGGTCTCTACTGTAGGAGGCTGTTGACTTTAACTGGACTGACTGACTGGTCTCTACTGTAGGAGGCTGTTGACTTTAACTGGACTGACTGACTGGTCTCTACTGTTGGAGGCTGTTGACTTTAACTGGACTGACTGACTGGTCTCTACTGTAGGAGGCTGTTGACTTTAACTGGACTGACTGACTGGTCTCTACTGTAGGAGGCTGTTGACTTTAACTGGACTGACTGACTGGTCTCTACTGTAGGAGGCTGTTGACTTTAACTGACTGACTGACTGGTCTCTACTGTTGGAGGCTGTTGACTTTAACTGGACTGACTGACTGGTCTCTACTGTAGGAGGCTGTTGACTTTAACTGGACTGACTGACTGGTCTCTACTGTTGGAGGCTGTTGACTTTAACTGGACTGACTGACTGGTCTCTACTGTAGGAGGCTGTTGACTTTAACTGGGACTGACTGGTCTCTACTGTTGGAGGCTGTTGACTTTAACTGGACTGACTGACTGGTCTCTACTGTTGGAGGCTGTTGACTTTAACTGGACTGACTGACTGGTCTCTACTGTTGGAGGCTGTTGACTTTAACTGACTGACTGACTGGTCTCTACTGTAGGAGGCTGTTGACTTTAACTGGACTGACTGACTGGTCTCTACTGTTGGAGGCTGTTGACTTTAACTGGACTGACTGACTGGTCTCTACTGTTGGAGGCTGTTGACTTTAACTGGACTGACTGACTGGTCTCTACTGTAGGAGGCTGTTGACTTTAACTGGACTGACTGGTCTCTACTGTTGGAGGCTGTTGACTTTAACTGGACTGACTGACTGGTCTCTACTGTTGGAGGCTGTTGACTTTAACTGGACTGACTGACTGGTCTCTACTGTTGGAGGCTGTTGACTTTAACTGGACTGACTGACTGGTCTCTACTGTTGGAGGCTGTTGACTTTAACTGGACTGACTGACTGGTCTCTACTGTAGGAGGCTGTTGACTTTAACTGACTGACTGACTGGTCTCTACTGTTGGAGGCTGTTGACTTTAACTGGACTGACTGACTGGTCTCTACTGTTGGAGGCTGTTGACTTTAACTGGACTGACTGACTGGTCTCTACTGTAGGAGGCTGTTGACTTTAACTGGACTGACTGACTGGTCTCTACTGTTGGAGGCTGTTGACTTTAACTGGACTGACTGACTGGTCTCTACTGTAGGAGGCTGTTGACTTTAACTGGACTGACTGGTCTCTACTGTTGGAGGCTGTTGACTTTAACTGGACTGACTGACTGGTCTCTACTGTTGGAGGCTGTTGACTTTAACTGGACTGACTGACTGAGGCTGTTGACTTTAACTGGACTCTGACTGGTCTCTACTGTTGGAGGCTGTTGACTTTAACTGGACTGACTGACTGGTCTCTACTGTAGGAGGCTGTTGACTTTAACTGGACTGACTGACTGGTCTCTACTGTTGGAGGCTGTTGACTTTAACTGGACTGACTGGTCTCTACTGTTGGAGGCTGTTGACTTTAACTGGACTGACTGACTGGTCTCTACTGTTGGAGGCTGACTTTAACTGGACTGACTGACTGGTCTCTACTGTTGGAGGCTGACTGACTGGTCTCTACTGTTGGAGGCTGTTGACTTTAACTGGACTGACTGACTGGTCTCTACTGTTGGAGGCTGTTGACTTTAACTGGACTGACTGACTGGTCTCTACTGTAGGAGGCTGTTGACTTTAACTGGACTGACTGGTCTCTACTGGAGGCTGTTGACTTTAACTGGAGACTGACTGGTCTCTTAGGAGGCTGTTGACTTTAACTGGACTGACTGGTCTCTACTGTTGGAGGCTGTTGACTTTAACTGGACTGACTGACTGGTCTCTACTGTTGGAGGCTGTTGACTTTAACTGGACTGACTGACTGGTCTCTACTGTTGGAGGCTGTTGACTTTAACTGGACTGACTGACTGGTCTCTACTGTTGGAGGCTGTTGACTTTAACTGGACTGACTGACTGGTCTCTACTGTAGGAGGCTGTTGACTTTAACTGGACTGACTGACTGGTCTCTACTGTTGGAGGCTGTTGACTTTAACTGGGACTGACTGGTCTCTACTGTTGGAGGCTGTTGACTTTAACTGGACTGACTGACTGGTCTCTACTGTAGGAGGCTGTTGACTTTAACTGGACTGACTGACTGGTCTCTACTGTTGGAGGCTGTTGACTTTAACTGGACTGACTGACTGGTCTCTACTGTTGGAGGCTGTTGACTTTAACTGGACTGACTGACTGGTCTCTACTGTTGGAGGCTGTTGACTTTAACTGGACTGACTGACTGGTCTCTACTGTAGGAGGCTGTTGACTTTAACTGGACTGACTGACTGGTCTCTACTGTTGGAGGCTGTTGACTTTAACTGGACTGACTGACTGGTCTGGAGGCTGTTGACTTTAACTGGACTGACTGGTCTCTACTGTTGGAGGCTGTTGACTTTAACTGGCTGACTGACTGGTCTCTACTGTAGGAGGCTGTTGACTTTAACTGGACTGACTGACTGGTCTCTACTGTTGGAGGCTGTTGACTTTTAACTGGACTGACTGGTCTCTACTGTTGGAGGCTGTTGACTTTAACTGGACTGACTGACTGGTCTCTACTGTTGGAGGCTGTTGACTTTAACTGGACTGACTGGTCTCTACTGTAGGAGGCTGTTGACTTTAACTGACTGACTGACTGGTCTCTACTGTTGGAGGCTGTTGACTTTAACTGGACTGACTGACTGGTCTCTACTGGAGGCTGTTGACTTTAACTGGACTGACTGGTCTCTACTGTTGGAGGCTGTTGACTTTAACTGACTGACTGACTGGTCTCTACTGTTGGAGGCTGTTGACTTTAACTGGACTGACTGACTGGTCTCTACTGTTGGAGGCTGTTGACTTTAACTGGACTGACTGACTGGTCTCTACTGTTGGAGGCTGTTGACTTTAACTGGACTGACTGACTGGTCTCTACTGTAGGAGGCTGTTGACTTTAACTGGACTGACTGGTCTCTACTGTTGGAGGCTGTTGACTTTAACTGGACTGACTGGTCTCTACTGTTGGAGGCTGTTGACTTTAACTGACTGACTGACTGGTCTCTACTGTTGGAGGCTGTTGACTTTAACTGGACTGACTGACTGGTCTCTACTGTTGGAGGCTGTTGACTTTAACTGGACTGACTGACTGGTCTCTACTGTTGGAGGCTGTTGACTTTAACTGGACTGACTGGTCTCTACTGTTGGAGGCTGTTGACTTTAACTGGACTGACTGACTGGTCTCTACTGTTGGAGGCTGTTGACTTTAACTGGACTGACTGACTGGTCTCTACTGTTGGAGGCTGTTGACTTTAACTGGACTGACTGACTGGTCTCTACTGTTGGAGGCTGTTGACTTTAACTGGACTGACTGACTGGTCTCTACTGTAGGAGGCTGTTGACTTTAACTGGACTGACTGACTGGTCTCTACTGTTGGAGGCTGTGACTGACTGGTCTCTACTGTTGGAGGCTGACTTTAACTGGACTGACTGGTCTCTACTGTTGGAGGCTGTTGACTTTAACTGGACTGACTGACTGGTCTCTACTGTAGGAGGCTGTTGACTTTAACTGGACTGACTGACTGGTCTCTACTGTTGGAGGCTGTTGACTTTAACTGGACTGACTGACTGGTCTCTACTGTTGGAGGCTGTTGACTTTGGACTGACTGACTGGTCTCTGGAGGCTGTTGACTTTAACTGGACTGACTGACTGGTCTCTACTGTAGGAGGCTGTTGACTTTAACTGGACTGACTGACTGGTCTCTACTGTAGGAGGCTGTTGACTTTAACTGGACTGACTGACTGGTCTCTACTGTTGGAGGCTGTTGACTTTAACTGGACTGACTGACTGGTCTCTACTGTAGGAGGCTGTTGACTTTAACTGGACTGACTGACTGGTCTCTACTGTAGGAGGCTGTTGACTTTAACTGGACTGACTGACTGGTCTCTACTGTTGGAGGCTGTTGACTTTAACTGGACTGACTGACTGGTCTCTACTGTTGGAGGCTGTTGACTTTAACTGGACTGACTGGTCTCTACTGTGGAGGCTGTTGACTTTAACTGGACTCTGGTCTCTACTGTTGGAGGCTGTTGACTTTAACTGGACTGACTGACTGGTCTCTACTGTTGGAGGCTGTTGACTTTAACTGGACTGACTGACTGGTCTCTACTGTTGGAGGCTGTTGACTTTAACTGGACTGACTGACTGGTCTCTACTGTTGGAGGCTGTTGACTTTAACTGGACTGACTGGTCTCTACTGTTGGAGGCTGTTGACTTTAACTGGACTGACTGACTGGTCTCTACTGTTGGAGGCTGTTGACTTTAACTGGACTGACTGACTGGTCTCTACTGTTGGAGGCTGTTGACTTTAACTGGACTGACTGACTGGTCTCTACTGTAGGAGGCTGTTGACTTTAACTGGACTGTGACTGGTCTCTACTGTTGGAGGCTGTTGACTTTAACTGGACTGACTGACTGGTCTCTACTGTTGGAGGCTGTTGACTTTAACTGGACTGACTGACTGGTCTCTACTGTTGGAGGCTGTTGACTTTAACTGGACTGACTGACTGGTCTCTACTGTTGGAGGCTGTTGACTTTAACTGGACTGACTGGTCTCTACTGTAGGAGGCTGTTGACTTTAACTGGACTGACTGACTGGTCTCTACTGTTGGAGGCTGTTGACTTTAACTGGACTGACTGACTGGTCTCTACTGTAGGAGGCTGTTGACTTTAACTGGACTGACTGACTGGTCTCTACTGTTGGAGGCTGTTGACTTTAACTGGACTGACTGACTGGTCTCTACTGTAGGAGGCTGTTGACTTTAACTGGACTGACTGACTGGTCTCTACTGTAGGAGGCTGTTGACTTTAACTGGACTGACTGACTGGTCTCTACTGTAGGAGGCTGTTGACTTTAACTGGACTGACTGACTGGTCTCTACTGTTGGAGGCTGTTGACTTTAACTGGACTGACTGACTGGTCTCTACTGTAGGAGGCTGTTGACTTTAACTGGACTGACAGACTGGTCTATACTGTTGGAGGCTGATGACTTTAACTGGACTGACTGACTGGTCTCTACTGTAGGAGGCTGTTGACTTTAACTGGACTGACTGGTCTCTACTGTTGGAGGCTGTTGACTTTAACTGGACTGACTGACTGGTCTCTACTGTTGGAGGCTGTTGACTTTAACTGGACTGACTGACTGGTCTCTACTGTTGGAGGCTGTTGACTTTAACTGGACTGACTGACTGGTCTCTACTGTTGGAGGCTGTTGACTTTAACTGGACTGACTGACTGGTCTCTACTGTTGGAGGCTGTTGACTTTAACTGGACTGACTGACTGGTCTCTACTGTTGGAGGCTGTTGACTTTAACTGGACTGACTGACTGGTCTCTACTGTTGGAGGCTGTTGACTTTAACTGGACTGACTGACTGGTCTCTACTGTTGGAGGCTGTTGACTTTAACTGGACTGACTGACTGGTCTCTACTGTTGGAGGCTGTTGACTTTAACTGGACTGACTGACTGGTCTCTACTGTTGGAGGCTGTTGACTTTAACTGGACTGACTGACTGGTCTCTACTGTTGGAGGCTGTTGACTTTAACTGGACTGACTGACTGGTCTCTACTGTAGGAGGCTGTTGACTTTAACTGGACTGACTGGTCTCTACTGTAGGAGGCTGTTGACTTTAACTGGACTGACTGACTGGTCTCTACTGTAGGAGGCTGTTGACTTTAACTGGACTGGACTGACTGGTCTCTACTGGTCTCTGGAGGCTGTTGACTTTAACTGGACTGACTGACTGGTCTCTACTGTTGGAGGCTGTTGACTTTAACTGGACTGACTGACTGGTCTCTACTGTTGGAGGCTGTTGACTTTAACTGGACTGACTGACTGGTCTCTACTGTAGGAGGCTGTTGACTTTAACTGGACTGACTGGTCTCTACTGTTGGAGGCTGTTGACTTTAACTGGACTGACTGGTCTCTACTGTAGGAGGCTGTTGACTTTAACTGGACTGACTGACTGGTCTCTACTGTTGGAGGCTGTTGACTTTAACTGGACTGACTGACTGGTCTCTACTGTAGGAGGCTGTTGACTTTAACTGGACTGACTGACTGGACTGACTGGTCTCTACTGTAGGAGGCTGTTGACTTTAACTGGACTGACTGACTGGTCTCTACTGTTGGAGGCTGTTGACTTTAACTGGACTGACTGACTGGTCTCTACTGTTGGAGGCTGTTGACTTTAACTGGACTGACTGACTGGTCTCTACTGTTGGAGGCTGTTGACTTTAACTGGACTGACTGACTGGTCTCTACTGTTGGAGGCTGTTGACTTTAACTGGACTGACTGACTGGTCTCTACTGTTGGAGGCTGTTGACTTTAACTGGACTGACTGACTGGTCTCTACTGTTGGAGGCTGTTGACTTTAACTGGACTGACTGGTCTCTACTGTTGGAGGCTGTTGACTTTAACTGGACTGACTGACTGGTCTCTACTGTTGGAGGCTGTTGACTTTAACTGGACTGACTGACTGGTCTCTACTGTAGGAGGCTGTTGACTTTAACTGGACTGACTGACTGGTCTCTACTGTTGGAGGCTGTTGACTTTAACTGGACTGACTGACTGGTCTCTACTGTTGGAGGCTGTTGACTTTAACTGGACTGACTGACTGGTCTCTACTGTTGGAGGCTGTTGACTTTAACTGGACTGACTGACTGGTCTCTACTGTTGGAGGCTGTTGACTTTAACTGGACTGACTGGTCTCTACTGTAGGAGGCTGTTGACTTTAACTGACTGACTGACTGGTCTCTACTGTTGGAGGCTGTTGACTTTAACTGGACTGACTGACTGGTCTCTACTGTAGGAGGCTGTTGACTTTAACTGGACTGACTGACTGGTCTCTACTGTTGGAGGCTGTTGACTTTAACTGGACTGACTGACTGGTCTCTACTGTTGGAGGCTGTTGACTTTAACTGGACTGACTGGTCTCTACTGAGGAGGCTGTTGACTTTAACTGGACTGACTGACTGGTCTCTACTGTAGGAGGCTGTTGACTTTAACTGGACTGACTGGTCTCTACTGTTGGAGGCTGTTGACTTTAACTGACTGACTGGTCTCTACTGTTGGAGGCTGTTGACTTTAACTGGACTGACTGACTGGTCTCTACTGTTGGAGGCTGTTGACTTTAACTGGACTGACTGACTGGTCTCTACTGTTGGAGGCTGTTGACTTTAACTGGACTGACTGACTGGTCTCTACTGTTGGAGGCTGTTGACTTTAACTGGACTGACTGACTGGTCTCTACTGTTGGAGGCTGTTGACTTTAACTGGACTGACTGACTGGTCTCTACTGTTGGAGGCTGTTGACTTTAACTGGACTGACTGACTGGTCTCTACTGTAGGAGGCTGTTGACTTTAACTGGACTGACTGACTGGTCTCTACTGTTGGAGGCTGTTGACTTTAACTGGACTGACTGACTGGTCTCTACTGTTGGAGGCTGTTGACTTTAACTGGACTGACTGACTGGTCTCTACTGTAGGAGGCTGTTGACTTTAACTGGACTGACTGACTGGTCTCTACTGTTGGAGGCTGTTGACTTTAACTGGACTGACTGACTGGTCTCTACTGTAGGAGGCTGTTGACTTTAACTGGACTGACTGACTGGTCTCTACTGTTGGAGGCTGTTGACTTTAACTGGACTGACTGACTGGTCTCTACTGTAGGAGGCTGTTGACTTTAACTGGACTGACTGACTGGTCTCTTGGAGGCTGTTGACTTTAACTGGACTGACTGACTGGTCTCTACTGTAGGAGGCTGTTGACTTTAACTGGACTGACTGACTGGTCTCTACTGTAGGAGGCTGTTGACTTTAACTGGACTGACTGACTGGTCTCTACTGTTGGAGGCTGTTGACTTTAACTGGACTGACTGACTGGTCTCTACTGTTGGAGGCTGTTGACTTTAACTGGACTGACTGGTCTCTCTACTGTTGGAGGTCTCTACTGTTGGAGGCCTGTTGACTTTAACTGGACTGACTGACTGGTCTCTACTGTAGGAGGCTGTTGACTTTAACTGGACTGACTGGTCTCTACTGTAGGAGGCTGTTGACTTTAACTGGACTGACTGACTGGTCTCTACTGTAGGAGGCTGTTGACTTTAACTGGACTGACTGGTCTCTACTGTTGGAGGCTGTTGACTTTAACTGGACTGACTGACTGGTCTCTACTGTAGGAGGCTGTTGACTTTAACTGGACTGACTGGTCTCTACTGTTGGAGGCTGTTGACTTTAACTGGACTGACTGACTGGTCTCTACTGTTGGAGGCTGTTGACTTTAACTGGACTGACTGACTGGTCTCTACTGTTGGAGGCTGTTGACTTTAACTGACTGACTGACTGGTCTCTACTGTTGGAGGCTGTTGACTTTAACTGGACTGACTGACTGGTCTCTACTGTTGGAGGCTGTTGACTTTAACTGGACTGACTTAGGAGGCTGTTGACTTTAGGCTGTTGACTTTAACTGACTGACTGACTGGACTGACTGGTCTCTACTGTTGGAGGCTGTTGACTTTAACTGGACTGACTGACTGGTCTCTACTGTAGGAGGCTGTTGACTTTAACTGGACTGACTGGTCTCTACTGTTGGAGGCTGTTGACTTTAACTGGACTGACTGACTGGTCTCTACTGTTGGAGGCTGTTGACTTTAACTGGACTGACTGACTGGTCTCTACTGTTGGAGGCTGTTGACTTTAACTGGACTGACTGACTGGTCTCTACTGTAGGAGGCTGTTGACTTTAACTGGACTGACTGACTGGTCTCTACTGTTGGAGGCTGTTGACTTTAACTGACTGACTGGTCTCTACTGGAGGCTGTTGACTTTAACTGGACTGACTGGTCTCTACTAGGAGGCTGTTGACTTTAACTCTGACTGGTCTCTACTGTTGGAGGCTGTTGACTTTAACTGGACTGACTGACTGGTCTCTACTGTTGGAGGCTGTTGACTTTAACTGGACTGACTGACTGGTCTCTACTGTAGGAGGCTGTTGACTTTAACTGGACTGACTGGTCTCTACTGGAGGCTGTTGACTTTAACTGGACTGACTGGTCTCTACTGTTGGAGGCTGACTTTAACTGGACTGACTGACTGGTCTCTACTGTTGGAGGCTGTTGACTTTAACTGGACTGACTGACTGGTCTCTACTGTAGGAGGCTGTTGACTTTAACTGGACTGACTGACTGGTCTCTACTGTAGGAGGCTGTTGACTTTAACTGGACTGACTGACTGGTCTCTACTGTTGGAGGCTGTTGACTTTAACTGGACTGACTGACTGGTCTCTACTGTAGGAGGCTGTTGACTTTAACTGACTGACTGACTGGTCTCTACTGTTGGAGGCTGTTGACTTTAACTGGACTGACTGACTGGTCTCTACTGTTGGAGGCTGTTGACTTTAACTGGACTGACTGACTGGTCTCTACTGTTGGAGGCTGTTGACTTTAACTGGACTGACTGACTGGTCTCTACTGTAGGAGGCTGTTGACTTTAACTGGACTGACTGACTGGTCTCTACTGTTGGAGGCTGTTGACTTTAACTGGACTGACTGACTGGTCTCTACTGTAGGAGGCTGTTGACTTTAACTGGACTGGAGGCTGTTGACTGACTGGTCTCTACTGTAGGAGGCTGTTGACTTTAACTGGACTGACTGGTCTCTACTGTTGGAGGCTGTTGACTTTAACTGGACTGACTGACTGGTCTCTACTGTTGGAGGCTGTTGACTTTAACTGGACTGACTGACTGGTCTCTACTGTTGGAGGCTGTTGACTTTAACTGGACTGACTGACTGGTCTCTACTGTAGGAGGCTGTTGACTTTAACTGGACTGACTGACTGGTCTCTACTGTAGGAGGCTGTTGACTTTAACTGGACTGACTGGTCTCTACTGTTGGAGGCTGTTGACTTTAACTGGACTGACTGGTCTCTACTGTAGGAGGCTGTTGACTTTAACTGGACTGACTGACTGGTCTCTACTGTTGGAGGCTGTTGACTTTAACTGGACTGACTGACTGGTCTCTACTGTTGGAGGCTGTTGACTTTAACTGGACTGACTGGTCTCTACTGTTGGAGGCTGACTTTAACTGGACTGACTGGTCTCTACTGTTGGAGGCTGTTGACTTTAACTGGACTGACTGACTGGTCTCTACTGTTGGAGGCTGTTGACTTTAACTGGACTGACTGACTGGTCTCTACTGTTGGAGGCTGTTGACTTTAACTGGACTGACTGACTGGTCTCTACTGTTGGAGGCTGTTGACTTTAACTGGACTGACTGACTGGTCTCTACTGTTGGAGGCTGTTGACTTTAACTGGACTGACTGACTGGTCTCTACTGTTGGAGGCTGTTGACTTTAACTGGACTGACTGACTGGTCTCTACTGTAGGAGGCTGTTGACTTTAACTGGACTGACTGACTGGTCTCTACTGTAGGAGGCTGTTGACTTTAACTGGACTGACTGACTGGTCTCTACTGTTGGAGGCTGTTGACTTTAACTGGACTGACTGACTGGTCTCTACTGTAGGAGGCTGTTGACTTTAACTGGACTGACTGACTGGTCTCTACTGTTGGAGGCTGTTGACTTTAACTGGACTGACTGACTGGTCTCTACTGTTGGAGGCTGTTGACTTTAACTGGACTGACTGACTGGTCTCTACTGTTGGAGGCTGTTGACTTTAACTGGACTGACTGACTGGTCTCTACTGTTGGAGGCTGTTGACTTTAACTGGACTGACTGACTGGTCTCTACTGTAGGAGGCTGTTGACTTTGGTCTGGTCTCTACTGTAGGAGGCTGTTGACTTTAACTGGACTGACTGACTGGTCTCTACTGTAGGAGGCTGTTGACTTTAACTGGACTGACTGACTGGTCTCTACTGTTGGAGGCTGTTGACTTTAACTGGACTGACTGACTGGTCTCTACTGTAGGAGGCTGTTGACTTTAACTGGACTGACTGACTGGTCTCTACTGTTGGAGGCTGATGACTTTAACTGGACTGACTGACTGGTCTCTACTGTTGGAGGCTGTTGACTTTAACTGGACTGACTGACTGGTCTCTACTGTTGGAGGCTGTTGATTTTAACTGGACTGACTGACTGGTCTCTACTGTTGGAGGCTGTTGACTTTAACTGGACTGACTGACTGGTCTCTACTGTTGGAGGCTGTTGACTTTAACTGGACTGACTGACTGGTCTCTACTGTTGGAGGCTGTTGACTTTAACTGGACTGACTGACTGGTCTCTACTGTTGGAGGCTGTTGACTTTAACTGGACTGACTGACTGGTCTCTACTGTAGGAGGCTGTTGACTTTAACTGGACTGACTGGTCTCTACTGTTGGAGGCTGTTGACTTTAACTGGACTGACTGACTGGTCTCTACTGTTGGAGGCTGTTGACTTTAACTGGACTGACTGACTGGTCTCTACTGTTGGAGGCTGTTGACTTTAACTGGACTGACTGGTCTCTACTGTTGGAGGCTGTTGACTTTAACTGGACTGACTGACTGGTCTCTACTGTTGGAGGCTGTTGACTTTAACTGGACTGACTGACTGGTCTCTACTGTTGGAGGCTGTTGACTTTAACTGGACTGACTGGTCTCTACTGTAGGAGGCTGTTGACTTTAACTGGACTGACTGACTGGTCTCTACTGAGGCTGGTCTCTACTGGTCTCTTGGAGGCTGTTGACTTTAACTGGACTGACTGACTGGTCTCTACTGTTGGAGGCTGTTGACTTTAACTGGACTGACTGACTGGTCTCTACTGTTGGAGGCTGTTGACTTTAACTGGACTGACTGACTGGTCTCTACTGTAGGAGGCTGTTGACTTTAACTGGACTGACTGACTGGTCTCTACTGTTGGAGGCTGTTGACTTTAACTGGACTGACTGACTGGTCTCTACTGTTGGAGGCTGTTGACTTTAACTGGACTGACTGACTGGTCTCTACTGTTGGAGGCTGTTGACTTTAACTGGACTGACTGACTGGTCTCTACTGTAGGAGGCTGTTGACTTTAACTGGACTGACTGACTGGTCTCTACTGTAGGAGGCTGTTGACTTTAACTGGACTGACTGACTGGTCTCTACTGTTGGAGGCTGTTGACTTTAACTGGACTGACTGACTGGTCTCTACTGTAGGAGGCTGTTGACTTTAACTGACTGACTGACTGGTCTCTACTGTAGGAGGCTGTTGACTTTAACTGGACTGACTGACTGGTCTCTACTGTGGAGGCTGTTGACTTTAACTGGACTGACTGGTCTCTACTGTTGGAGGCTGTTGACTTTAACTGGACTGACTGACTGGTCTCTACTGTAGGAGGCTGTTGACTTTAACTGGACTGACTGGTCTCTACTGTTGGAGGCTGTTGACTTTAACTGGACTGACTGACTGGTCTCTACTGTTGGAGGCTGTTGACTTTAACTGGACTGACTGACTGGTCTCTACTGTTGGAGGCTGTTGACTTTAACTGACTGACTGGTCTCTACTGTGGAGGCTGTTGACTTTAACTGGACTGACTGACTGGTCTCTACTGTTGGAGGCTGTTGACTTTAACTGGACTGACTGACTGGTCTCTACTGTAGGAGGCTGTTGACTTTAACTGGACTGACTGACTGGTCTCTACTGTTGGAGGCTGTTGACTTTAACTGGACTGACTGACTGGTCTCTACTAGGAGGCTGTTGACTTTAACTGGACTGACTGGTCTCTACTGTTGGAGGCTGTTGACTTTAACTGGACTGACTGACTGGTCTCTACTGTTGGAGGCTGTTGACTTTAACTGGACTGACTGACTGGTCTCTACTGTTGGAGGCTGTTGACTTTAACTGGACTGACTGACTGGTCTCTACTGTAGGAGGCTGTTGACTTTAACTGGACTGACTGACTGGTCTCTACTGTAGGAGGCTGACTGACTGGTTTAACTGTTGACTTTAACTGGACTGACTGGTCTCTACTGTAGGAGGCTGTTGACTTTAACTGGACTGACTGACTGGTCTCTACTGTTGGAGGCTGTTGACTTTAACTGGACTGACTGACTGGTCTCTACTGTTGGAGGCTGTTGACTTTAACTGGACTGACTGACTGGTCTCTACTGTTGGAGGCTGTTGACTTTAACTGGACTGACTGGTCTCTACTGTTGGAGGCTGTTGACTTTAACTGGACTGACTGACTGGTCTCTACTGTTGGAGGCTGTTGACTTTAACTGGACTGACTGACTGGTCTCTACTGTAGGAGGCTGTTGACTTTAACTGGACTGACTGACTGGTCTCTACTGTGGAGGCTGTTGACTTTAACTGGACTGACTGACTGGTCTCTACTGTAGGAGGCTGTTGACTTTAACTGGACTGACTGGTCTCTACTGTTGGAGGCTGTTGACTTTAACTGGACTGACTGACTGGTCTCTACTGTTGGAGGCTGTTGACTTTAACTGGACTGACTGACTGGTCTCTACTGTTGGAGGCTGTTGACTTTAACTGGACTGACTGACTGGTCTCTACTGTAGGAGGCTGTTGACTTTAACTGGACTGACTGACTGGTCTCTACTGTTGGAGGCTGTTGACTTTAACTGGACTGACTGACTGGTCTCTACTGTTGGAGGCTGTTGACTTTAACTGGACTGACTGGTCTCTACTGTAGGAGGCTGTTGACTTTAACTGGACTGACTGACTGGTCTCTACTGTTGGAGGCTGTTGACTTTAACTGGACTGACTGACTGGTCTCTACTGTAGGAGGCTGTTGACTTTAACTGACTGACTGACTGGTCTCTACTGTTGGAGGCTGTTGACTTTAACTGGACTGACTGGTCTCTACTGTTGGAGGCTGTTGACTTTAACTGGACTGACTGACTGGTCTCTACTGTTGGAGGCTGTTGACTTTAACTGGACTGACTGACTGGTCTCTACTGTTGGAGGCTGTTGACTTTAACTGGACTGACTGACTGGTCTCTACTGTTGGAGGCTGTTGACTTTAACTGGACTGACTGACTGGTCTCTACTGTTGGAGGCTGTTGACTTTAACTGGACTGACTGACTGGTCTCTACTGTTGGAGGCTGTTGACTTTAACTGGACTGACTGACTGGTCTCTACTGTTGGAGGCTGTTGACTTTAACTGGACTGACTGACTGGTCTCTACTGTTGGAGGCTGTTGACTTTAACTGGACTGACTGACTGGTCTCTACTGTTGGAGGCTGTTGACTTTAACTGGACTGACTGACTGGTCTCTACTGTAGGAGGCTGTTGACTTTAACTGGACTGACTGACTGGTCTCTACTGTAGGAGGCTGTTGACTTTAACTGGACTGACTGACTGGTCTCTACTGTTGGAGGCTGTTGACTTTAACTGACTGACTGACTGGTCTCTACTGTGGAGGCTGTTGACTTTAACTGGACTGACTGGTCTCTACTGTTGGAGGCTGTTGACTTTAACTGGACTGACTGACTGGTCTCTACTGTTGGAGGCTGTTGACTTTAACTGGACTGACTGACTGGTCTCTACTGTTGGAGGCTGTTGACTTTAACTGGACTGACTGACTGGTCTCTACTGTTGGAGGCTGTTGACTTTAACTGGACTGA
This sequence comes from Oncorhynchus tshawytscha, assembly GCF_018296145.1. NCBI lineage: Eukaryota > Metazoa > Chordata > Actinopteri > Salmoniformes > Salmonidae > Oncorhynchus > Oncorhynchus tshawytscha. Next base: position 22,344,934 of record NC_056456.1, on the reverse strand, counting down.
CTGACTGGTCTCTACTGTAGGAGGCTGTTGACTTTAACTGGACTGACTGGTCTCTACTGTTGGAGGCTGTTGACTTTAACTGGACTGACTGACTGGTCTCTACTGTTGGAGGCTGTTGACTTTAACTGGACTGACTGACTGGTCTCTACTGTTGGAGGCTGTTGACTTTAACTGGACTGACTGGTCTCTACTGTAGGAGGCTGTTGACTTTAACTGGACTGACTGACTGGTCTCTACTGTAGGAGGCTGTTGACTTTAACTGGACTGACTGACTGGTCTCTACTGTTGGAGGCTGTTGACTTTAACTGGACTGACTGACTGGTCTCTACTGTTGGAGGCTGTTGACTTTAACTGGACTGACTGACTGGTCTCTACTGTAGGAGGCTGTTGACTTTAACTGGACTGACTGACTGGTCTCTACTGTTGGAGGCTGTTGACTTTAACTGGACTGACTGACTGGTCTCTACTGTTGGAGGCTGTTGACTTTAACTGGACTGACTGACTGGTCTCTACTGTTGGAGGCTGTTGACTTTAACTGGACTGACTGACTGGTCTCTACTGTTGGAGGCTGTTGACTTTAACTGGACTGACTGACTGGTCTCTACTGTTGGAGGCTGTTGACTTTTTACTGACTGGTCTCTACTGTAGGAGGCTGTTGACTTTAACTGGACTGACTGGTCTCTACTGTTGGAGGCTGTTGACTTTAACTGGACTGACTGACTGGTCTCTACTGTTGGAGGCTGTTGACTTTAACTGGACTGACTGACTGACTGGTCTCTACTGTAGGAGGCTGTTGACTTTAACTGGACTGACTGACTGGTCTCTACTGTTGGAGGCTGTTGACTTTAACTGGACTGACTGACTGGTCTCTACTGTTGGAGGCTGTTGACTTTAACTTTGACTGGTCTCTACTGTAGGAGGCTGTTGACTTTAACTGGACTGGTCTCTACTGTTGGAGGCTGTTGACTTTAACTGGACTGACTGACTGGTCTCTACTGTAGGAGGCTGTTGACTTTAACTGGACTGACTGACTGGTCTCTACTGTAGGAGGCTGTTGACTTTAACTGGACTGACTGACTGGTCTCTACTGTAGGAGGCTGTTGACTTTAACTGGACTGACTGACTGGTCCCTACTGTAGGAGGCTGTTGACTTTAACTGGACTGACTGGTCTCTACTGTTGGAGGCTGTTGACTTTAACTGGACTGACTGGTCTCTACTGTAGGAGGCTGTTGACTTTAACTGGACTGACTGACTGGTCTCTACTGTAGGAGGCTGTTGACTTTAACTGGACTGACTGGTCTCTACTGGAGGCTGTTGACTTTAACTGGACTGACTGACTGGTCTCTACTGTTGGAGGCTGTTGACTTTAACTGGACTGACTGACTGGTCTCTACTGTTGGAGGCTGTTGACTTTAACTGGACTGACTGACTGGTCTCTACTGTTGGAGGCTGTTGACTTTAACTGGACTGACTGACTGGTCTCTACTGTTGGAGGCTGTTGACTTTAACTGGACTGACTGACTGGTCTCTACTGTTGGAGGCTGTTGACTTTAACTGGACTGACTGACTGGTCTCTACTGTAGGAGGCTGTTGACTTTAACTGGACTGACTGACTGGTCTCTACTGTTGGAGGCTGTTGACTTTAACTGGACTGACTGACTGGTCTCTCTGGAGGCTGTTGACTTTAACTGGGACTGACTGGTCTCTACTGTTGGAGGCTGTTGACTTTAACTGGACTGACTGACTGGTCTCTACTGTTGGAGGCTGTTGACTTTAACTGGACTGACTGACTGGTCTCTACTGTTGGAGGCTGTTGACTTTAACTGGACTGACTGACTGGTCTCTACTGTTGGAGGCTGTTGACTTTAACTGGACTGACTGACTGGTCTCTACTGTTGGAGGCTGTTGACTTTTAACTGGTCTCTACTGTTGGAGGCTGACTTTAACTGGTCTCTGGTCTACTGTAGGAGGCTGTTGACTTTAACTGGACTGACTGACTGGTCTCTACTGTTGGAGGCTGTTGACTTTAACTGGACTGACTGACTGGTCTCTACTGTAGGAGGCTGTTGACTTTAACTGGACTGACTGACTGGTCTCTACTGTTGGAGGCTGTTGACTTTAACTAACTGACTGACTGGTCTCTACTGTAGGAGGCTGTTGACTTTAACTGGACTGACTGACTGGTCTCTACTGTTGGAGGCTGTTGACTTTAACTGGACTGACTGACTGGTCTCTACTGTAGGAGGCTGTTGACTTTAACTGACTGACTGACTGGTCTCTACTGTTGGAGGCTGTTGACTTTAACTGGACTGACTGACTGGTCTCTACTGTAGGAGGCTGTTGACTTTAACTGGACTGACTGGTCTCTACTGTTGGAGGCTGTTGACTTTAACTGGACTGACTGACTGGTCTCTACTGTAGGAGGCTGTTGACTTTAACTGGACTGACTGACTGGTCTCTACTGTTGGAGGCTGTTGACTTTAACTGGACTGACTGACTGGTCTCTACTGTTGGAGGCTGTTGACTTTAACTGGACTGACTGACTGGTCTCTACTGTTGGAGGCTGTTGACTTTAACTGACTGACTGACTGGTCTCTACTGTAGGAGGCTGTTGACTTTAACTGGACTGACTGACTGGTCTCTACTGTTGGAGGCTGTTGACTTTAACTGGACTGACTGACTGGTCTCTACTGTAGGAGGCTGTTGACTTTAACTGGACTGACTGACTGGTCTCTACTGTTGGAGGACTTTAACTGGACTGACTGACTTTAGGAGGCTGTTGACTTTAACTGACTGACTGGTCTCTACTGTTGGAGGCTGTTGACTTTAACTGGACTGACTGACTGGTCTCTACTGTTGGAGGCTGTTGACTTTAACTGGACTGACTGACTGGTCTCTACTGTTGGAGGCTGTTGACTTTAACTGGACTGACTGACTGGTCTCTACTGTTGGAGGCTGTTGACTTTAACTGGACTGACTGACTGGTCTCTACTGTTGTAGGAGGCTGTTGACTTTAACTGGACTGACTGACTGGTCTCTACTGTTGGAGGCTGTTGACTTTAACTGGACTGACTGACTGGTCTCTACTGTAGGAGGCTGTTGACTTTAACTGGACTGACTGACTGGTCTCTACTGTTGGAGGCTGTTGACTTTAACTGGACTGACTGACTGGTCTCTACTGTTGGAGGCTGTTGACTTTAACTGGACTGACTGACTGGTCTCTACTGTAGGAGGCTGTTGACTTTAACTGGACTGACTGACTGGTCTCTACTGTTGGAGGCTGACTGACTGACTGGTCTCTACTTAGGAGGCTGACTGGACTGACTGGTCTAACTGTTGGAGGCTGTTGACTTTAACTGGACTGACTGACTGGTCTCTACTGTTGGAGGCTGTTGACTTTAACTGGACTGACTGACTGGTCTCTACTGTAGGAGGCTGTTGACTTTAACTGGACTGACTGACTGGTCTCTACTGTAGGAGGCTGTTGACTTTAACTGGACTGACTGACTGGTCTCTACTGTTGGAGGCTGTTGACTTTAACTGGACTGACTGACTGGTCTCTACTGTAGGAGGCTGTTGACTTTAACTGGACTGACTGACTGGTCTCTACTGTTGGAGGCTGTTGACTTTAACTGGACTGACTGACTGGTCTCTACTGTTGGAGGCTGTTGACTTTAACTGGACTGACTGACTGGTCTCTACTGTTGGAGGCTGTTGACTTTAACTGACTGACTGACTGGTCTCTACTGTAGGAGGCTGTTGACTTTAACTGACTGACTGACTGGTCTCTACTGTTGGAGGCTGTTGACTTTAACTGGACTGACTGACTGGTCTCTACTGTAGGAGGCTGTTGACTTTAACTGGACTGACTGACTGGTCTCTACTGTTGGAGGCTGTTGACTTTAACTGGACTGACTGACTGGTCTCTACTGTAGGAGGCTGTTGACTTTAACTGGACTGACTGGTCTCTACTGTTGGAGGCTGTTGACTTTAACTGGACTGACTGACTGGTCTCTACTGTTGGAGGCTGTTGACTTTAACTGGACTGACTGGTCTCTACTGTTGGACTGACTGACTGGTCTCTACTGTTGGAGGCTGTTGACTTTAACTGGACTGACTGACTGGTCTCTACTGTAGGAGGCTGTTGACTTTAACTGGACTGACTGACTGGTCTCTACTGTTGGAGGCTGTTGACTTTAACTGGACTGACTGACTGGTCTCTACTGTAGGAGGCTGTTGACTTTAACTGGACTGACTGACTGGTCTCTACTGTGGAGGCTGTTGAGGCTGTTGACTGGTCTTACTGTAGGAACTGGACTGACTGACTGGTCTCTACTGTAGGAGGCTGTTGACTTTAACTGACTGACTGACTGGTCTCTACTGTTGGAGGCTGTTGACTTTAACTGGACTGACTGACTGGTCTCTACTGTTGGAGGCTGTTGACTTTAACTGGACTGACTGACTGGTCTCTACTGTTGGAGGCTGTTGACTTTAACTGGACTGACTGACTGGTCTCTACTGTTGGAGGCTGTTGACTTTAACTGGACTGACTGACTGGTCTCTACTGTTGGAGGCTGTTGACTTTAACTGGACTGACTGACTGGTCTCTACTGTAGGAGGCTGTTGACTTTAACTGGACTGACTGACTGGTCTCTACTGTAGGAGGCTGTTGACTTTAACTGGACTGACTGACTGGTCTCTACTGTTGGAGGTCTAACTACTGTTGGAGGCTGTTGACTTTAACTGGACTGACTGACTGGTCTCTACTGTTGGAGGCTGTTGACTTTAACTGGACTGACTGACTGGTCTCTACTGTTGGAGGCTGTTGACTTTAACTGGACTGACTGACTGGTCTCTACTGTTGGAGGCTGTTGACTTTAACTGGACTGACTGACTGGTCTCTACTGTTGGAGGCTGTTGACTTTAACTTTAACTGGACTGACTGACTGGTCTCTACTGTTGGAGGCTGTTGACTTTAACTGGACTGACTGACTGGTCTCTACTGTAGGAGGCTGTTGACTTTACTGGACTGGACTGACTGGTCTCTACTGTAGGAGGCTGTTGACTTTAACTGGACTGACTGACTGGTCTCTACTGTTGGAGGCTGTTGACTTTAACTGGACTGACTGACTGGTCTCTACTGTTGGAGGCTGTTGACTTTAACTGGACTGACTGACTGGTCTCTACTAGGAGGCTGTTGACTTTAACTGGACTGACTGGTCTCTACTGTTGGAGGCTGTTGACTTTAACTGGACTGACTGACTGGTCTCTACTGTTGGAGGCTGTTGACTTTAACTGGACTGACTGACTGGTCTCTACTGTTGGAGGCTGTTGACTTTAACTGGACTGACTGGTCTCTACTGTAGGAGGCTGTTGACTTTAACTGGACTGACTGACTGGTCTCTACTGTTGGAGGCTGTTGACTTTAACTGGACTGACTGACTGGTCTCTACTGTAGGAGGCTGTTGACTTTAACTGGACTGACTGGTCTCTACTGTTGGAGGCTGTTGACTTTAACTGGACTGACTGACTGGTCTCTACTGTAGGAGGCTGTTGACTTTAACTGACTGACTGACTGGTCTCTACTGTTGGAGGCTGTTGACTTTAACTGGACTGACTGACTGGTCTCTACTGTTGGAGGCTGTTGACTTTAACTGGACTGACTGACTGGTCTCTACTGTTGGAGGCTGTTGACTTTAACTGGACTGACTGACTGGTCTCTACTGTTGGAGGCTGTTGACTTTAACTGGACTGACTGACTGGTCTCTACTGTAGGAGGCTGTTGACTTTAACTGGACTGACTGACTGGTCTCTACTGTGGAGGCTGTTGACTTTAACTGGACTGACTGGTCTCTACTGTTGGAGGCTGTTGACTTTAACTGGACTGACTGACTGGTCTCTACTGTTGGAGGCTGTTGACTTTAACTGGACTGACTGACTGGTCTCTACTGTTGGAGGCTGTTGACTTTAACTGGACTGACTGACTGGTCTCTACTGTTGGAGGCTGTTGACTTTAACTGGACTGACTGACTGGTCTCTACTGTTGGAGGCTGTTGACTTTAACTGGACTGACTGACTGGTCTCTACTGTAGGAGGCTGTTGACTTTAACTGGACTGACTGACTGGTCTCTACTGTTGGAGGCTGTTGACTTTAACTGGACTGACTGACTGGTCTCTACTGTTGGAGGCTGTTGACTTTAACTGGACTGACTGACTGGTCTCTACTGTAGGAGGCTGTTGACTTTAACTGGACTGACTGACTGGTCTCTACTGTAGGAGGCTGTTGACTTTAACTGGACTGACTGACTGGTCTCTACTGTTGGAGGCTGTTGACTTTAACTGGACTGACTGGTCTCTACTGTTGGAGGCTGTTGACTTTAACTGGACTGACTGGTCTCTACTGTAGGAGGCTGTTGACTTTAACTGGACTGACTGGTCTCTACTGTTGGAGGCTGTTGACTTTAACTGGACTGACTGACTGGTCTCTACTGTAGGAGGCTGTTGACTTTAACTGGACTGACTGGTCTCTACTGTTGGAGGCTGTTGACTTTAACTGGACTGACTGACTGGTCTCTACTGTAGGAGGCTGTTGACTTTAACTGGACTGACTGGTCTCTACTGTTGGAGGCTGTTGACTTTAACTGGACTGACTGACTGGTCTCTACTGTTGGAGGCTGTTGACTTTAACTGGACTGACTGACTGGTCTCTACTGTTGGAGGCTGTTGACTTTAACTGGACTGACTGGTCTCTACTGTGGAGGCTGTTGACTTTAACTGGACTGACTGACTGGTCTCTACTGTTGGAGGCTGTTGACTTTAACTGGACTGACTGACTGGTCTCTACTGTAGGAGGCTGTTGACTTTAACTGGACTGACTGGTCTCTACTGTTGGAGGCTGTTGACTTTAACTGGACTGACTGACTGGTCTCTACTGTTGGAGGCTGTTGACTTTAACTGGACTGACTGACTGGTCTCTACTGTTGGAGGCTGTTGACTTTAACTGGACTGACTGACTGGTCTCTACTGTTGGAGGCTGTTGACTTTAACTGGACTGACTGACTGGTCTCTACTGTTGGAGGCTGTTGACTTTAACTGGGACTGACTGGTCTCTACTGTAGGAGGCTGTTGACTTTAACTGGACTGACTGACTGGTCTCTACTGTTGGAGGCTGTTGACTTTAACTGGACTGACTGGTCTCTACTGTTGGAGGCTGTTGACTTTAACTGGACTGACTGGTCTCTACTGTTGGAGGCTGTTGACTTTAACTGGACTGACTGACTGGTCTCTACTGTTGGAGGCTGTTGACTTTAACTGGACTGACTGACTGGTCTCTACTGTTGGAGGCTGTTGACTTTAACTGGACTGACTGACTGGTCTCTACTGTAGGAGGCTGTTGACTTTAACTGGACTGACTGACTGGTCTCTACTGTTGGAGGCTGTTGACTTTAACTGGAGGACTGGTCTCTACTGTTGGAGGCTGTTGACTTTAACTGGACTGACTGACTGGTCTCTACTGTTGGAGGCTGTTGACTTTAACTGGACTGACTGACTGGTCTCTACTGTAGGAGGCTGTTGACTTTAACTGGACTGACTGACTGGTCTCTACTGTAGGAGGCTGTTGACTTTAACTGGACTGACTGACTGGTCTCTACTGTTGGAGGCTGTTGACTTTAACTGGACTGACTGACTGGTCTCTACTGTAGGAGGCTGTTGACTTTAACTGGACTGACTGGTCTCTACTGTTGGAGGCTGTTGACTTTAACTGGACTGACTGACTGGTCTCTACTGTTGGAGGCTGTTGACTTTAACTGGACTGACTGACTGGTCTCTACTGTAGGAGGCTGTTGACTTTAACTGGACTGACTGACTGGTCTCTACTGTAGGAGGCTGTTGACTTTAACTGGACTGACTGGTCTCTACTGTAGGAGGCTGTTGACTTTAACTGGACTGACTGACTGGTCTCTACTGTAGGAGGCTGTTGACTTTAACTGGACTGACTGACTGGTCTCTACTGTTGGAGGCTGTTGACTTTAACTGGACTGACTGACTGGTCTCTACTAGGAGGCTGTTGACTTTAACTGGACTGACTGGTCTCTACTGTTGGAGGCTGTTGACTTTAACTGGACTGACTGGTCTCTACTGTTGGAGGCTGTTGACTTTAACTGGACTGACTGACTGGTCTCTACTGTTGGAGGCTGTTGACTTTAACTGGACTGACTGACTGGTCTCTACTGTTGGAGGCTGTTGACTTTAACTGGACTGACTGACTGGTCTCTACTGTTGGAGGCTGTTGATTTTAACTGGACTGACTGACTGGTCTCTACTGTTGGAGGCTGTTGACTTTAACTGGACTGACTGACTGGTCTCTACTGTAGGAGGCTGTTGACTTTAACTGGACTGACTGACTGACTGGTCTCTACTGTAGGAGGCTGTTGACTTTAACTGGACTGACTGACTGGTCTCTACTGTTGGAGGCTGTTGACTTTAACTGGACTGACTGACTGGTCTCTACTGTTGGAGGCTGTTGACTTTAACTGGACTGACTGACTGGTCTCTACTGTAGGAGGCTGTTGACTTTAACTGGACTGACTGACTGGTCTCTACTGTTGGAGGCTGTTGACTTTAACTGGACTGACTGACTGGTCTCTACTGTTGGAGGCTGTTGACTTTAACTGGACTGACTGACTGGTCTCTACTGTTGGAGGCTGTTGACTTTAACTGGACTGACTGACTGGTCTCTACTGTTGGAGGCTGTTGACTTTAACTGGACTGACTGGTCTCTACTGTTGGAGGCTGTTGACTTTAACTGGACTGACTGACTGGTCTCTACTGTTGGAGGCTGTTGACTTTAACTGGACTGACTGACTGGTCTCTACTGTTGGAGGCTGTTGACTTTAACTGGACTGACTGGTCTCTACTGTAGGAGGCTGTTGACTTTAACTGGACTGACTGACTGGTCTCTACTGTAGGAGGCTGTTGACTTTAACTGGACTGACTGGTCTCTACTGTTGGAGGCTGTTGACTTTAACTGGACTGACTGGTCTCTACTGTAGGAGGCTGTTGACTTTAACTGGACTGACTGACTGGTCTCTACTGTTGGAGGCTGTTGACTTTAACTGGACTGACTGACTGGTCTCTACTGTAGGAGGCTGTTGACTTTAACTGGACTGACTGGTCTCTACTGTTGGAGGCTGTTGACTTTAACTGGACTGACTGACTGGTCTCTACTGTTGGAGGCTGTTGACTTTAACTGGACTGACTGACTGGTCTCTACTGTTGGAGGCTGTTGACTTTAACTGGACTGACTGACTGGTCTCTACTGTTGGAGGCTGTTGACTTTAACTGGACTGACTGACTGGTCTCTACTGTTGGAGGCTGTTGATTTTAACTGGACTGACTGACTGGTCTCTACTGTTGGAGGCTGTTGACTTTAACTGGACTGACTGACTGGTCTCTACTGTAGGAGGCTGTTGACTTTAACTGGACTGACTGACTGGTCTCTACTGTAGGAGGCTGTTGACTTTAACTGGACTGACTGACTGGTCTCTACTGTTGGAGGCTGTTGACTTTAACTGGACTGACTGACTGGTCTCTACTGTTGGAGGCTGTTGACTTTAACTGGACTGACTGACTGGTCTCTACTGTAGGAGGCTGTTGACTTTAACTGGACTGACTGACTGGTCTCTACTGTTGGAGGCTGACTTTAACTGGACTGACTGACTGGTCTCTACTGTTGGAGGCTGTTGACTTTAACTGACTGACTGGTCTCTACTGTTGGAGGCTGTTGACTTTAACTGGACTGACTGACTGGTCTCTACTGTTGGAGGCTGTTGACTTTAACTGGACTGACTGACTGGTCTCTACTGTAGGAGGCTGTTGACTTTAACTGGACTGACTGACTGGTCTCTACTGTAGGAGGCTGTTGACTTTAACTGGACTGACTGACTGGTCTCTACTGTTGGAGGCTGTTGACTTTAACTGGACTGACTGACTGGTCTCTACTGTAGGAGGCTGTTGACTTTAACTGGACTGACTGACTGGTCTCTACTGTAGGAGGCTGTTGACTTTAACTGGACTGACTGACTGGTCTCTACTGTAGGAGGCTGTTGACTTTAACTGGACTGACTGACTGGTCTCTACTGTAGGAGGCTGTTGACTTTAACTGGACTGACTGGTCTCTACTGTTGGAGGCTGTTGACTTTAACTGGACTGACTGGTCTCTACTGTAGGAGGCTGTTGACTTTAACTGGACTGACTGACTGGTCTCTACTGTAGGAGGCTGTTGACTTTAACTGGACTGACTGACTGGTCTCTACTGTAGGAGGCTGTTGACTTTAACTGGACTGACTGGTCTCTACTGTTGGAGGCTGTTGACTTTAACTGGACTGACTGACTGGTCTCTACTGTTGGAGGCTGTTGACTTTAACTGGACTGACTGACTGGTCTCTACTGTTGGAGGCTGTTGACTTTAACTGGACTGACTGACTGGTCTCTACTGTTGGAGGCTGTTGACTTTAACTGGACTGACTGACTGGTCTCTACTGTTGGAGGCTGTTGACTTTAACTGGACTGACTGACTGGTCTCTACTGTTGGAGGCTGTTGACTTTAACTGGACTGACTGACTGGTCTCTACTGTTGGAGGCTGTTGACTTTAACTGGACTGACTGACTGGTCTCTACTGTTGGAGGCTGTTGACTTTAACTGGACTGACTGACTGGTCTCTACTGTTGGAGGCTGTTGACTTTAACTGGACTGACTGACTGGTCTCTACTGTTGGAGGCTGTTGACTTTAACTGGACTGACTGACTGGTCTCTACTGTAGGAGGCTGTTGACTTTAACTGGACTGACTGACTGGTCTCTACTGTTGGAGGCTGTTGACTTTAACTGGACTGACTGACTGGTCTCTACTGTAGGAGGCTGTTGACTTTAACTGGAGGCTGACTGACTGGTCTCTACTGTAGGAGGCTGTTGACTTTAACTGGACTGGACTGGTCTCTACTGTTGGAGGCTGTTGACTTTAACTGGACTGACTGACTGGTCTCTACTGTTGGAGGCTGTTGACTTTAACTGGACTGACTGACTGGTCTCTACTGTTGGAGGCTGTTGACTTTAACTGGACTGACTGACTGGTCTCTACTGTAGGAGGACTTTACTGGACTGTTGACTTTAACTGGACTGACTGACTGGTCTCTACTGTTGGAGGCTGTTGACTTTAACTGGACTGACTGACTGGTCTCTACTGTAGGAGGCTGTTGCTGGTTGACTGGTCTCTTTAACTGTTGACTGACTGACTGGTCTCTACTGTTGGAGGCTGTTGACTTTAACTGGACTGACTGACTGGTCTCTACTGTTGGAGGCTGTTGACTTTAACTGGACTGACTGACTGGTCTCTACTGTTGGAGGCTGTTGACTTTAACTGGACTGACTGACTGGTCTCTACTGTAGGAGGCTGTTGACTTTAACTTGAACTGGTCTCTACTAGGAGGCTGTTGACTTTAACTGGACTGACTGACTGGTCTCTACTGTAGGAGGCTGTTGACTTTAACTGGACTGACTGACTGGTCTCTACTGTTGGAGGCTGTTGACTTTAACTGGACTGACTGACTGGTCTCTACTGTAGGAGGCTGTTGACTTTAACTGGACTGACTGACTGGTCTCTACTGTTGGAGGCTGTTGACTTTAACTGGACTGACTGACTGGTCTCTACTGTAGGAGGCTGTTGACTTTAACTGGACTGACTGACTGACTGGTTGAGGCTGTTAACTGGACTGACTGACTGGTCTCTACTGTTGGAGGCTGTTGACTTTAACTGGACTGACTGACTGGTCTCTACTGTTGGAGGCTGTTGACTTTAACTGGACTGACTGACTGGTCTCTACTGTTGGAGGCTGTTGACTTTAACTGGACTGACTGACTGGTCTCTACTGTTGGAGGCTGTTGACTGGTCTCTACTTAAGGCTTTAACTGGACTGACTTTAACTGACTGACTGGTCTCTACTGTTGGAGGCTGTTGACTTTAACTGGACTGACTGACTGGTCTCTACTGTTGGAGGCTGTTGACTTTAACTGGACTGACTGACTGGTCTCTACTGTTGGAGGCTGTTGACTTTAACTGGACTGACTGACTGGTCTCTACTGTTGGAGGCTGTTGACTTTAACTGGACTGACTGACTGGTCTCTACTGTAGGAGGCTGTTGACTTTAACTGGACTGACTGACTGGTCTCTACTGTTGGAGGCTGTTGACTTTAACTGGACTGACTGACTGGTCTCTACTGTTGGAGGCTGTTGACTTTAACTGGACTGACTGACTGGTCTCTACTGTGGAGGCTGTTGACTTTAACTGGACTGACTGGTCTCTACTGTAGGAGGCTCTCTTTAACTGACTGACTGACTGGTCTCTACTGTTGGAGGCTGTTGACTTTAACTGGACTGACTGACTGGTCTCTACTGTAGGAGGCTGTTGACTTTAACTGGACTGACTGACTGGTCTCTACTGTAGGAGGCTGTTGACTTTAACTGGACTGACTGACTGGTCTCTACTGTAGGAGGCTGTTGACTTTAACTGGACTGACTGACTGGTCTCTACTGTAGGAGGCTGTTGACTTTAACTGGACTGACTGGACTGGCTGTTGTCTGGACTGACTGACTGGTCTCTTAGGAGGCTGTTGACTTTAACTGGACTGACTGACTGGTCTCTACTGTTGGAGGCTGTTGACTTTAACTGGACTGACTGACTGGTCTCTACTGTAGGAGGCTGTTGACTTTAACTGGACTGACTGACTGGTCTCTACTGTAGGACTGTAGGAGGCTGTTGACTTTAACTGGACTGACTGACTGGTCTCTACTGTAGGAGGCTGTTGACTTTAACTGGACTGACTGACTGGTCTCTACTGTAGGAGGCTGTTCACTTTAACTGGACTGACTGACTGGTCTCTACTGTTGGAGGCTGTTGACTTTAACTGGACTGACTGACTAGTCTCTACTGTTGGAGGCTGTTGATTTTAATAGAGTATATGGTGCAATCCTCTCGTGAAAAATATATATATATATACATATATATATGATAACTCAATTAAATAAAAAGTCTCACTCTTTCCTGCAATTTTCCCATTATTTGGTTATAATACCCTGGCCTTTGCTTTCGCTGCTTTTTTTTTTTTTACCTGTTTGCAAGTTTTGGCACATTCATTCCAGCAACATAGCACCCTGTATCTCACTGCTGGTTTGCCTTTGAAGCTAAGCAGGGTAGGTCCCTAGATGGGGTACTAGATGTAGCTGGAAGTAGTTAGAAATTAGAATGTGAAAATGTACATGTGAAACGTCACTCATGTCCAAAAACCACATGTCTGACTCATGAGAACATTTCACACGTAAAAACGTGTTCACGTGTCCACAGCAGTGAAGGCTGCTGAGGGGAGGACGGCTCAGAATAATGGCCAAAATGGAGTAAGTGGAAAGGAATGGTATGAAACCCTTCACCATTTCACATGTAAGAAAACTCCACATTTACTCAAATATTTGTAAAACAAAGTAATTATAAACAAACTGTGCATAAACAAAGTGAAACACATGGTTTTCATGTTTTATACCAATCCATTCACCCCATTTTACTCCCTTCCAGACAATATCATGAGCCGTCCTCCCCTCAGCAGCCTCCACTGATTCACACCAATGACTTTATCTATGAATGGACAAAGCCATTGATCATGTGAAGCCTTTCATTCCGATGTGAAGACTCATTAGCGCATTGAAGTCAGTTTAAGCTCCTTCAGGAAGTGACGTTGCAGGCTAGCACAGTGCTGCCCCCTCTCATTGAGTAACTCAAGTTGAAGGCCGACCGGCTTACTGCAGGCTGCCATTAGCAACTCAATTATCCTCATAACTTCTTCTGTGTGTGATTTTAAAATAATTGATTCAAGGACATACAAATGGTCTATTAGAAGACATTTTTGGTACTATGATTATCTTCAAAAAGTATTTTTATTCACACAGAGATTGACCATGAAGATGGTCATTTTCCCATTCACTATAATGGGGATCCTGTTTTCTGCTACAATGCCTGCAGTACCGCGGTTGGCCTTCTGTGGTTACAATTAGAGGGAACAGTTGTTCATCTCTGGTTCACACGTGTCTGAATGTTTGGGGGGGGTGAAGGCAGGGTCAATTCAGAACTCAAATTTCCATACAATTTGTTCCATTGACTGAAACAACACTGAGCTTTATACTAAAATGAGCAAGGCTGAAACAACACTGAGCTTTATACTAAAATGAGCAATAAAAGCATACTGGTTGCAATCACGTAAAATAAACCTTTTCCAACAGAAATGCCACACATTCAATTATTCCTGTCTTTGCTAGGGCAAATAGGGTGGGATGTTCTGCTCGATGATGGCTTATCTACATTGCTAATCTCTTCTATTTGTCTACTTTAAAAGAGGTATTTATTTCCGTTGACATGCAAATAAGGACCTGGGCTCTCCCTTGATCAAATACACACATCTTGCCTATCACCATAAAGGGGGGCTCCTCGCCCCCAGCCCCAGTATTCACACAGGCCACTTGGCCAGCATGGAGGCTGATGGGGCCCGGAGGCCTGCTGGGCGTGAAATCACCCCCTAACACCATTAGAGACATCCCACCAATCAGACACCATAGGCCTGAGACAGACAACAGCCATTTCAACACATGCCATTTTCATCCAATTCAGCCGAGACGATGTGGAGTGCTGCATTGTAGACAAGAACAGAGGGGGGACTGGTCATTTCCTGCTTCTTCAGTTCAGATCAGAGAGAGAGGGAGAACAGAGAGACACATTGAGAGCATCTAATAACAGATGGATTGCAGGGAGAGATATTACTGGAGAGAGAATTCAAGTAAATGGACTCCATTTGGACAAATTTCCTCATCCTTCTTAAATTACCACTGAGGATTCTGCTGCAGTAACCATAGAGCCTCTTGGTCATCTGACAGGAATCCTGGTTTTGGTCTGGGGCTGGGCGGTCACTCACAAGCCAGCGTTGGAGGCCCTAAACTGCAGCTGCACCACTGACTGCCCCAGAGGACACATCAGTCCTGCCACAGTAAATGCTGCATTAACAGAGCCAATAAAAGCCACTGTCTTTTAGATAAAACCCATCACTCAAGCCAGATCAGTGGACGGTCACTCCCTGTGTTTGTGTTTAGGCCTCTCCAGAGACCAACAGTCATTCTCCTCCTCCTATAGCTGGAAGAAATACCATTTGGGCACCAACAATAGAGAAAGAAAAGAGATGAGAGAGAATGAGAGGGAGAGAAAGGAGCGGCAAACGAGAGGGAGAAACAAGAGACAGACGGGTGGGGAGAGAAGAGAGGAGGAGTAAAAAGTGAACAGAGAAGAGTATTTGGAGTAAAGTAGACATGGACATTCCAGTAGTGGGCACACAGCCATTGCTTGCAGTAGTAAGGGTGCAGACCAGGGGGGCGGAGACTTATGAAGAGTTTCTACCCCCTTTGCTGAGAGGCACACTGCCATGGAGGAAGGGGTGGCTTACATCCACTAATAACCTTCTCATCAGCCAATCAGGATTTGGGGAGTGTGGCTAGTTGGAGGTGGGGGGCAAAGGGAGGAAGTCCTCCAAGATGAGAGGCGCCCTTGAGAGGAGCTATCTGTTATAAAAAATCACCCCCATGTCTTGTGCCTTTATGGAGCGGTGTCTGGCCAATACACAAACACCTAATTAAATTGACACCTCAGCCTTAATCATCACACTGTCAGCCCAACAAATGCTTAGTTTGGGGCCAGGGCACACCCAGATACACTCAAGACACAGTTCAAATAAACATGGATTATTTGAACAGTAGACAGCAAACAAGTGATGTTCCTTCCCAGTGACAGAAAAGGTATTTTATGGCAACACTAGCCCATTCCACAGCTACCGTCCCTTCTCGTCGAGGCATTGTGAAACAAAAGGTTGCGTGGGTAATTCCCTATTCACACCGGGTGAGTAGTGTTGTGTTGTGCTGCTCAGTGTCCACTTAACTCTGAGTCACATGGTTGTATTAATGGATGTCTGGGCCTGCTGACAGCTCCGGGCCTGTGGAGGGGGTTGGAGGCCTTTGTGATCAAAATCAGGCCCTACAGGTAGTGCTGGCTCCTCTATCAACACAGCCATTGTTCACTGTATGCCAACCGCCGGTGTGCAATGCCACAACCTGCCCACAAACGGCTGACGTCACCAGGTTGAGGGCCTGAGGCCGAGGGGCTGTCGGGAAGGGATACGTACGGCCTCCACCGTCCTCCACCCCAACGTCCCAGGGGAATTTTCTGATGTTTCTTTCCATATATCTCTCCAAGCCTAGATCCAAGCTACGCCCTTGCAGCTATACACTGAGACAGGTAGACTGACAGGAACTTCCGCTGACACCACCCGAGCCACATAAAGTGCATTCTTAGACCGAGAGTCAGAGAGAAGAGAGTGAACAACACCCCCGTCTATGTTGTGGAGACCAAGTCTAAACTGAACCTGCCAAGAGGAAGATGAAACCAGTATATGAATGCAGGAGAACTCTCCCTCTCTTGCACGTATTAAATAATAGGAAATGGTGGTCAGAAAAAAGGAATGGAATAACAAAAAGGGGGTTGAATCAGACTCTTGCATCACTACAGATGTCATGTTTTGTCGATTCATCTGTAGAATACAAGACAATGGTTTGGTTAGTGCATTACACACTACCCAGATCTTTAAAACACATTCACCTGCCTGAGAGATCACTTATATCTCAAATACTGATAGAATATTTATTGTTTGCCATTGAGCCATCAAACAACCCTAAGCCTATATCTGTGCAAGTCAATATAGCAGGAGAATGACAAAGAGAGCAGTCGTGGCCTTTATCTTGTGGCAGACGAACGAGGGCCTATCGGCTTGGTAGAAGAGAAGCCCTGTCATTATGTAATTGTAATTCCCTCTGAGATATTCTTTGATAGGCTTTTCCCAGTCCCTTGTCCCCTATCAATCTTTTTACAATTACCTGTCTTGTCTCCCTTAAATCTATAATAGTTGCCTTGGTAACAGGTTGCATCCACCATTGGGTTTGGTCCATTGTTTGATGTAATTATGCACCAAAAGGGGATTCTTTGACGGGGGACAGAGAAGTTGACAAAGATAGCAGGGATGTAGTGGAGGACAATAAGAAGCAGGGGGGTTCCAAGTCATTTTTTACATTAACACGCATTTGTTGCATTTATTTTCCGTTGTCATACAACAGTGAAAGTATCCCGTTGAAAAAAACAAGATGAAAGGAATTGGGAGACACACACACACACACAGACAGACATGGCTGGTGTCCTCTGTTGTGGGCTGTCATCCTGTCATATTCACCCTATATGCACTCGACTGGACTGTAGCACGCATGCTGGGAGTCCTGTCATTACTTACTCTCATACCTGCTGTTTGCTCTGTCTCAGAGCACACCGACAAACAAACAAACACTGTGTTTACCCAAAACAACATCCCGCATCACTGTCACCTCAATTATCATTGCAGTGGAAAGAGCTGTCACCGTTTCCCCCAAATGCCACAAAATGTCTGATCTTCCTCGTGAACTATCACGATCCAGCCAGGTAAGCCTGTACTAAAACATTATCTTCCCTATATAATGGTGGCCAATGGCCCGTATGCACTATCTGTGGTGTTTGCCCTTGTGAAACATGTGAGGAGCAAC
The DNA here is from genome assembly GCF_018296145.1 of Oncorhynchus tshawytscha. Classification (NCBI taxonomy): domain Eukaryota; kingdom Metazoa; phylum Chordata; class Actinopteri; order Salmoniformes; family Salmonidae; genus Oncorhynchus; species Oncorhynchus tshawytscha. The sequence goes on along the minus strand of NC_056456.1, from coordinate 22,327,227 downwards.
ACCAGTGCGTCAGTCAACGAGCTGGTGAGAGTGGCAGCAGGCTGGGCAGACTGCTGGGGGCCACCCATGATGGGAAAAGCTTTCTGATTCCCTTTTCACACCCTTCACACAGCTCTCAGCTGGACTCCAGAACTGGCAGTCTTTAAGATAGAAAGAGGCTTTATAGATCCCTGTGAGCTCTGAAGGACAATGAGGCCAGGCAATCTCATCTCCACTGACTGACAAAACAGCTCCTTGGCTGGGAGCCTCAAAGAGACACGACCTCCTCAAAGAGAAAAGAGGAGAGAGAGAAGAGAGCGAGGAGGGATGACAACAGCAGCCTCCAGGAGTGTCCCTCACTCTCTCTGCGGGGGAACAAGGTGCCAGGGCCTCAACACACAACTGCAGCTTCTGCCCTTTATGTGTGTACATGTGTGCGTGCGTGCGTGCGCACGTTTTAAAAAAGCCTGTATTTAAATGTCCTTCTCCTTCACATTGTCAGCTATAGAAACGCTTTCAGAAACTATTAGATTTCATCACAACCAGTCAGGGGGGTGGCATGCAGGGAGGAGAGCAGTTGCTTTTACCTGGCGACAGACATTGAGTTGCTGGCTAAAAGAGTCCTAATGACAAAATCTTCTTCAAAATAAAAGAATTGTCCCTCCCTTTTCACAGAGAGGCCTGACTGATCTCTCGCAACCCTGTGATAAGTTTGATATTTTTACATTATTCAAGGTCTGGAAAAAGAGGGAACTGAAAAGGACCCAAGGACATCTACACTGTGCTTTTCATCACTGACACTGATGAATAATAACATTACGACTTTCACAGTTTTACGTAAAAACATTTTCGGAAAGGCGGGCTGAACAAGAAAATGGGTGAAAATAGAATTAGAGTGACTTCAAATATGTATGAACCAAAATAGGTGCGTTATTTTTCACGTAGACAGAATGACAAAATAGGTGGTTGATCGATAATAACCGAACTGTACATTCATGATTCCCTGTTCCCTATTCTCCTAGCCATCCTGGGATAGTCCTGACTAGCATGAAGATTGTAAAGAAAAAAGTATATAATTATGCCAAGCTAAAAGAGAAACGAACCAGAAAGGTGAATCTCCCAAACGCACACAGCCTCAGTCTGTGTGTAAAGTTTGTGAATCCCCCTAGTATTAATTATTCATAACAATGTTAATTGGAGCAAATACCATTCAGTCACTCAGTCTGGGTGTAATCGAGCATCGACAACGTTTGTCACTGTCTCTAAATGAGGACTGCATGATTGATCAGAGACACTGGCTGATTTAAGCTTTGTTACTGAAGAAGATGTGCTTACTTATTCAGGACATTCTTATTATATACCATGTTTATTCTGACTATGTCATTTCAGCAAGCCTTTCTGTAGTTAGAAACAGGCATCATCAGCATTCCTTAAAATATTTTGTTGAACTAGAATTTTATCTCTGATAAATTAAGCTAATTGATTACACCCAAATTGGGCATTTTAATTTATAGGGTTCAGATAATATTCAATAGATATAGTACCCAACATCCAATTTGGACCCAGGTTTTGATACCCGTTTACAGTACAAGTTCTTTGTTTGACAAGTAGTATGAAGCTGTGGCTTGAAGTATTGCTTTTCCATACTATGTAATGTATTCCATGTGGATCTAATACTGTTTTTTTCTCCCTATTCCGAGAAATTAGTAATTGAAGTTTCTTGCAATATTTGCTATAAAGTAGTGTGAAAGTACCAGGTTTTGACCACTAGATGCCACTGTTCCTGCTATACTGCCACACTATTTTATCAATGTTGCCGGTCTCTTATGCTTATCAAATAGATCACAACATTTTATTTGCAACTTTGGGTAGAAAAACAATATATTTGGCTCATGACGAAAATAAATTGTGTGATCATCCTCACAATTCAAGCAAGTCCTCCATGAAAGCAAATAATTTTGTCCTTCTTTTACACTTAATCTGTGTCCAGGAAATGGCCCCTTTGTGTGTGGTTTATTCCCTTAAAAAAGGTCTGGATTACTGTTAGACCATTCCTGCTGAACAAGCAAACCATTAGGCCACAGCAGTTCTAATGGTTTCAATGTTATGGTCTTCAATGGTAAAGGGTTTAATGTCACTATTCACAATACATATAGAGCTGTTTCCTGATCATTTTATTGAAAAACATAAAACTGCCATGCCATTAATTATTTTTATTAGGGTTGTCATGACATTTTAATCCGTAGCCCATTTCTCCATTCAACTTTTAGGCTTGTAGGAAAAGTCTTCATTTGAGAATTGCATTGGGTTAGCCCTCTCAGAGAGCGGCCACTTGTTGGTCTATTCAATGATAGTTGGGTTGAAGCATTAGGTTGCTATTAGGACAAACTGAATTGCTGTCGTGGAGAACTGGCTTGAATTGTGAGGATGACCACACAATTAATTTTCATAATGAGGCAAATCTATTGGTTTTCTATCCAAAGTTGCAAAGGAAATGTTTGATCTATTTAATAAACAGAAGAGACCAGCAAAATAAATAAAACAGTGTGGCAGTATAGCAGGAACACAGGCAACTAGTGGTCAAAACCTGGTACTTTCACACTACTTTATAGTAAATAATGCAAGTGACTTCAATGGCTAATTTCTCAGAACAGTGGCTGGAAAAAACACCAGCATCACAGGCAATACATTACATAGTATGAAGAAGCAATATTCCAAGTCAGAGCTTCATACTACTTGTCAAACATAGAGAACTAATACTGTATAATGATTGTTGGTTGGGATTGGCATTGGGTGTGGGTTCCAGGTGGTTTTTTACTATTTTGGAAGGGATTCCTCATGTTTTACTCATTGGTAGGAATACGTTTGGTCCAAATTGGATGTTGGGTAGAATATGTATTTAATATTATCTAAATTCTATAAATATAAATGGCCACTTTGGGTACTATCAGTTAGCTTAATTTCTCAGAGATCAAATTATATTTCAACAAAATAATATTTTAGGAATGCTAATCATATCTGTTCCTAAATAACATGTACTGTATGACTTATAATGTGTCAATTTGATACAAAATCTGATAATGAATGAGAATTCTGAGGATATATATTTGCTGGATTGGAAACATTGAAGTAAATGGTGTGGCTGGAATTTTCCAATTAGTGTCTTTGTAATTAATCTCAGTCAGTAAAGGTATGGATTTAATGGAGGGAAGGGTTTTTACTACTTGGATATGTTCATTTTATTTCCATGTCATGTTTATTTCAGATTTTTTTTGAATGATTTATTTAAGACAAATTTGAAAAAATATCATCATCTTTTCCACTTTATAGGTCAAGGTTAAAGTTGAGGTGAGTAAAGATGTGTGTGTCTGTCTTAAGAGTTGCAGAGTAGATAAATACACACACTTGAGCATTACAAATCATATTTTCCCTAACCTCTAAACCTACCCCTAACTTTTAACCTAACCTTCACCCCAAAAACCCTAACCTTAACCCGAAAACCCTAAACCTAACCCTTAAGCTTAACATAGCATTTGAACCAATTCAAGACCTGAAACAAGTCCTGCCATTCAAAAAAGTTACTGTTTTCCTACCTTTTCAGGACATTTGGGTGAATTGTTAGAACATTAGGGTCCACATAATGTAGGACAACAACTACACACACACACACACACACACACACACACACACACACACACACACACACACACACACACACACACACACACACACACACACACACACACACACACACACACACACACACACACACACACACACACACACACACACACACACACATATAAAGAGGGGAGTAGCAGTGGTGCGTTGTCAGTGCGGTATTGCCATGTGATTGGGGAGTGTTTGTTATTGGTGGTGACGTTAAACCCCTCAACTCCCAGACCCCTTCTCCAGTTTCCACTAGATAGCACAGCCACAAAGTAAAAATTGGCTATCGTGAAAAATCTGAAAAACAAACATTACTTTTTTTGGCCTTAATTAAAGGTTAGGGTTCGGCATATGGTTAGCAGTGTGGTTAATGTTAGGGTTAGGTTTAAAATCACATTTAAGAAGATAAATTGTATAAATGGGCGGGGTTTATAACTTTGTGGCTGTGGTAACTTGTGACGACCTCCTCTCGGTTGTGCGATTCTGAAGCAGGTCGCCGGTCCTCAGTGTTTATCTGGTCGTCATGGCGGAGGGACGTGGAGAGCTACCGCCTCAGCCGCCGCTTCATCTATCTCTACCCCAGGCCAGCAAGCGACTGTGCTTGCGCCCGGCTCCCCGAGGGCCTGGTCCAGGGCCTGGTCCAGGTTTTCCGAACTCTCGGTTTCGCTGCCCGGAATCTCTATTGGACTGTGCGGCAAAGGCTGTAGCGGAGAAATGGGCCTTTGAGAGGGTGGAGGAGCGCTTCGAGCGGATCCCAGAGCCAGTACAGCGCCGTATAGTGTACTGGTCTTTTCCGAGGAACGAAAGGGAAATATGTATGTATTCGTCGTTTCAGTGCCGCGTCGCCGGCGAAGAGGGTCCGGCGGTAGGAACAGGGGCTCCCGCTGGATCCGGGGCTGTCCCTGGAGGGGTTACCAGTACGACGGGGGCAGCGGGCACCGGAGATGGACTGCCTTTCCGTCGGGGCATTCGGCTTTTAGAGACTGGTTGTGTGGAAAATGTCTTACAAGTCGGTAAGTGGAACAATCACAGCACTTTGCCCCTGCCCCTCTTCTCCTCTTACACGGCTTTTCAAATTAGTCTGTGCCCCTAAGCCCTAACTCGATCAAGGAAGGGTAGGCTGGCATTTAGTAATGGTATAAGTTTTTCCATGAAAACAAAAGTATGGAACAACTGGTCTATGTTGAAGCAATTTTAGCATAAGCCGACATTAATTTGGTTCGGATCGAATTAAGTGAACGGAGTGATCTAGCCTACATTAAATTCAGATGGCTGGCTAGGCTACTCTGTTTCATTGGGAAGCCGGATACGTTGATCTGTATCAGCTCAGCTGTTAAAAAATTAGAGGGCTGTCAGTTGATAGATATTATAGCCGTTCGTTAATTTGTAACTATTTTTGTGGTTTTACGCACACGATTTAAAACGAAGTAACATATCCATAGCCTCGATATAGCATTGACTCGCTTCACATTACGTTGTTGAGTCGATTGAGCCGACCCAGCTATGTGCTGGCAACATTTCAGCACTTTTTTCCCCTCCCTCGTCAAGGGCTATGGAAGGCTACCTACCCTTTCCTTGCGCTGGTGGGGGGGGTCATAACGTATCTCTGTTAGCGGCAGTTTCACACTCCATATGTTACAACTCGATTATATGTCTTTATTTGTGATAGAGGGTAGTTTATGTGAAAGACAAATACGCGTATGGGATATCTTATTATAATTAAACCAACGTAAGCCGACTCGATTCAAATCCTATATCTTTTGTTTATATGCTCGTTGGACAGGACAAAGGACTCATAGCCAATAGTAGGTCTACGGAAAATATTTACGCAGTGAAAACCACGCATTGGACCCAAGTTTGGAAGTAGTCATTAAAATTGTACCATTTGTAATTTCACAAAATAATATTTGTGCTGGGAAGCGGGAAATTTGTAGTCCCACTACTACACAATAGCTTTCCAGTTGAGATGATCGATATCCGTCTCGCATTTCCAAGGCGATCACTGCAGAATGGCAACCACTGGTTATTTTAGACAAAGGTACACTCCAGAGGCTCCTCTCTCCAACGAAATATTGTTTAATTCATGTGTCTGCCACTATAACATGTAAATTATGAAGAATTGATCATTATAATCTAAACCAATGGAGGATTTGATTGAAATGTGTTTTAGGGACTAAGCCCAATAAACATGTGGGTTTACACATCCTGAGGACTGGAAAAAGAACAAACCACGTTTTTATTGGCCAATAGTTTATAGCAGATCATCTATGTGGAAATGCTTTGATTTCATATTGTTTATGTACAGTATTACTTGACAATAATAAAAACACAACATATTAATATTCCATTCTAATAAAGCCTAATGTTCATCCAGGTATAAAGAAATATGATAGCCTATAGAAATAAATAATCACTTAAATGATGCAGACAATGTGTGTCCAACAAGAGACTGACAATTTGTGAACTCAAGGGATTTCTCTAAGGAAATGTGTGGCAGAGTGTGAAAACGCAACCAATATCAGCTCGGTGGAGTCTGATTTGGCATTTTAAAATAAGCTATAATGTGAGACACTTAACAGAGATAGCAGTAAATCATTATTTTCCCCTCAAGGTCAATACAGGCCTGTGTTTACCTTTTTATTAACCAAATGGAATGCAGGTAAATGTGATTTCTATGACAGATTATTTTCTCACTTGGTTTTTGTGTGATTTTTGTCTCTCTAACATTATCTATTTGTTTCTAACTTATGCCCAAAATATTTGGGGTACCTTAACTTTAACAGTGTTTACAGCACCGAATCTTTCTACGAAGTGCATGCATTTCTATGGTAATAACTAGCTACAGATGAGGGTTGCTTATGTCTACAAAATATTTAGGATAGTTTTCTACTTGCTCTATGTGACTGCCAGACCTAACCAGTTCCCTGTATAAACCTAAACTTACTTAGATTTTTCATAATGTTCCTGGTTCTCCAGGCCTCGACTTGCGGGGCATGTTGGCTGTTTATATACTAACTGCTTATATGAAGCTTTGGAGAAACATGTCTTCCGTGGAACACAGACCATTTTTGTTTTGCCTTTTAGTATCCTCAGTTAGTCTAGCTTTGACGACTGGGATTTCTTCTGACTTCTTCCTTGCTTGTTTGATGGCTCAGACAGAACACGCAACTCATAGTAATCCAAAACCTTGTTACCTGCCTTGAGACGTTTAGCCAACTGTCAAGGACAGGAGCAGACCTGTTGCAAGCTCTCTGCGATGCCTCATGTCTGGCTGGCCCACCACTCTTTCTCCCCAGAGTTGTTATTCACATGCTGCAACAGTAAGCCCCAAAGTCCTCAGTGCATTTCATGTTTTTATTTGTGTTAATGGGCGCAAACTCCTCTGCAGTCAGGATAGTTTGCATGCAAAGGCTCACAAAATAAATGATCAGTGTTTGTATTTGAGAAATGAGTTATAGGTGTGTTTAGCTGATGACAAGAATAACAGTTTGGCCCAGATACATGCCTTTGTATGGTTCACGGTAAAGTCCCTTATTGCATGTAAACTCATCATATTGCATATATTGGCCTGTGCTCATAATCTACTCAGTCAGGGCTTTAGTCATAATTAGAATAATCACAGATAGTTGTGTGTGTAATCCCCCCCCCATCCCCCGCACATGCCTAAGCAGCCTCCTCATCGCCCCCCCACGCCAGGCAGTCTGATAAAGTCCTCAGAGAGGAGGTTCCAGCTTTGAGTCAGGCTTCAGGATTATTGGGTCATGCTTTGTTACCCAGCTGTAGAAAAAGCACTTGTTCACAGAAGGGGGAGGAGGGAGGGTGTGTGGTGGGGTGGTGAATGCTATAAGCACGGTCCTCTCTCTACCTCACCATGTTGTTGCATAAAGCCCTAATAGGTCCCCTTTGAAGCTTCACTGGCTTCAAGTTTTAATGTCACGCGCACAAGTACCGTGAAATGCCTTTGTTGCAAACTCTAAACCCCGCAATACAGTAATCAATATCAGTGTAGTACTAAAAATAACACAAGGTAGAACAATAAACACACAGGAAATACAAATAAGTACACAAGAAAGTAAAGCTATATACAGGTTCAGTTTCAATACCATATTTACAATGTGCAGTGTGCAGGGATACCGAGTGGTAGATACTGTATGGGTGAGGTGGCTAGGCATCGGGATGCATGGAAAAACAGAGAAGCAGCGTAAATTAAGATTGTATGTGAGTGCATGTGTGTAGAATCAGTATAAATGTGTGTGCATGTTATGTGTGTGTTGGACTGTCAGTGTGCGTGAGTGTGTAGAGTCCTTTGGGTGTGCATGGAGACAGTACAAAATAAAAACTAGAGACGCTGGGCATCCTGGGTGGCGCATAGGTCTAAGGCACTGCATCGCAGTGCTTGAGGCATCACTACGGACCTGGGTTTGATCCTAGGCTGTGACACAACTGGCCGTGACCGGGAGTCCCTTAGGGCGGCGCACAATTGGCCCAGCGTCGTCCAGGTTGGGGGAGGGTTTGTCGTGGGGGGCTTTACTTGGCTCATCGTGCTCTAGTGACTCCTTGTGGTGGGACAGGCGCCTGCAGGCTGACTTCAGTCGTCAGTTGAACAGTGTTTCCGCCGACACGTTGGCGCAGCTGGCTTCTGGGTTAAGCGGGCAGGTGTTAAGAAGCACCGAAGGGTCATGTTTTGGAGGACGCATGACTCGACCTTCACCTCCCGAGCTCGTTGGGGAGTTGCAGTGATGAGACAAGATCACAAATGGATATCACAAAAAGGGGGAGGGAATGAGGCGAAGCAAAGTTTCTGCAGGATTATGCTTCAACAATTTAGCTCTTGAGATTCCTGCGAATCCGTGTGTGGCTTCTGGTCTGTAGAGAGGGTTTAAGTAAAAGGAAGTGACTGAACGTAGCCAGGTCCATTCCTAGTCATTGATGATGCACCTCGGCCATGACTCAAACAGGACTCACTCCCCCTCTTGGGTTTTTGTGTGGCAGGGTGCAGGCCAAATTTGATCGTGCCTTTTTGGGTGGTTTGTGACTTCTTTAGAAATGAGACATTGCAAAATAATTTGTTTTGAACAAGTCGATTCCATGTTAAATGCTGTGGGGAGACAGCAGTCTGTCTTTTTTTCTCTTTCCCGTTCTGTTACATTTTGGCACTTCTACTTCCCTTCTACAAAATGGAAACTCTACCCATTTTACTAATGATGAGCCCATAGTGCCTGCGTTGTTTGATGGACATGCTTATCTTACAGCCAAGTTTCTTTATCGGTGCCTGTCATATTGGACGTATTACTTAGCTATATAGTATCCATTATTTGTTTTAGACACCTATTCTATAGTGCCCTAATGTTTCTAGTTCTTGTCGGTTTTGAGGCAGATATTAATTTGTTGCTCCTCAGTGATGTCACTACTCATAGTTAGCCCCATATATCTGAAGCCCTTTGTCTTCCCAGCGTGAAAACTGTCATCTTTGTATTCTGGGCCAAATCTTACTCAGAACCTATACAAGTTTAACAAGGGACCACTAATTCTGAGCCGTCTCTCAACGCCCAGACAGACAATATTTAATCAAGACAATTAATTCCATGCATGCAAGTTTCAAAGAAAATCAGTAAAACAAATCTGCTCTTTACAGTTATTAGCCGTCTCAGGTTTGAAGGACACAGTCATTAAAAGCCTTTTCTGTCTCTGTCAAAGGAGGAAATTAATTTGGTCTGGGGAGGGGGGGGAGGGGCTTAAGTATGTAAATGCTTTAATCAGGGGAGAGCACAAACTGTTCATTTTGATAGAGAAAGGTGAACACACACACAGACTCTTTAGTAGCTAAGGCCTACACAATGTTGTTATGAAGTTGTAGGAATGTGTTATGTGAGCTGTAGTGTCTGACACGGAGTACAGACCATGTAGAAGAGGGACCATGTTGACTATAGCTATCCTCTTACATGCCACATATATTCTCCCCCAGGGCCCCCAGCACTGCTTCTTGTTTCCATGTGTTACAGTGGAACTGAATGATAACCAGCTACAGCACCATCCACATGCCACCCCTCTCATCTAACATGTGTTATCTGTAGTGGTTTCATAGCAACGATTTACCTTGGGCTCTGTACATTCTCACATACTAAAAATCAATAATAAGCGACCTTGCCTTTGCTGTTGATGCCCACTGCCTGCCTGGCGATACCCTCTGATTGACTTTATCAGTAATACACACTGCTCAGCACAGATCCCACGTGTCTTCAAATCAAATCACATTTTATTTGTCACGTGCGCTGAATACAACAGGTAGACCTTACCGGAAATGCTTACTTACAAGCCCTTAACCAACAATGCTGCATTTAAAAAAAAGTAAGTACAGAAATATTTGCTAAAACACACTAAAATACCAACAATGAGGCTATGTACAGGGGGTATAGGTTAGTCGAGGTAATGTGTATGTAGGTAGGGATAAAGTGACTACGCATAGATAATAAACAGTGAGTAGCAGCAGCGTAAAAAAGGGGTCAATGCAAATAGTCTAGGTAGCCATTTTATTAATTGTTTAGCAGTCTAATGGCTTGGGGGTAGAAGCTGTTATAGTATAGGCTTTACGGGCCTGACTTGTGTAAGCGTGGTAGAACATGGAGCTACAGGGAGCAATGGGGTTATTCATTCCACTGTCTGTCACTGATTTGTAGCTTCCACCACATTGCTAGGCTGGCTCTACCTCCTAGCCAGGGGTAAGGTTTAGATATCACCTCTTCTCCACTCCTCTCTGGCTGCCATGGCCGGGCCCCATGCACATACCTGCTGATGTGTCGTGTGTCAGTCACTAAACATGCCGCCTTTATGTGTTTTATTGGAGCTAACAGCTTGCCGTAGCGCACACATGCACTGTTCCCTGATCAAATACAAAACGCAGGCTCGAGAAAATAACTGTAAAAGTTCCTATTGAAGTCGTCATGCCTCTATGGTGAGCTGTTTGTTCTCACACCAGCAGGTATGTATTGTACAGTTATCACAAGGTGACTGCTGCTGCAATGTGACTCATTGTGACCAGTTTAGAGATTATTACTGAGCTACATTCAACCTCAACCGCCGGCCACGTTTTATTATATCTACATGGAGCCAAAAGGTTTCCTGCCCGTTCCTGGACGAGAGACAAATGTGTAATAACGTTTGATTATGGATTTTTGTTTTGTATTCACGTTTGGATGTGGTGTATCGCTGTCATTGTAAGATGAGCATACAGGGAAAGCTGCTAGACTTGAAAGAGTAAGCGCTCAGACAGGTCTATTGTGGCCTCATTTGGGTGTAATTGCCTAACAAATGCAAAAGAACACCAGGGGTAACAAAAAGCCAAGGAATGGAAAAAGCAGTTGGGATACACAGTTCCATTGAATAGAGAGTAGGGAGAGATTATCAACTCATATCCTGGGCTGCTATAAGATTGTGCGTAGCCAAGCAAAAAAAATCCCAATGCCTTCCTTTCTGTCCCAGTCTTCACATTTTGCCGTAGAGTGTGGCATCTGAGCTGGGAATGTAGCATAAAACTGGGAGAGGAGGAAATGCAGCCACAGAGCAACCAGCCTCTCCCATACAAGCCTTTTATCCAGCTGAGTTTTTGTTTTGGGGGTTTTGTGGTCAGTTCACATGGAAACTTAATGTTCTCCCTCTGGACTGCAGGGAAGGATAATGTATTGAAGAAAGGGTCAACTCTCCTGCCAAAGGGTAGAAGACACAAAGAAAAAGGAGCGACACAGGCCTCTGTGCAGTCAGCTATGTGTGAAACACTTTAAAAAAACTTTATTTAAGTCAGTTAAGAAGCTTGTGCTCCCAGTTAAGAACAAATTCTTATTTACAATGACAGCCTACAGGTGAACAATGGGTTAACTGCCTTGTTCATGGGGCAGAATGACATATTTTTACCTTGTCAGCTCAGGGATTTGACCCAGGAACCTTTCGGTTACTGGCCCAACGCTCTAACCACTAGGCTACCTGCCGCCACTTAGCACATTTCTGATGGGGAGACAGAGATTGTTGCTAAGGTGTTTTAGCTTTTGGTGCACTTTAAGATCCTTGCTTAATTTTATTGACTCGATCCATTTCCAGTGTTTCACGGAATGAATGTGCTACATCTGTTTCTACTGAATATTGATCAAAACGAACAGATTCCATGCATGGTATGGCCACAAAGTAGTGGTCACATTTGCACACATTTTGTTTTCCAAAGCCACTTGATGCCCATTTGTCTGTCTGGGCTTTTTTTTATTAGATTCTGTCTGAGTTTAATGTCAGTATTCCCCTCATTGCTTCTTATTGAAATTCCCCTCATTGATTGAATTAGTTGTCTTTACTGGAAGCTGAAGGTATGGTTCAAGGATATCTCTACTAATGGCTGTCCATATAAATGATAAACTATGGCCCTGTCTCTGTAGTTTGATTGCTCTAGAGACTGAGGTATGCACCCCAAATGGTGCCCTATACTCTATATAGTGCACTACTTTTGATTATGGCCCCTGGTCGAAAGTACTGCACCATGTAGGGTATAGGGTGCCATTTGGGGCTCATGCCTGGGATGAGGTACAGATTGCAAGATGAGCATCAAGGATTTTCTCAGCCAATTAGATTTGACCTTTTAACTCTGTCCATTAGAGCTGTGTTCAGTCACCATTGTTTGTTCTGTGAGGAAGAGCAAATGGGTAAATCCATTTGAATTCAATCACTTTTTGACAGTACCCCTTTTGATTTGAACGAAACCTTCCATACCTATTGACATTGTAGAAGTGCTCAGAAAGGGGCTTTTCGGGCCTGAATGCCAAAACATTAATGTGATAAAGGTGCTCAATGTTGACCAATTTTGTATACCCCACCATACCATGAGAAATCCATATCTTCATCACTGGTAAATAAAAAGATAACCAAAATAAGAAAAGCTGAGATTTTATACTGCTACTTTTGAAGTATATTTATAAATTTATTTTTGGTACTTAAGTATATTTAAAACCAAAGACTTTTAGACTTTTACTTACATAAATAGAAGTAAAAGTGTCTATACTTTTACTCAAGTATGACAATTGGATACTTTTTCCACCAGTGATAAATAGTTGTATTTGTTATGTTCGCTATGTAGCCCTTGCGAATTATTGTTGTGTGTTCCTTTTGACTCGCCCGTAACACGCGCTCCAGCAGGTATATTTCACTGGTCACCCCTAAAGCCAACTCCTCCTTTGGCCGCCTTTCCTTCCAGTTCTCTGCTGCCAGTGACTGGAACGAATCTCAAAAATCACTGAAGCTGGAGTCTTATATCTCCCTCACTAACTTTAAACATCAGCTGTCAGAGCAGCTTACCGATCATTGCACCAGTAGACAGCCCATCTGTAAATAGCCCACCCAACTACCTCATCCCCATATTGTTATTTATTTTTTTGCTCCTTTGCACCCCAGTATCTCTACTTACACATTCATCTTCTGCACATCTACCACTCCAGTGTTAATTCTAAATTGCAATTATTTCACCACTATGGCCTATTTATTGCCCTACCTCCCTAATCTTACTACATTTGCACACACTGTATATGGATTTTTCTATTGTGTTATTGACTGTACGTTTGTTTATCCCATGTGTAACTCTGTGTTGTTTGTGTCGCACTGCTTTGCTTTATCTTGGCCAGGCCGCAGTTGTAAATGAGAACTTGTTCTCAACTGGCCTACCTGGTTAAATAAAGGTGAAAAAAAAGACATGTCCTATAGGAGCCACCTAATACGCCCGAGCAGTTTATAAAGAATGTAACTATTCTCGTTCTTTCTACATAACAGTATTCTCTCTTGAAATTGGACTTCATCGAGTTTCCCAGTCATAGCCTGCCTAGGCTATATGCCTGTGATCGAAATCAACACCGGTAGGCATATCATTATTGTTTTCAAATATGTATTATTGGCACTAAACTACACTAAATAGACACTTTTTAACTATACATTTCACAATTGCAGATGTAACAATGCACAAGCACTCTATTTGCTTCACGTAGCCATGATATAAAAAAATTATATTTGATGGCGTTGATGATCGCAGCCCGTCGGTTCTCTCATTCACAACTATGCTTTCTAATTCCAGCACATGTTCGTTAACACACGGAAAAAATAAATACAATTTTTTAGATCATTTTGGTTAAACGTAAAAAAAAAAGGGGGCAATTTGTATATACATTTTTCAATCTTGACATTCTAACAGTTTTTAAGCTTTTAAATGATATCATACTCAACCGTTTTATCTTTTCCAGTGATGAAGACACGGATGCCTTATGGTATGATATGCAAAATGTCAGCTTTGAGCCATCTCCTGAATGTTTTGGCATTCAGGTCCAGGAAGTCTCTTTCTGAGCACTCTTTCCATGAGCAAACGTGTATGGAAAGTTTTGTTTAAATCTAAAGTGATTCTGGCAAAAAGTGATTGAACTCATACGGATTTACACAAATGTCAATGTCACAGACCTAGGGCTGTTACAGTTCTAACTCTTCAACCTTTCAGTAGAAATGAAACAATTTCCCCCCAGACCTGAAAGGCAATGAGTAATGCTATTTGTAGTAATTTGAACCGATTTTGATTAGAAACAGACAGTTTCCCTTTAACATTTTGTCTTACAAAACAGGCAGTTACTATTGCAATGGTCACATGTGGTGCACTGAGGTTCTTGACAATGCAGTGCTATTACTATAAACAAGACAGAAACTGCAGCCCATAGCAATTCATTGTGGAGCGCATCAGCATGATGTTCTGTAAAGCCTTTTCCAGTTGTCATAGGAAATGTCTCTTAAGTGCTTCAGCATTACAATTGCTGATAGTTAAGTGAGAGAAAAGAGAATAAAATGGCAATGTGAATTGTGTGGATTCCACCTCTGTGGTCTTGAGTTTAATGGTAATTTGTCCAAGCCGACCGTGTCCTCTCTGAATTCATAGGTGTTCATGTGAGTGAGGTGTTTTTTACAGATGAAAACAGCCTATTATCGTAGAGCTTTAGAGACTGCTAGCAACTCTACGCTAGCATCGCTCTGTTGTCAGTTTTTAGGTCGACGCCAGAGACGGGGGAGTGAATATCTACGTCTAGGTGATTCAGAGTAGTTAAAGCCAGTTCCTGTTTTTGCTTAGAAAAATGGCACTCCCTATTAAATATTAATAGCCTCCTCAAGCTAAACACTTGCCTCTCTCACTCTCTCTTCTGCCTACCGGCTCTCTTTTTCAATATGGGCTAATGACAGGCCTGCGTTTCCCTGCAGTGGCTCTGCTGATTTGACCCATTAGGCACTTGGTTCTCGCAGGCAGGCATCTGAATGAACAGATGACTGCAGAAAAAGGGGTGGAGGGCAGAGGAGGAGTGGGGAGAGAGGGAAGGAAAAAATAACTAAAAGGCAAATATGAAAGGCAGAGTAAATAAGCAACCTGTCACCTCCCCCACAAGTGATGACAAAAACAGCTAAAGTGCCCCGGCGAAGGAAGCTGGCAACAGAGACGCCTCATTAGGCTCCCCCAGCTCACCCTGAGACTCTGCACAGGAGGGAGGAAGTACCACACCATGCAAAGTGCAGCAGCAGACAGACACGCCAACATGCAGAGGGAGAGAGTGGACAGGACAGCCAGCTCCCCTCTCCGCTCGCCCCTCTTTCCCCACCCCGCAACATGATTCATGTGGGAAACATCTGCAGGGCTTTGTCTGGACCCCTAGCCCCCTCGCTCTCTTTTACCAGCCCCTAACCCCAAGTTGCACCTCTTCCCCTCCAACTCCCCGGCTTCGCCCGGTCACTCGGCTCCAAAACAAAGGTGCTGCGGCGCAGTCTGGAAATGTAATCCAACATGGCCTCTGACTGATGCCCGGCAGTGGAAGGAGACAGTGGTGGAACTTACTGGATGTGTCAGAAATAGCACCTGATTCCCTATGTTGTACACTACCTTTGACCAGGGCCTATATGTCCTGGTCAAAAGTAGTGCTTTATATAGGGAATAGTGTGCTGTTTCAGACGGAGCCATTGGCTCGGCTCAGTCCAACCATTTCAGATGAAGTACAGTCCCCCCGCCCCCCCCGTTATGAAACCAAACCACAAAGTTGGCTGTATAAGCTCAGCTCAGGAAGTACATTATAGTGACTCCTCTGGACATTTATAAATGGTACTGGTATTCCCCTGTCATTTATACCGAACCGGTACTTGAGAACATACTCCCTCTCCTCCACCCGGGTGAGTGTGTGTGTGTGTGTGTGTGTGTGTGTGTGTGTGTGTGTGTGTGTGTGGATCAATGGAGGGGATTCTGATAGTTGTCATGGTGTAACAGGATCAGTTGGCCTCCACCCCAGCGCCCCTAGAGCTCCAGCCTTCCCCATACTGGGCCACTGTGGAGCTGTTAGTAGGAATGGCTGCCTGACCTTGGCTGCTGTACCTCAGTGGGCTGGGCAGAGGCCCCACTATCTCCAGAGCATGACTCCCTTCAGAAATAAAGCTCCTAAAAGGGGGGAACCCACCCCAGCCTCAGGTCTGTAATGCCCACACCCACTACCACCACCTCAATCCCTAAACTCCTCTTACTGAGCACATAATTATTATAAAGCAGTAGTAAGGCTGTTTATAAGCATGGTTACTACATTTAAGCAATAAGGCCCGAGGAGGTGTGGTGTATATAGCCAATATACCACGGCTAAGGGCTGTTCTTAGGCATGACGCATTGTGGAGTGCCTGGATACAGCCCTTAGCTGTGGCATATTGGCCATATACCACAAACCCCTGAGGTGCCTTATTGCTATTATAAACTGGTTACCAGCGTAACTAGAGCAGTAGAAATAAAAGTTTTGTCATACCCGTCTGATATACCACGGCGGTCAGCCAATCAGCATTCGGGGTTCAAACCATCCAGTTTATACTTTACATTATATTCTGCATATACATTAAAGCCCAGTTATTGACTGACTGGTAACCCACAGGTAAGGTTTATGCAGTAAGTAATGCAGAGGTAGCCAGGCCGGCGCGGCTGACTGGTCAATCATTCATCAGCACTCCTCAACAGGCACTTATTGAAATTTCAAATATGGATTTTTGTGGTTAATATCTACCATTAGTAGTTACTCACAGCTGTAGAAACATTTCAACAATTAGGCCAGGCAGGTCATTTGAATCAATGGTGCCACGTGAGCACTGAATGGCATGTTTGTTTTAGTTTTTTCAGGGCGTGTAAGTGGCTAGCTAAATACAGTAGTCCAACTTGTTCGGTTGACACTGTTGCTGTGGTGGGGTTGAGGGTAGAAAGGAAGCGATATCTTCTCTCTGGCATCATATATTGGACTTCCCCCCCCACAGTCACAATCCTTCTGTATCCCCCCACCACCACTATTGATTTAAAATTCACATTTTCACCTAGTTTCATTTTGCCTCAGAAAAGAGGGGCGTGGCACGCTAAGCACTTTTTGTGCTGCGGCAGCAGACAGAAGCAGCCAGTGTGTGTGTCTGAAAAGTGTAAATCAGTGTTGAAAGTGTTGTACGACATCTTGGGGATGGAACTGCCTGCTGCAACAATAGGATTACAGCACAACGGGTGAAAGAAGCAATTAAACATTATGCGATCAGATTCCCTCAAGGGCACTTTATTTCTGAAGTTCCCTCTCTCCTAATACAGTCTTTCATATCCTCTTGAGCCATAGGGGTAGTGGTGGGTCGTAATCTGTAAGGTTTCTGACAGGTAGACACACGGCTTGATGAAGGGACCAGGCTGTGAGCTCTGGAACATATTTCATGCTGGCTGGATGACAATAGTATTGCAGTGATAAAGAGACTGCATTAATGTCAATTCAGACACCATGTCTGAACCAATCATTTCCCTTTTTACGACTCCCTCTGATGCTGTGAAGGCCAGATAAGAACTTTCAACGTGAAGGGTGTGTGTGTGTGTGTTTTTACAATTGTTCCGCAATCTCTTAACTCTTACCAATCTCTTACCTTTATGTCAAATGATAAACCATTACTTTGACTCAAATGTGATTTTAGTCCTCATGGAAACTGGATCTATACAGAGAATGTAGCAGACGGATAGATTTCTATGGCAGTACATTGAGGATTAGAATGATAGATTTCTATGGCAGTACATTGAGGTTTAGAATGATAGATTTCTATGGTAGTACATTGAGGTTTAGAATGATAGATTTCTATGGCAGTACATTCAGTATACTCAAGTGATCCAATCTGGCAGGCCCGTACACCATTTGTTTTCATCAACAGTAAATGCCGCATTATCCTAGAGCCACACAAAGGCTGGCTGATGAAAGGCTATGGCTGTGCCCTTGCTCATCACACACACACAACTGAACCTGGCTGAAAACAGGTGTCCCTCCCGGACCGACCATGGCTACATGGGGCTGAGGAGACGAGGTTTCGCACTGAAAGAGAGAGAAAAAAAACATTGACGGAAATATTCATGACCGCTACCTTTCATCATCTCTTGATTCTGGGGGCTGTGAAAAGGAGAGAGTGAGAGAGAAAAAAGGAAAAACGTCAAGTAAATCAGTGAGTGATTGAAGAGGCCTTTCCTGGATAATTCAGTTTGATTGGAGTCTCAGGCTGTCATTACTGACCCTGCCCAACACGGAGAGGAGAAGGAAGTCCCCTGCCTGACTCTCTCTCTCTCTCTCTGTCTCTTTAGAGCCGCTCCACACCACAGCCCTCTCCCTGGCCCTTTTGTCCTCTCATCTTCCTTCCCTAGTCACCTCCTTTATTCTGTCCATCACGGCTGGTCTCTGCCATTAGAGGTAGCAGGAGCCTTTGCACCCTGATGGTGATGCTGGACCTCACCTTGGGCATAATGGTGTCAGTTAGAGTTGACGAGGGGGTATTTTCACTTCTTTCCTGCTTTCAGAATGATAGGTTTCCGATAATTGTCATCTGTGAAAAGCATTTTAAACATTATTTTGACCATATTAACGGAAGCCATTAAGCATGACTTCCTATGTGGTTTCCTTGTGATTTCACCTGTTTTCCGTCTACTTTTGTCCTATTTGTCACACGTACCCATGCACTTGAGGAAACAAGGCTATTATTATGCTCAATTCTAAGTTGTTTATCTCCTCATTAACACGCTCAACAAGCAAAACAACAACACATATGTTTGTCTAATTATGGATAAACCCGTCCTATTTTAGTGTGGTGTCCTTTTGTGTGTCAGAACAGTCTTCCTCCGCTTTGAAAGTGTGCCATGCTATCCACAGCAGTCATGCTGGGAAATCCCCCGGGTAATGCAGTCTGGAGACCAGTAGTGGTGCTTTGAAAGTGTACCATGCTATCCACAGCAGTCATGCTGGGAACTCCCCCGGGTAATGCAGTCTGGAGACCAGTAGTGGTGCTTTGAAAGTGTGCCATGCTATCCACAGCAGTCATGCTGGGAACTCCCCCGGGTAATGCAGTCTGGAGACCAGTAGTGGTGCTTTGAAAGTGTGCCATGCTATCCACAGCAGTCATGCTGGGAACTCCCCCGGGTAATGCAGTCTGGAGACCAGTAGTGGTGCTTTGAAAGTGTGCCATGCTATCCACAGCAGTCATGCTGGGAACTCCCCCGGGTAATGCAGTCTGGAGACCAGTAGTGGTGCTTTGAAAGTGTGCCATGCTATCCACAGCAGTCATGCTGGGAAATCCCCTGGGTAATGCAGTCTGGAGACCAGTAGTGGTGCTTTGAAAGTGTGCCATGCTATCCACAGCAGTCATGCTGGGAAATCCCCCGGGTAATGCAGTCTGGAGACCAGTAGTGGTGCTTTGAAAGTGTACCATGCTATCCACAGCAGTCATGCTGGGAACTCCCCCGGGTAATGCAGTCTGGAGACCAGTAGTGGTGCTTTGAAAGTGTGCCATGCTATCCACAGCAGTCATGCTGGGAACTCCCCGGGTAATGCAGTCTGGAGACCAGTAGTGGTGCTTTGAAAGTGTGCCATGCTATCCACAGCAGTCATGCTGGGAAATCCCCGGGTAATGCAGTCTGGAGACCAGTAGTGGTGCTTTGAAAGTGTGCCATGCTATCCACAGCAGTCATGCTGGGAACTCCCCGGGTAATGCAGTCTGGAGACCAGTAGTGGTGCTTTGAAAGTGTACCATGCTATCCACAGCAGTCATGCTGGGAACTCCCCGGGTAATGCAGTCTGGAGACCAGTAGTGGTGCTTTGAAAGTGTGCCAACTCCACAGCAGTCATGCTGGGAAATCCCCGGGTAATGCAGTCTGGAGACCCTTTGAAAGTGTGCCATGCTATCCACAGCAGTCATGCTGGGAAATCCCCGGGTAATGCAGTCTGGAGACCAGTAGTGGTGCTTTGAAAGTGTGCCATGCTATCCACAGCAGTCATGCTGGGAACTCCCCGGGTAATGCAGTCTGGAGACCAGTAGTGGTGCTTTGAAAGTGTGCCATGCTATCCACAGCAGTCATGCTGGGAAATCCCCGGGTAATGCAGTCTGGAGACCAGTAGTGGTGCTTTGAAAGTGTACCATGCTATCCACAGCAGTCATGCTCCCCTGGGTAATGCAGTCTGGAGACCAGTAGTGGTGCTTTGAAAGTGTGCCATGCTATCCACAGCAGTCATGCTGGGAAATCCCCCGGGTAATGCAGTCTGAGACCAGTAGTGGTGCTTTGAAAGTGTGCCATGCTATCCACAGCAGTCATGCCGGGAACTCCCCGGGTAATGCAGTCTGGAGACCAGTAGTGGTGCTTTGAAAGTGTGCCATGCTATCCACAGCAGTCATGCCGGGAAATCCCCGGGTAATGCAGTCTGGAGACCAGTAGTGGTGCTTTGAAAGTGTGCCATGCTATCCACAGCAGTCATGCCGGGAACTCCCCGGGTAATGCAGTCTGGAGACCAGTAGTGGTGCTTTGAAAGTGTGCCATGCTATCCACAGCAGTCATGCTGGGAACTCCCCGGGTAATGCAGTCTGGAGACCAGTAGTGGTGCTTTGAAAGTGTGCCATGCTATCCACAGCAGTCATGCTGGGAAATCCCCCGGGTAATGCAGTCTGGAGACCAGTAGTGGTGCTTTGAAAGTGTACCATGCTATCCACAGCAGTCATGCTGGGAACTCCCCCGGGTAATGCAGTCTGGAGACCAGTAGTGGTGCTTTGAAACATATGCTCCAAGAACTACCATCAGACCTGCTCAATTGTCCAGTCCCACCCCTTCCTCCCTCCCTGCCTTTCTGTCAAGTCCAGCATAATTGGGCCAGCCAAACACCTAGCTAATTGTGCTACTAACCTCATCTCTCCTCATTACTACTGGAATTGACCTAGTAAAGTACAGTAGAATAGTCTTTGTCTGTTGCTAGCTGACTTTGAGGCCAGTACTAGTAAAAAGAGGGCTGTCCTGCTACTGCTAGCCTTGGTTAGTGATTCAAGCTTTAAAGAATGTCTTTGACATAGAAGACTATACAACCAGCTCATATTTCCATTCAGTACCACTGTCTGACAGTGGACGCTATACCTGAGGTAGAAGTAAGACAAAGCTAATGCGTGAGTTAATCTCTTAGCCTCTCCCGTATTCCCAGTAGTCCTCCTGGTCATGTCTTTCTGGGGAAAAGGGGTTGTCGCTCCCTGTCTCCCTGCTCTCCCTCGGGTCCTCACGCGCCATAGGGGTTAAACCCGCCTCAAATGGCGCACATGTGTCATAAACACTCCCTGAGCTTTGAAGTCAAGTGAGCTCCTACAATGGTCGCCTGCCTCTCAAGTTCCCCCAGTTTGCAAACCTAGAGGCCTCTCTTGTATATCAAGCAGCCTTTGTGCCAGCCCCAACGTCAAAGTATACAGTCTCACTCCAGTTATGGAACACTGGATACCTATTCAAGTCATGTCAATGGTTTATAACATAACAGTGGAGATTTACTAACTGGCCTTTTGATGCTGCTTGGCTATTTTCCACCTTCACCAGTTAGTCATCCCACTGAGCATTCAACTCCAGTCTCCATTTTTAGACATAGGCTACTGTTGTTTCATGATATGACTATTGTGGATTTCAGGTAGTTACAGAACTAGAAAGTCTTTCAACACACCGCTAGGTCACAGCCACTCTGAAGTGCACCCAGGAATTTGTCCCCGGGGGGCTTTTTTTCCCTGTCTGATTTGTGTTCTGTCCTTGATGATTGGATGAAAAAAATCCCCCTCTCATCAAATCCCTCTATTAATATCTGCAGAGCGCCCCTCAGCCTCCCCTCCCTGCCTGCCTAGCCTGCATTATTAACAAGCCCTCTCCCAATTAAGATGGATGAGACTGCTCTTGAGGGTATTTGTTCAGGTAAGATCTCTGATTAGCATATCTGATGGATCTGCCTTCACACACTGATTAGAACCTTCCCAGAGGCCCCGGGGCCACTTTAAAGGAACAACTGCACAAATTAGACTTAGACCTAGAGCACACTGGGTTGCTAAAGTAGCCTGGCCACCAATGACTGTACCCCAACCCCCTGGGCCCACTTAGCCCAACCCCAGCCCCACTGCTGCCTGCTCCCCTTCTGTGAAGAAGCTGGCTTTTCATTCATTCATTTCTTATTAGGACGTGTATAACAGGATTAGTCTTCTTAGTATTTGGGTATGTGTAGAGAGTCCCTCCCCTCCTACCACTGTAACAGTGAAGCTCCCTCCTGCAGACTGTGTGTGTGTGTGTG
The DNA here is from genome assembly GCF_018296145.1 of Oncorhynchus tshawytscha. Classification (NCBI taxonomy): domain Eukaryota; kingdom Metazoa; phylum Chordata; class Actinopteri; order Salmoniformes; family Salmonidae; genus Oncorhynchus; species Oncorhynchus tshawytscha. Next base: position 22,304,941 of record NC_056456.1, on the reverse strand, counting down.
TGTGTGTGTGTGGCTACTAAATGAGGCCAGTGCTATAGGAGAAGGAAGAGTCTCCTGTGTGTGGGTGTGTGTACAGGCCAGATGGGACTTGAGCTGCCAGCCACGAGACGAGATCTCCTCCTTCCTTTAGGAGTGTGGGAGGAGACAAGCTTTCTCATTGGGCCAAGTGTAATCCTTCTAGTGCGGCTTGGATACTAGCCCTCTGTGTTTGCCAGCTCCAATGCATATCATTTCAGGATATAGTACGTCAGCCCCTGCTTGTGGCTGATTAGCCATACGGTCAAAGAATAGGCCGACCTAGTAGACAGAGTGAGGCCTGATAATGTTATCAACACAAGGCCCAACCCAAATAGTCATGCAATGTCACCTATTTTTGGCGGGTGCTTTGCACTTCTCAGGATAATGCTTAATCTTAGACATTGGCCCATTCTAAGAAGGCCTACTTAGATTCTCTTTGTTTGGGCTGAGTTGCTGAAGGGCCCAGTAGTAGGCCGGCTAATCCTCCTCCAAATCTATATGTCGATACGTGTCGGAGTCTAGTGATCTGAACAGCACTCGCCCTCCGTCCGCCTGTCTGTCCAGAAAGGGGAAGAGGGACAACACGGTGTGGTTTTAAACTAGTTCAACTGGTTTTAGTTGGGCCTGTGGAATGCGTCCGTGTGTGTGCACATGCTCGTGCATCTATGTGTCTTCAGTGTGTCAGCCAGAGTTGTCCTGATTGCAGCAGATAGAGCCACTCCGTGATCTACTAACCCCACCTGCCTCTAATCTAGTTCTGTGTGCTGCTGCCCGTGCCTGGCAGGCAGCTGTAGCCAACCCCTTTGTTTTGATGTCAGGTACTGCAGAGGCTAGGCTAATGAAACCCAGTCTGGCTAGCACTGCTCCCCGCCTGCTCGCTGCCTGCTCCCCGCCTGCTCGCTGCCTGCTCCCTGCCTGCTAATGCCTGGCACGGGGGAGGAGCAGCCAATTAATAGCTACTGCAACACCTTGTTACTGGAGCATGAGGCTAACTGTCTGTCTGCCTGGTGGAGCATAGAGATGGGCTGAGCTGATTGGCTGAGCTGATTATCTTCGCTGTGCTTTCACAAGGGAGTTTGGTTCAAAATACTGAAAAGCATGATGTTGTGTTGCGAGGAAGTTTAGAATGTTGCACTCTGCACTGTTAGAAGGAAGAAAGTATTTTCTTCTTTTACAGAATACCAACCGCTTTTCCTCCTCGTGGTTCTCTTGTTCCTGTTCCTGTCGTGGCCTGGCTGTGTTATTATTTGATTGTTTTAACCTTTTATTTAACTAGGCAAGTCAGTTAAGAACAAATTCTTATTTACAATGATGGCCGACACCGGCCAAACCCGGACGACGCTCCTTCCTTTACCCTCCGACTAGTGATAATAGAGTTGGCCTCACACCCAGATACACGACAGACTAGCACACTGCCTCTTGTCCCATTCTCCTTCCTGCCCTGCCCTGCCCTTCTCTTTCTCTCTCCTTAAATTTTCAGTTTTTTTCTTCTTTGTATTGTAATGCCGGAGCTTGGCTCAGTGCCCAGTTTCATCTATTGATGTCGCTTTCCCCTCCCTCCTCGGTCCGCCCTGTCTCCTCGCTCGCTCCCTCCTTCCCTTCCTCCCTCTGTTTCAGCAAAGTCCAAACTCTCCTGTTGCTGTTGCTGTGGCGAGGGAGGCAGCATGTCTCTTTGGAATGCAAACATGCACATTCCTACACGCACGCGCACACACACACACACACACACGCGCGCGCGCGCGCGCGCGCGCGCGCGCCCAGCCCAGCATACACAGTGCCCTGGCAGCTCCGTGGGTCATTGTGTTTGGCACGTGGCCCTGGGTAGGGGGTGTGCCACCACCCTGCATCCCCTCTACCCCCTGCCTGACTCCACTGTGCCTTGGCAGACAGCTCCTGCTGAGTAAGGAACGGAGCCTCTCTCCTGCTCTCTGTCTGTATCCAGGCTAAATTGATAGGCAGCTGCCCACTTCTACAACCATACCCATGATTTAATATTCTGGAGGGCTATGGGCTTTCATTACCACACCCATGTGGTGTGGGAGTTCCAAGACTTTCTCTCCCTCCCCCTTGAGCAAATTATTTTTTTGCTTCCACCTCCATGAGTTAATTATTTTTGCAAAATACCTACGTTTAATCTAGTTGTGGGATCGGCTTTCTCCCCCTCATTTCACATAGTAGCCCTCCCCTTCCCTGGCTCTCCTCTCCAGGCGATATGTCTGAACAGACAGAAACAATTCAAGGGGGAGCTTCCTGGCTTTCGATACCCCACAGCATAAAGGGGGTTTCACAATCCACATTCACATCCACATTCCTGAGCATAGTGGTGTATGATCCTCTTCCATGTGTGGGTTTAGGCTGAGCAGTGTAGCGTGGCCGGTCGCTGCCTGCCGATACAGGAAGAAGCTCTAAGCTGAGATTTGAGAGAGAGATACATAGTAGAAGGGTGCCCGGCCCTCAACTAAATGTGTGTGCCTGTCTGTGTGTGTGTCTGTGTGTACGTGCATTTAATTGCCTGGTGCTGGTAGTGTACTGTAGTACTAATAGAGGTGTTTGTTGTTACTGGAGTGGCCAGTGTTTGTCTAACAGCCTGCCCGGTCCTAGTCAGGTCTGTAATCAGGTAAAAAACAACGTTTTAATAACAAGGTGGGAGAGGGCAGCTAGCCAGCCTAGAGCTTTTCTTTTGCCCATTCCTTCCATTTATCCACTTTGGTGAAGAAAAAAAGAAGAAAGAAAACGAAATTTGAAAAACATCCCCACTTCTCACAAGGAAGGAAGAGAAAGTAGTTTGAGTATGGACCCTGTTGAAACCAGGCTTTTCTGCTTCGCTGTATCCCCCAGCTAACAGCTAACTCCCCCAAGGACGATCACCGGCGTGTGCCAAGTCAGGCGAGTCCAACTGGCGCTTGCCCAGTCCACAGCGTACGTTGTTGTTAGGGCTTGGTGTCTTTTTGTGATGGCAGCGACCTTAATGTGAAGAGGGAGGGACTGGGAGGAGGTGAACAGAACAGCCCTGTGTTATAACTAAGCCATGTAGTTGAGATGACTGTGCCACTGTGGTTAATGGCACCTGAAAGAAAACAAAGTTGCCACCGCCTGAAGCTAGTTCAGGTTATTACTAGCATAGAATGACATATAGTATCCAATCAGAAAGTAGCTCATTTATTGGATCTCCGTTGTCACTGCCCTTTACCATTGGGTTTAAGTCTGGGTCTGTGTGACTCTGCATGGAAAACATCTCCATTCACTGCAGTAGGATAGTTATGGGTCTTTAGGCGACAGAAGGTTATTACATGCTAAAGAGACCGAATGTCGGGAAAAGTTTCTCCGTTTCATTAATCGGTGGAGAGGAGGCGGGATCAAGCCAAATCAGAGAAGTTGATTTGCTGGCTGTCTCTCTGTGGTGACCTCTCATAGGTGAGGCTCTTTAACCAGTCTGGAGTGCTGCTTTATGAATATTCACCACAGCATCCCCGGTGACCAAAGCAGTGTTTAAATCTACATAATTTGTCTTTAAGTGCCTTTCAGATGGCCTTTTCCTTTCTGTCGCTCTCCAGAAAAGGAGCCATGCTTATTAATCAAGCTCTCTTTGTGAGAGAACGCTACGGCTGGTCCAAAAGCTACTCAAACGCTCCTGCTGGAATGAAGGCACAGGTCATTTTTAAAGCCCTTGTATCAATGTCCATTCTCTTCAAGTAGAGCTTAAATGAGAAGCATTGGAGTACAGGGGGAAAGCTGTGGAGCGAATGGTAGGTAATAGGTGTATGTAGTGGAGTGTATATTTGAATGACTCACATGTAAGAGTTCTAGCTTGTCTAATGATAGTGGGTGTTTCCGGTTCTCTCCGGCACTGCAGCATGGCACCCACAGATCAGCTCTTGGATTTCCACATGGGCCATGCTTGTTTTTACTGGAACCCATAGTCTACACATCCAGAAGTGTGAAGCTTGCATCATTGTTGGTTTAGTCTCAGGCCAGTGGAGAAAGACAACTTATCTGGCTTATTGTTTTGATTGTTTTTGGGGGGTGTGTCTTTCAATACAGGCATCGCAGCCTAAAGGGCACTGAATGCATATACCGCCCCCCCGACTCTCTGATCTGCCACCCCGATGACATGGCCTCTGTCTGCCCTGAATGGAGCGCCATGGAAAGCTTGTATTTACCCATAGACATGGCATACAATGCAGAGCCATCTATGTGGAACGAGAGGAAGAGAAAGAAATAGTAAGCAGAACAAGGGAACATACCACCCTGGGTTCATACAACGCTCCTATTACGGCTCAGGCTCACGTGCCTGGTAGCTTATTGTGAGACCGAGAACTACTTCATCTCCATGCAGGCTAGTTTGTACTAATGATGTTCCTTCTGTCTGTGTGGAATCTCGTACTATAGAATGGTGGCCCAGTGGGTCCATTGAGCGGGCTAGCTTTGGGTCCATTGAGCGGGCTAGCTTTGGGTCCATTGAGCGGGCTAGCCTTGGGTCCATTGAGCGGGCTAGCTTTGGGTCCATTGAGCGGGCTAGCTTTGGGTCCATTGAGCGGGCTAGCTTTGGGTCCATTGAGCGGGCTAGCTTTGGGTCCATTGAGCGGGCTAGCTTTGGGTCCATTGAGCGGGCTAGCTTTGGGTCCATTGAGCGGGCTAGCTTTGGGTCCATTGAGCGGGCTAGCTTTGGGTCCATTGAGTCCGGGCTAGCTTTGGGTCCATTGAGCGGGCTAGCTTTGGGTCCATTGAGCGGGCTAGCTTTGGGTCCATTGAGTGGGCTAGCTTTGGGTCCATTGAGCGGGCTAGCTTTGGGTCCATTGAGCGGGCTAGCTTTGGGTCCATTGAGCGGGCTAGCTTTGCGTCCGTCAGTGCTTCCCTTAGAGGGGCTGTCACTGGTGAGCTGCTCTTTTTCAGAGTGTCGGGGCCATGTGAATGAACGGCTCTCTAGCGATAAGGCCTTTTCTTTGTAAACAGAACAGAGCCAAAGTGCATTGTGTGGTATTGTTTACTGAGCCTTTTATTCTGTCTGCATGCGCATGTGTGAACGCGTGACGTTATTTGGTGCGGGTCTGAATGGGCTGGTGTCAGTTTTATCCTGTCCCCCAGGTTATTGAGTTCACTTGTTTTTGTGCTCTGAAATAAACTGACAGCAAAGACAAATCCCCTGTTATAATCTTTATAATATGAACGCCACATGTTGGGGTTTTCTGCTGGAGAGAGAGACTGATATTTCACTTACTGAATCCGGTGGCAAATATCACAAAGGGACTGTGAAATTACCATTGCATTGTTGAAATGGCTACTTTACCACGGCCACAGTTATAGCATTTCTCCTTCATTGCAATGCTCCTGTGGTTCAGTGATTGAAAGAAAGGAATAACATGGGTGATGTAATCTAACCAGGGGCTTGGGATTCTGTCTGTCTTTTGGAGGAGCCTATTCCAATCCTAACACTCCCCAGCACACATTACCCATTCAAAGGTCCCAGCCAGAGCCAACGCCGAGAAAGCCTGTCTCACCCTCTGACTAAATAACATCCTGTTTCACCGCAGTGCTAGGTAACCGGGAGCGAGTGTGTTCCGAGCGCCATCAATGCCTTTTGGCACCCCCTGTTGTCTCCGGATCTCATTTCTGTTCTCCACACATCTCCTACTCTCTCTTTCTCCTCCGCTCTCTTTCTCCTCCTTCTCTTTCTCCTCATCTTTCTTCTGCATGCAGCATCTCAGTGGCAGCGGCAGTGGTGTCCAGGACCCTGCTTCCAAGCTGACGCCTGCTAACCGCTGTTTAAGCTTTGTGGTGAGCCAGGCCCTTGCCTGAGGCCTAGACAGACCCGGCGAGAACAAAGAGCTCCTGTGAATCCTGGGCCCAGTGGGCAGCCGGTTCAGGGTGAATAAAGCAGGTCACGGCGAGATTAAGACTGTACTGTGTGCATGCGGAGGGGAGCGGGGCGCTAGCGCATCATTGGGCTTTTTCAGGGTGCATACCAGCTCACAAGGCAAGGCAGTCCCCTGAAACAAAAGTAGAGGGGATAGTCCTTGAGAAGGAGGAGTTTGGGAGTTGGAGGAGGAGGGGGGGATAGGCCTAGATAATGAGGAGTTTGGGAGGGAGGAGGAAGGGAGGAGGGGGGGATAGGCCTAGATAATGAGGAGTTTGGGAGTTGGAGGAGGGGGGGATAGGCCTAGATAATAATGAGGAGTTTGGGAGTTGGAGGAGGGGGATAGGCCTAGATAATGAGGAGTTTGGGAGGGAGGAGGGGGATAGGCCTAGATAATGAGGAGTTTGGGAGGGAGGAGGGGGATAGGCCTAGATAATGAGGAGTTTGGGAGGGAGGAGGGGTATAGGCCTAGATAATGAGGAGTTTGGGAGGGAGGAGGGGGGATAGGCCTAGATAATGAGGAGTTTGGGAGGGAGGAGGAGGATAGGCCTAGATAATGAGGAGTTTGAGGGGGGAGTTTGGGAGTTTGGGAGTTGGGAGGAGTTTGGGAGGAGGGTGATAGGCTTAGATAATGAGGAGGAAGGGAGGGAGGGGGGGATAGGCCTAGATAATGAGGCGTTTGGGAGGGAGGAGGGGGGATAGGCCTAGATAATGAGGAGTTTGGGAGTTGGAAGAGGGGAGGGGAGGAGTGGTCATTTCAGTTGCCGCCATTACATTGCCTTTGCTTCAGCTGATCTGAAGCCTGTCTTTACAGAATTACAACACACCTTCAGGGTCCCAAGCAGCATCAGAATGCATGCAAGACGAGGCTTCACGTCATGCCCCATCCTTTGTGTCAGGACCTCTGTTTTTTTCTGGTCCAGATGCTTAGCTTGGCTTGATGAGCATTTAATGAAGTCACCCAGAAGCCCAATTGCAGATCAGGGATTGCTATCTTGTTAATGGACCAATGGAGATGTCAGTTCACCTCGCCTCAGCTGTACATTTACTCATAGCTTCCGCATTATGGCAATGGTTTGGTTTGTGGGGGAGGAGGAGGTTTGTGTCTGACAAGCTCACAGTGTCTTCAGACTTTAAAAGCTGATTTTTCTTCCTTGAAGATTCATTGTTTTTGTTTCTTTCCATCTGAGGCTGGTTTACAACTGAAGGGGTTAATAAGTTATGCCAAAAGTGGCGATTAGATTTGCGCTACACATTTTTCTCTTTGTCAACAGAACAAATGCTAACTTCAGAGCCTGTTTCTGTCTTTAGCCACTTGCTATTCTTTGCACATTTTCTCATCGTCGACGGCAGCATTTTTTGCTTTTGTGAGTTTTATGAAATATAAGCCTCTTAATGCGCACTTATCAAGCACCGCCGACCGTGCTTCAAGAACAAACGCCTCACGAGGCATTTTGCTGCCCTGACTGCTCCTTGTCAATCGCAACAAGACGGTGGCAGATGGTTGCTTGCATATTAAACAGGAATCTGTACATTTTAAGGGCACACATAATGAAAGACCAGTGTTAGATGGGTGCATTAGAGGCCATGGCTGTAGAGAGACTAGAGGGGGTTGATAAGAGCATCGCTAGGCATTGAGGAGTTGACCTGATCTGTCAGTAATTGGGGGATAAATGCAGCCTTGTGACCTTTGGGAGCTGTCAGCTTCTCTTATGCACCCTGGCTGCCCCTCAGCTAGCAGCTAACCCTCTACCTGCAGCTCCTCCCTCGACACACAAGGCCAACGAACAATGTAAGGCACGCAAACACAGCAGACAAGAGCAGTGAAACCCCAGATCTCAATCTTTTTGTTTAGCCTTGGGTAAGAGGTTTGCCCGCACACAGGAGAGGAGAAGGCTGGCCAGTTTTCTCTACACATCAACCAAGGCCCTTTGACTGCAGTACTGTGTACTGACTGGAACAGCACAGGTGTTTTGTTTGTGAGGAACATTGGATATTCTGCATTTGTTTTCTCTGCTACACATTGCACAGCACCATTCAAGGGGAATTTAAGTGTACCTTCCACGCACACGGAGCATTCACTGTTGCCTCCTACAATGTCTTGAATTGATCAGGGAAACGGAATATGCTTTCTCAGCTCTGCTTTTAGTATGGCAGCCATGAAGACCTTGAGCCCAAATAACAATGAGGGGATATCCCCCTCCCATTCTGTCAGCCTCCATTTGAAGAGCTGGCGTTCTTTTATCTCAAGCAGGACATCTGTATGTGATTACGGCCCGTCCCAACGTGCTACGATTCATCTTCTCCTTTCAGCCTGCTCTCTCTCACTCTCTCGTTCATATTTATCTCTTCCACTAAGACTGCTCTCCCGCCTGAATCTATGAATGATCAGCAGCAGAATAAAGGCACTTCAGCCACGTCTGGTTTGCACCGGGTGCTAAATGATTGTTTTGATCTTCCCCAGTGCGGCGTTGCTAGCTATAGCTCAGATTTGTATCACCCCCCAACTCAATGACAGGCCTACAAGCTCAAACCCCCCCACCAACTCAACGACAGGCCTACAAGCTCAAAACACATCATGGGAAATTGGCTGGCACATCTTATCTTCCAGTTCCGTAGACGTCCGTGCCTGTGTTTTAAGGGAGGCCCAATGAAAGGGAGTTGATTAAAGCTTTTCCCCCCCTCTATGCCGTCGCATAGAATTCAAGCGAATCAGAAATCAATTGAATGTGATCGTGACAAATGGCTCCCAGTGCTGGGGCCATGATGGCGCCGTCAGGAAATCACAAATGAATCAATCAGGCCTTTATCAGATCAGCGGGCCCTGGGCCTTGTGTGATGCTGAATGCACTGCTGTGTCTGTGCATATGCATGTCTGTTGTGTAGAGATAGATGGGTGGGAGGCAGGGGTGCTGTGTTAACCTCCAAGCTGCTAGAACAGATGGAAGGGGGACTGGGGTGCTGTGTTAACCTCCATACTGCTGGAACAGACGGAAGGGGGACTGGGGTGCTGTGTTAACCTCCATGCTGCTGGAACAGATGGAAGGGGGACTGGGGTGCTGTGTTAACCTCCATGCTGCTAGAACAGATGGAAGGGGGACTGGGGTGCTGTGTTAACCTCCATGCTGCTGGAACAGATGGAACTGGGGGGGATGCTGCTAGAACTGGAAGGGGGGGGTGCTGTGTTAACCTCCATGCTGCTGGAACAGATGGAAGGGGGACTGGGGTGCTGTGTTAACCTCCATGCTGGGAACAGATGGAAGGGGGACTGGGGTGCTGTGTTAACCTCAGATGGAATGGGGGGACTGGGGTGCTGTGTTAACCTCCATGCTGCTGGAACAGATGGAAGGTGGACTGGGGTGCTGTGTTAACCTCCATGCTGCTGGAACAGATGGAAGGGGGCTGGGGTGCTGTGTTAACCTCCATGCTGCTAGAACAGATGGAAGGGGGACTGGGGTGCTGTGTTAACCTCCATGCTGCTGGAACAGATGGAAGGGGGACTGGGGTGCTGTGTTAACCTCCATGCTGCTGGAACAGATGGAAGGTGGACTGGGGTGCTGTGTTAACCTCCATGCTGCTGGAACAGATGGAAGGTGGACTGGTATGTGGCTGTAGTTTGGGTGGAATGGGCAGAGAGAGATGGGAGGGGGTCCTAGGCTGTGGAGGCTGTACTGTGCGTGCTGTGTTGGCCCAGCTCCCTGCCTTCCTTTGCATACAGATCTCCAGCTCAGCCTCCATGGCTGATTAGAGGTTAATGGTTTAGAAGCGGGGAGGGACTTCCTTCTGATTGGCTGGTGGGGCCCACGTGGGTGGGCCGGCGGAGTGGCAGATGGTGCAGGCCCAGTGAGGGAGTGGAGCGGTGAACGAGGGAGGGAGGGAGGAGAGGAGGGAGCAAATGAATGAAGGGGTTCTCTCTCCTATCCTCAGCTTTTCCCACTCACCGGCTATGGAAGGCCTACACATATAACCCCAACCTCACCACTGCATCCAGCAAGCCATTGCTGCAGTAGACAGATGGTTGGTGGACTCAGCCTCAGCAGAGTAAATTGGTCCAGGCTGGAGGAGCTGCATTAGAAGCATCAACCCCAAATGAATTATTATGATTATTAGACACTGCAGCAGACGGATCAATGAGCTGGACTCAAATGTCTCAATGTCTTACTGCCTCTCCTCCTAACGCCTACTTATACCTATACACTGTAGGCATAAACCCAGTCACTTGGTGCTATGGATGGATGGAGGACGGACGGACGGACAGGATGGTGTAGAGTAAGAGTAAGCCTACTGAAACAAACCCCCTCCCTCCCCTGGCTCAGTCATATTGTTCATGTAGCATCCATGCATGCTGCATCCATCCAGGCTCCTCCCCCACCGCACAGCTCTTCCCCAGAGACAGACGGCCATGTGCTTCTGCTCAGGATCAAATCAGCTTTGTGGGGCTGGCAGGGCTCCCAGAACCAAACATTAATTTCACCTTTGTTAGAAATTCATCTGTTTAGGGGCTTTACCCTGGCCCCTTGATTACAACAGTATGGGGAATAACTGGGGGAAAATGCTATATCTAATGGTTGTGACGATGGTTTTGCATATCTCTGTAAGAGTGAACAAAGCCAGCGCTGTGAGAAGGATAGGGACCTCTTAATGTGTGACATCACAGCCCCAGAGTGTTAAGGAGTGGTCTGGAGAAGAGACAAGGGAGCTTCAGCTGCTGCTTTTAGATCTGACCCCTATAGCTGATAGCTGGTCTCCTTCAGAACTGGCCTCCTTCAGAGCTGGCCTCCTTCAGAGCTGGCCTCCTTCAGAGCTGGCCTCCTTCAGAGCTGGCCTCCTTCAGAGCTGGCCTCCTTCAGAGCTGGCCTCCCGATGGGAAGTGATTTATGCTGCAGTGTCAAGAGCCTCCTACTGTGGTTAGTGCTGCTGTGACTAGAACTGGCGACACACTGATTAATCTTCACTCTGCTACCCCTGACCCGGTCTCTGGCGTCCGCTACCCCTGACCCGGTGTCTGGCGTCCGCTACCCCTGACCCTGTCTCTGGTGTCCGCTACCCCTGACCCGGTCTCTGACGTCCGCTACCCCTGACCCGGTCTCTGACGTCCGCTACCCCTGACCCGGTCTCTGACGTCCGCTACCCCTGACCCGGTCTCTGACGTCCGCTACCCCTGACCCGGTCTCTGACGTCCGCTACCCCTGACCCGGTCTCTGACGTCCGCTACCCCTGACCCGGTCTCTGGCGTCCGCTACCCCTGACCCGGTGTCTGGCGTCCGCTACCCCTGACCCGGTGTCTGGCGTCCGCTACCCCTGACCCGGTCTCTGGCGTCCGCTACCCCTGACCCGGTCTCTGACGCACAGCGTTTTGTATCGCCGCAAGCTTGTGTACGATAAATAAGCCAGCCGTGTTTGCCACATGGTCCGTCCTCCCCCTCCCCAATCAGCTGTCCTCTCCTCCTCTATGCCTGGCTGGCCATGGCAACCTTCTTGGACTCTTCCTGGAGACAATTGAGAGTTGCCACAGAGTGTGTGGAGTGCTGGCCTGACCCATATTAGCTGTGGCAGAGTGTTGTGTTGATTATCCCTCCCTCCCTCCCTCCCTCCCTCCCTCCCTCCCTCCCTCCCTCCCTCCCTCCCTCCCTCCCTCCCTCCCTCCCTCCCTCCCTCCCTCCCTCCCTCCCTCCCTCCCTCCCTCCCTCCCTCCCTCCCTCCCTCCCTCCCTCCCTCCCTCCCCTCCCACCATCCCTCCTTCCATCCCTCCCACATCCCTACTTCCATCCCTCCCACATCCCTCCCACCATCCCTCCCAGCAGCAGCATCTTGCATTGTGACTGAACTGACACCTCCATACCACCTGCTGACGACACCCAGACCCTCCTCCTCCTCAGGACACCCAGACACCCCTCCCTCATCTAGAAGAGCATCACTGTTTGCAGGTTCTAGACCAGGCCCAGAAAGGACACACACACCATGCGGAAGGAAGGAGGTTCAACGAAGAGGGGGATTGTATTGCCTTGAGCTTCTAGAGAAAGACCGAAAAGAAAAGAGCAGCAGAAAGGGACTGCAGGATCACATTCAGCGACACGGCCGGCCAACAAAAGACGGGGCGGGGGTTGGGGTGACTGGGGGGAAACGGGAGCCCCTGGCTGAAAGACGAGGAGGGCCCTTCATGTCCATCAGCGGCAGATGCCTGGCTTTCTACTGTAGGGAACACTGTGAAAGGAGATGAGGAGCCACCTTACCCAGCCTGCCCCTCTTTAACCAGCAGTAGGCTGTGGCATTGCAGCAACTGTCAGATTCAGACCCACACCACGCTGCAGCACGGAGATAGGGCCTCATAGTCACCCTTACACCGAGCACAGGTCCCATACTGCAGTCTGCAGCCACTCTACATACTGTGACTGACCGCAGAGGTGAGCGAGGCTCCTCGGTCTGACTACATATGCATAGGTAGCACATTGTTGTGGCAATGTTCCCTCAGATTTTTGGGGGCCCTGAGCAAATTTTTAGGTCTTCTGAGCAGACACTTGAACATTGTGAGAATTTTGTTCAACTTACAGTTTTAGATGGTTGCCAATAGGCTATTGTGGCTATTTGAGCACAAAGTAGACCTACCAACAAAACCAATGGAGCAAATCTCATAACATTTTCACATGGAAATAGCTTTTGATTTCTATGATATAGCCTACAGTAACATATATGTGGTGTTCAGTACAGGACTACATTGCATGAGACTTTTAAAAACGTTTTTACATTATGAAGGGCTTGATATTCATTCATGATTTTTTTTACTTGGTCTGTAACATCACGGGCTAAATAGGTGACTGTAAATTGCATTGTATTGTGTTGTACGATGCAAGAAACCACTTTATGAAATACAATTATTATTATTACCATACAGAAAAGATGCAGCAGTACTCTACATATGTGTTTCAATTTACAAGATCACTTCTTTTAAAATTCTGTAAACAACCTTTCAGTGCAGCGGTTCTTCCCTCTCTGTAGACTGGGGGCTAGATCCCTTTGAGATAACCTCAGAGGTGTATGGCAGAAGGCTTCTCCCTGGTACTGAGTGTACATGTACTCTGTCATCGGATTAGTGGAACGGTAAGGATGGAGGTAGTATGAGCGGCATCATGTACAGTGCACGTCTTCTCTTTCCATTGTGGAGTTCGAGTGTTTGAGTAAGGACGGTATTATCATCTACAGTCGTGTGCCTGTGTTACCACCTCTCTCTGATTTTAGAACGCAGTAGTCACCTCTGTCTCCTCTATGTCGTCCACTTTATTGGCTCACTGTTACATCCCACAGAGCAAGCTGCCATAGACGAACATGGTGGTGAGCAGCAACAGAGTTGAGAAACCTTTTTTGGATTGGATTGTTTGGATTGTTTCATAAATTGCTACATTTATTAGGTAGGGTGAGTGGACTATCCTGGCTAAATACATCAAATGACACGAGCTGACTTGAACAAGAACCTGATAACATATTACATATATAGGAAGAGGATTATTCCTGAAACTATAATTCTCCATTTGCGGTCTACTGACTGTTCTTCAACAATTTAATTTTGATTTGTATTATTATTAATCTGTGGAAATTGTTACCAAGTAGGCCTTGTGCGTAGAGTTTTCTAGATTCATTTTGCAGTCATTGTTTTTTGTTCGACACATTTTAAAGTGAAGATTCTGAGCCTCAGCATAACTCTGTTACCGTGTAATGACCCTTATCCCACATCTTACTAGTTTTCTAGTTTGTTCCCTTGTTTCTGTCATATTGATATACAGTACCCGTTTTACAAGACTGCCTTGGAAATAGACCAAGACCGTACCTGTACAGTACAAGATTTGATGACTGAATGGAAGAAAAATGGGCGCAGTAAACACAAGTCTGCCATTTTCTCCACAAGGTTTCCATGCATCTTTGTCTTTCACCAAATTCACTTTGAACTCTGTGTTGTGCTGCAAGTCATTTGCAACACATAGGGCTAGCCCCTCTCTGTTTCTTTTATCAAAAGGAAAACAGACATCACCATAAACTCTCCTTAATCAGATGGGCCTGTGGTTTTGTCTCAGCCTGAAAGGGTTTGGCAGTAAATTGGACGTTGACCACCCCCCCAAGAAAAAGGGAACTGGGGAAGAGGGGGGCTTGTTTCTCAGAAGAGCTCATCTGGAAAAGGCTTTTGTGGGATTTGGCAAGAGAACGGCAGGCTTTACTCCCCTGTCTCACCAGTCTAACCCTAGAATTAATTGTGTATTTGTGATCTTGTGTGTGAGAGTGAACTTGCTTGTGAGCTTGCGTGTGGGAGTGAGCTTGCGTGTGCGTGTTAGACATTCCAGGTCTATTACAGTTCACCAGACAGGTTGGTGTTTATTAGGTTAGCCTTGGTTAGCTGAGCTCTCTACATTGAAGGTTTGTAGGTTGGGCTTTTTATATACCACTCTATGGGGTGTAGGGTACCTATGTCCAGTGTGTACTATGGGTAGCCAGGGGTCAGGTCCTACAACTCTTTATTCACATTCAATCTGCTAACATGGGTCACCTGGCAGCCAGGGAGCATAGAAATTAAATAAATAGAATGTGTTTAAGTTCAGGGAGCAGGCCTGGTTGCTATGGTTTGATGGGGTGCTGTGATATAGTAATTTAGTTCTGTTCTCCCAGCCCCCTCTCTGAGCCTCCCTCCAGCATTAATAATTTACCAGTCAAAGTGAGCTGCCAGACTTTCTATCAGACACACACACCCCTTTACCATCCCTCTTGCTGCATGCGCTCTCTCCTCTCCCCACCCTTTGCCCCTCAACAACCGACTGACTGACTTCCAAAACCTCAAATATGCCAGAACCTCGCAAACAGGCAGGAGCATTTCCTGTGAAGAAACAGTTTCATCTGGTCCAGACATATTTAACTAGTATCCACTTTGTCCTTCACTATCTTATCTACTCCTTTTGTATTACACATCTTATCATCTAACTAATCTACAAACGTGGTTTATATGAGCTGTAGCCTGCCCTCAGTTTTATTATTTTAAGACTGTGTACTATGTGGCTCGAACTTCTAGCTTCCCTTGAACTGATTATGATACTGCTAGCTCAATCCCAGAGTGCTTTGGGGGTAGATTACCTTTTTTTTCTTTTGCAAACTGGTGCTCTCTTTGTAAAGGTTAACTTAATCACATGTTAGTTTGCAGGATTCTTTGTGTGTACATTGCCAGAATGTTTTGACAGCCCCTTCATTACTTTGTGACTTTTATAGTGCTGAGTCCCAACTATTCTTCAGCTGAATGTACTGCTAAAGTGGAAGATGTGAAATCACAGCAGTAATTTCAATGTTGATTAAGTCTGCTGACACCGGTCTTCTCTCCCTCTCTCTGTCTCTCCAGGTTTCCACCTCAGTGGCACAGTCACGGAGCCCGCCTCCCAGTCGGAGCCCGAGGTCACCCACAAGGTGGCCATCAGCTTCGACCGCTGCAAGATCACCTCGGTCACCTGCGGCTGCGGCAACCGAGACATCTTCTACTGCGCCCATGTGGTGGCACTGTCCCTGTACCGCATCAGGAAGCCAGAGCAGGTCAAGCTGCGGCTGCCCATCTCAGAGACCCTGTTCCAGATGAACAGAGACCAGCTACAGAAGCTGGTCCAGTACCTCATCACAGCACACCACACAGAGGTGCTGCCCACTGCCCAGAAACTAGCCGACGAGATCCTTTCGTCCAATTCTGAGATCAACCAGGTCCATGGTAAGAAAGACACACAACACCAAGACTTCAGTTGCTGGACATAACGTAAGGTCCCCATGTTCACATAGAGTGTGCATTTGGTGAACAGTTGATTCATGTTTAGCACAGGAATTTAGACAGAACAACAAGCTTTTACATTCTATACCTGCCACCAGATGACCAGGTATTGTGCTTTACCCAGGGCCTCTGCCAGTCCCTTTACATTCCTTAGTTTCTACCCCAATCTTCCTTTGGTGGGCTTGAAGAGCAAGGTGTGATGTTTAGGCAGAGTCCTGACAGAGTACTGATTGCGGTACCAAAGCAGCAGCCAGGACTCGGAGGCATTAAACAACTCGTTTGATGCCAGTCTCCCGGCCTGCTGGTGCTTTCCATTTCTGAAAGTAAAAAAAGAAAGTCAGACGTCAGCGTTCAAACGTTTCTAACTGCACCAGAGCAGGCAGTTATCCCTCTAGTCTGGAAAACAGAGTTTGTGTCTTAAATGGCACCCTATTCCCTATATAGCGCACTACTTTTGACCAGGGCCCATACTCTGGGCAAAAGTAGTACACTATATAAGAAATAGGTGCAGTTTTGGATGAATACAGGGGAACTCTGCAGCTTGTTATCTGTCCACATCACTATCAAAATATTTATCCACCCCAGCCGCTTAACAAGGAAGTCCATCGCCCAGTCTCCTGGTGTTTGCTGTCGGTGTGTTGAAGTGGGAGCCCCCTTGACAATGAAGAAGCAGGATTTGATTGAGAGTTTGATTGTGGAATGTGAACGTTCGGATACAACAGTGACTTGGCAGGACTTCAGTTGGTTCTACTGGGTGTTGGTGATTCCTAAAGGACACCTACCTGGGTTTACATACCTGGGTTTACATACCTGGGGTCACACATTGTTTAAGTTTTTTTTAGCTGTTTGCTTAATTAGAAAAATATTTAAGGAACAATCGTATTATAAGGTTAGATTCGAGGTGTGTCTGGCAGTGATTATTGATATAATGCATGTTTTGGGGCCTGCTAGCTTTAGTTGTGGTTTTTAATTCATCCTTGGTCTGACATTGTCTCTTTCTGTTTGTGTTCCCAGGGGCCCCGGACCCCACGGCAGGGGCCAGCATTGATGACGACAACTGCTGGCACCTGGATGAGGAGCAGGTCAGGGAGCAGGTCAAACTGTTCCTGTCCCAGGGAGGGTACTACGGCTCCGGGAAGCAGCTCAACTCCATGTTTGCCAAGGTACATACGTCTGCCCTGTCTGCCCTGTCTGTCCTGTCTCTCTGTCTGCCCTGTCTGCCTGTCTGTCTGTCTCTCTGTCTGCCCTGTCTGCCTGTCTGTCCTGTCTGTCTGTCTCTCTGTCTGCCCTGTCTGCCTGTCTGCCCTGTCTGCATGTCTGTCTCTCTGTCTGCCTGTCTCTGTCTGCCCTGTCTGTCCTGTCTGCCTGTCTCTCTGTCTGCCCTGTCTGCCTGTCTGTCCTGCCTGTCTGTCTCTCTGTCTGCCCTGTCTGCCTGTCTCTCTGTCTGCCTGTCTGTCTGTCTCTGTCTGCCTGTCTGTCTGCCCTGTCTGTCTCTGTCTGTCTGTCTCTGTCTGTCTCTGCATACATGAATGTTCAGTATCAAAATCCATCCCGGATGACTTACTGTATATTAACCTGTTGCGACGAGCAATCCCGTTTCCGGGATCCTATTTATAGCCTCAAGCTCATTACCATAACGCAGCGTTAACTATTCATGAAAATCGCAAATGAAATGAAATAAATATATTTGCTCTCAAGCTTAGCCTTTTGTTAACAACACTGTCATCTCAGATTTTCAAAATATGCTTTTGAACCATAGCTAAACAAGCATTTTTGTAAGAGTATTGATAGCTAGCATAGCATTAAGCCTAGCATTCAGCATGCAACATTTTCACAAAAACAAGAAAGGCATTCAAATAAAATCATTTACCTTTGAAGAACTTCAGATGTTTTCAATGAGGAGACTCTCAGTTAGATAGCAAATGTTCAGTTTTTCCAAAAAGATTATTTGTGTAGGACAAATCGCTCCGTTTTGTTCATCACGTTTGGGTAAGGAAAAAATGAAAATTAAGTCATTGCAACGCAACCCTTTTTCCAAATTAACTCCATAATATCGACAGAAACATGGCAGACGTTGTTTAGAATCAATCCTCAAGGTGTTTTTCACATATCTATCGATGATAAATCATTCGTGGCAGTTGACTTTCTCCTCTGAAGAAAATGGAAACGCGCATGGAGCTGGAGATTACGCAATAATTTCGACGGAGGACACCGGGCGGACACCTGGTAAAAGTAGTCTCTTATGGTCAATCTTCCAATGATATGCCTACAAATACGTCGCAATGCTGCAGACACCTTGGGGAAACGATAGAAAGTGCAGGCTCATTCCTGGCGCATTCACAGCCATATAAGGAGACATTGGAACACAGCGCATTCAAAATCTGGACCATTTCCTGTATGAAATTTCATCTTGGTTTTGCCTGTAGCATTAGTTCTGGGGCACTCACAGATAATATCCTTGCAGTTTTGGAAACGTCAGAGTTTTCTCTTTCCAAAGCTGTCAATTACATGCAGAGTCGAGCATCTTTTCGTGACAAAATATCTTGTTTAAAACGGGAACGTTTTTATCCAAAAATTAAAAGAGCGCCCCCTATCCCGAAGAAGTTAATTAATGTTTTCTGTAGGTGCGAGAAATGCTGCGGATGCGTGACTCTAACGGTGCCAGGATGTTGACCCTGATCACGGAACAGTTCATGGCCGACCCTCGCCTCTCTCTGTGGCGGCAGCAGGGGACTGGCATGACGGACAAGTGTCGGCAGCTATGGGACGAACTGGGTAAGTCCCTCTCACTTCCTTAAATATACAGTGTAGAGCACCAATTTGCACAGAACAAATCAAATTTGATTTATCACATGCGCCGAATACAACCTTACAGTAAAATGCTTACTTACAAGCCCTTAACCAACAATGCAGTTTTAAGAAAAATATGTGTAAAAATAAGAAATAAAAGTAACAAAAAAAGTAAACAATAATTAAAGAGCAGCAGTAAAATAACAATAGCGGAGACTATATACAGGGGGTACCGGTACAGAGTTAATGTGTGGAGGCAACGGTTAGTCGGGGTAATATGAGGTAACACTGTTGATTGTGAGTTGCTATTAGCGTGTATGTTGTGGATTATAATGCATTGCAGAAGGCTATACATCATACATAATGCATTATGAAAAGGGTATTGATAGGAAGTGTTTCTGACCAACTGTCTCATTGCTGCTTGGATGTTATTGATTTGGGTCAGTTGAAAAAAAATATGCCTTTGTCCAAAGCAGTGTGTGTCGTTCACAGTCAGTCGCTTAGGTAGCAGGTAGTAAAGGTACATCTGAAAAACCTTTCGGCTCAAAGAGCAATTCCAAACGGAATGTGGCCTCACCACTTCAGTCAGCACAGCTATGTAACTGTTACCTAACTGGAAAGCCATCATGATACGCGTGGTGTGAGGGATCTCTCTCGCCCCATGCATGCTGCCATAGCAGTGGATCAGTCAGTGCTGGAGCCAGTGGGTGTGATTGTGCAGCAGTCCAGCAGTGCATACATTAGGGTCAGGCACTCACCTCTATTGGGATTGCATGAAACGGGCCCGGGATCAATGGGGTTTTCAACCTCCCCGGTATTGATCGGAGCATTTAAAAGGGGTCGATGACTGCAGATCCTGAGGAGGTTCATTGGAGAGCAACAGCAGAGCAGCGAGAGGTTTGCTGTGCCTCTCTCCCTCTTCAGGGACACACAACAGAACAGCAGAACCCTGGCTCAGGGGTAATGTTTAGTTACCGGGGAGCGACAGGACAGGGCTCTCTGATTGGCTAGGACTGCCACAGGATGATCACCAAAGCGGCCAATCAAATGTGCTATTGTTGGGGGGGGTGCTTTAAAGCAACCGTGCTGCACTCTCGTAGGCTGTTAGTACCAGAAGCTGTCCGTGTGGTCAGCAGTGAGCTAACAAAGTGCTCTGAAACGAGGGTTTAAAAGGTAGTGAGAAGCAGGGGGTGAATACTGGTAATTTGTTACCTTTATGATAGGAAGGGATGTGAGGGGTAAACTAGCTCAGTTCCCTTCCCTGAGTCTTTACTACTAAGGATCTGTCTAACGTCCCAGTGCCTTTGTTTTAAAGATGTGACTTTAATACAGTCCAACCCGGACCACAACATACACTGTTAACTTTTATGACCCGTTCACAATATTACCATAGAAGGACATGATCTTTCTATGGACCCTCTCCTCCACACCTAAATAGTCAAACGTTATTGGTTATTCTGCCCATTGACCTTTACCCCTGGACCTTTATCCTTCCCCAGGTGCCCTGTGGGTGTGCATCGTGCTGAACCCGCACTGTAAGAGCGAGGAGAAGAGCGGCTGGCTGAAGCAGCTGAAGAAGTGGGGCGACATGGACATCTGTCCCCTGGAGGACGGCAACTACGGCAGTGAGTTGCCCAACATTACCAACGCTCTGCCACAGAGCAACTTCGCCCAGGGTCAGTCGCAGTCTGGAGTCACATACATATAGAATACACATGTATACTGTTATATACACACACTGGGCCTGTAAACTGTCACTAGAATGCATTTTATTTCCCAAACCATGATTCTGATACAGTGGTGAAAGTTGACTGTAGTTATCGTAGTAATCCTGAGTATATTGTACTCAAAGTACTCATCGATAGATCTCCATTGCTGAGTGATACTATACAGTATGTCCAACGGACTGAGGTCTAACTTTCCCCTTCCGTCCCTCCCTGTGTGTTCCCCTCCAGACTCCCTGGCCCGGCCCAGACGGACAGTGTTCACGCGGGCCATGGAGGCCTGTGATCTCCACTGGCAGGACAGCCACCTGCAGAGGATCATCAGCTGTGACTACTACATGTCCCCAGCCTACCAGAGAGAGGGAGAGAGTCTGCTCTTCAACCCCCAGGGCCTGCCTCTATGGCTAGGTGAGAATGAAATGGCCTGCTCAGTACACACTCTCAGCACTAGATATTATATTAATTCAAGATGATATCGGGAGGCCATCTCAGTATATTTATTAACACCACGTACACAGACGCGTATACGGACGCACACACACACACACGCTGGCCCAGCTCCTGGCAGGAGTTAAAGCCATGATGCTGGTGTGTTTTCCTATCTGTAACACCACCACATTATTTGTGTCATAAGCCTCCTTTAATTCCACTTCCACTGAACCCTGGAGCTGGAGTAAACATCTTCTGGGGGAAGATTTGTCCTCATTCTGCACAACTTAAGCCCGGATAGAGGGAGTGGGTGTCTTCTGCTGAGGCTGCCGGCATGGGTGTGGTGTTGCTGAGCCACTGACATGTGACTTGTGTCGTAGATCACGTCCCCACAGCGTGTGCGCGGGTTGATGCCCTGCGTTCCCATGGTTACCCCCGTGAGGCGCTGCGGTTGGGCGTGGCTATCATCAACACCCTCCGGCTGCAGCAGCACCGCCAGCTGGACATCTACAAGCACCAGAAGAAAGGTAGCGCCCCCTGTTCTCATTAGTAGGGCCCAGTGTTTTTCCTGGTTATGTGACCTGATGAGGGAAAACTCTGAGCCCTACGTAACAGAACGAATATGTTCGATTTTTTTATACAGTGTTTGATCTTGTTGTAACCCTGCTGTGTTCCTGTGTGTGTCAGAGCTGCTTCAGAGGGGGACAACCAGCACAACTAACCTGGAGGGCTGGGTGGGACACCCCCTGGATCCCATCGGCTGTCTCTTCACCACCCTCACTGAGACCTGCCGGGTGGAGGACGACAACGCTATGGACACTGGAGGTACACATCTGGCCAAGCCCTGTCTAGGCAACATTTACAGTCCTCGTCAATCGAACTGGTAAAAATGAGGTCAGTCCAACAACCACCGCTGATCAAGGCCGTCCCCTGGCAAAGTCACCCATATAGAACTGTCCCATACAATTTGGTAGAGGCCACGGCAACTAGCACCTCTTTCACTCTTAACATGACTAAAATCAATCACCATTTGCATCCCATACGTCCAATAGCCCAGCCAAACACAGATCAGGAATTTGGTACCGCCTATACTTACAAACCTACAGGGAGGCATTGTGTGCCGAAACAATACTGGCGAGTGGTACGGTAAGGGGGCTAGAGAGAGAGGGAGAGTGTGTGTGGATTATAATTTATAGGGTCATCCTCACAGTCCTTTGTTTGACTCTGGTGAGCAGCTGGAAACATCTGGTAGGGGGCAGGGTTTAATTTGAATTCTGACCAATCAGGGGTCTTTACACATCAGAACCAACAACAGCAGCTGCAGCTGGTCAGAAGAGCCAGAGCCATAACAGTGGAAAGAGGAAAACATGGAGGCTATCATGGTTACAGTATGAGAACTAACCCGGGCAGCAAAGGGATTCCACATGGTTAAATCCACCTTGGAGCTGATCTCAC
The DNA here is from genome assembly GCF_018296145.1 of Oncorhynchus tshawytscha. Classification (NCBI taxonomy): domain Eukaryota; kingdom Metazoa; phylum Chordata; class Actinopteri; order Salmoniformes; family Salmonidae; genus Oncorhynchus; species Oncorhynchus tshawytscha. The sequence goes on along the minus strand of NC_056456.1, from coordinate 22,282,887 downwards.
ACATGCCAAAAAGCCTAGAAGCCCAAGGCTTACATCCAATGGACGTTACATTGGAGAAGAGATGTTGTTTGATCCAGCGTCACGATTGGAGAATCCTGAAATCCCCCTGTAATAAACAGGATTGTTGTAGAGAGGGAGGAATAATTTGCCAGGGGGATTTAAGTGTGAGCCTCCCGTGGGTTGGGTCTGAGTCCTTGTCAGCAGATGTTAGTGTTTTTCCGGGACCTCAGGGACACTTCTCTCTCTCTGGTGCTGCCTGGCATCCACAGCTGGCTGTGTGGGAGACTGGGAGCTAGAGAGAGAGGCTCCTGTCTGTGTCAGCTGCTCTCCATAACCAGCACCTTTCAGCCCCACCCCCAATAAAAATAAACTAGGCAGCCATTTTGGATTATTGTTAGCATCTAGCAATATCTCATAATCCTGCTCGACCGCCATTGCAAACCGTTTGAATAAAGGTTTAATAAAATAGAATGGAATCTCACTTCCATGACCATCCCTGTAAACTAAAAACCTCTCTTCGTCAGACTCTGGAGAGCACAAGCCCCCGGTATACCACCACGTGCCTGTGTGGGGTTGCCCAGATGGTGGGGAGTCCTACCTGGCGCTGGCCCTGGAGGTGGCCCTGATGGGCATGGGGCAGCAGAGGGTGATGCCTGAAGGCCTCTATGCCCAGGATAAGGTGTGTCGGAACGAGGAGCAGATCGTGGCCAAGCTGCAGGAGATGGAGCTGGATGATCTGCTGGTCCAGACGCTGAGGAAACAGGCTATCCTCCTACTGGAAGGTATGAAGACTAGTTTCATTTTATTATTGTCCTCTGCTCATCTCATTTCATCCTCTATCCCCTTTCTGTTCCCTTCAATCTCCTCCTCTCTTTTTCAATCTCCCCCTCTCTTTGTCTCACTTATCCTCCTTCACTCTCCTGTTCTCTTCTTTCACCCTCCATCTCCCTCTCTCTATCTGCCCTGCTTGCTGCCTCCCCTTCTCCCTTCCTCTTTTCCTCTCACCCTATCTCTTTAGCTCTCCCATCCCATCCCTCTCTCCCACCTCTCTCCCTTCCACAGATCCTGCCTCGCAACACTCGGCTGAAAATGGATCTCAACCCTGGCCTTTACCACGTCTATCCCCTTCCTTCCCTTTCCCCATGCTAGCTATGCTATAGCCCACCCCCATCTTGGGCTTTGGGGAACGTTAGCTGTGTAACCCTAGAGCAGACATCTGTCTCGCTGCTAGGGACGAGAGATTTGGTTAATGCCCAATGGGCAGTGAGTGTGTGGTTTCCGGTTTGCTCTCGCCCCCATCAGGTTGAAAGAGGTATATATTGCTGTTACTTTGAGGCATGATTTGTTAAAACCGGTAGACTTGGACTATTCACCAAGAAACGGAGCCAAAACAGAAAGGGAAGATTCCCTGTTCCGGTGTGTGTATGTAGCTGGACAATTCTGATGTATCGTGTCTGTCCACCCGTCTCTGTTCAGGAGGTCCCTTCAGTGGCCTTGGTGATGTCATCCACAGGGAGAGTGTTCCCATGCACACCTTTGCCAAGTACCTGTTCTCAGCCTTGCTGCCCCACGACGCAGACCTGGCCTACAAACTAGCATTGAAGGCCATGAGGTGAGATCCCATAAAACCTTCTAGCATGTATCCCAAAAACAGAACATATGAATCCTGAAGGTTGAACGTACTGTAAGTTGTAAAATAATATTGAATTGAATATAATTTTACAACATTCAGGATTTTATCACATTTTATGATCAAAATAGTGTGATCCTCCTATCTTACTGCAACAGTGTGTGTCTGAGAAAAGGCTCTATTTGTACCTTGTTTTGAGGGATGAATCCCTATGACTGCATAATCCCCATTTGCCTTGCAGAGTCATTATCCCACTGAGGCTCCTCAGGGTCCCGGCTAATACACAATCAATAACACGGCTCGGAGCTGCACACACACGGTGCATATGTAGACTTCGTGAGCAGAGAACTAATGCAGCTATACAGCCTTGAGATTGGATGAGCCAGCGTTAATCTGAGGATGATACCTATAATCATGCTGTAGACCAGGGATGGGCAACTGTGACGGGGGTGGGGGCCACAACAAAACTGAAGTCATCGTGGGGTGGGGGGTGCAGTGCCTCGCGGGTCTGCGTACACACATCCATACACACACATGCAGTCAGAGCCAGCCCTAGCCTTTTGGGGGGCATAAATTGAAATGTTGATAGCTGGCTAGACTCATTTATTCAATAATAACAAAAGAAATGCAATCTGGCATGGGCTAATTAATGACTGTCAGTGACTGTGATAGAGAGAAACTGCTGATGCACAATCAAATTGTGTATTCTACTATTCTAACTCAGCGGTAAGTTGAGACCCTGACTGAGTTCCTAAAAAAACTCAGTCGGGGTTGATCCGTGGGCCTACGAAAGGGGTGCGGGCCACCAGTTGCCCATTTTGAATAGAAAACATTTTCTTAGTAGTCATAATTCATCTAATCACTGTCTCTCTTCTCTCATTGTCTGTCTGTACCCTCTAGGCTCCCTGTGTTAGAGTCGATGGCGCCCTCGGGAGACTTGGGTCACCCCCACCATGGCATCAGCATCGTGCCCAGCCGATATCCCCGCTGGTTCACCCTGGGCCACCTGGAGTCTCAGCAGTGTGAACTGGCCTCCACCATGCTCACCGCAGCCAAAGGTCAGCTCTACTTACATACACACAGACACACCCCATCAGCCGAAACGCACAACCACACCACTATCAGAGAAACGCCCCTATGCCGTTCTGCACCACTAAAGAACACCACATACAAACTGTTGGATGAGAAATGTTTTTGGATCTAATGTTGTGTTGTTTGTACCTCCAGGAGATATGTTGAGATTGCGGACGGTGCTGGAGGCCATCCAGAAGAACATCCACTCCTCCTCCCTCATCTTCAAACTGGCCCAGGATGCCTTCAAGATTGCCACTCCGGCTGACAACCCCCCAGACATCACCCTGCTCAATGTAGCTCTGGAGCTGGGCTTGCAGGTACTGAGGGATAGCTAGTAGGGTCTGGGGTGTTGGGCGTGGGGGGGTGTGCATGTGCGCAGGGATGTCTTGGATGAAATGTGCTGGTGGGTACGTGTTGAATTGCTGTGCGGTTTGCCTTTTCTAACATGCTCTCTCTCTCTGCAGGTGATGAGGATGACCCTCTCCACTCTGAACTGGAGACGCAGGGAGATGGTGCGCTGGCTGGTCACCTGTGCTACAGAGGTGGGTCTGCGAGCGCTGGTGAGCATCCTCCAGAGCTGGTACACCCTGTTCACTCCCACCGAGGCCACCAGCATCGTAGCAGCCACCGTCATGTCCCACAACACCATCCTGCGCCTCAGCCTGGACTACCCCCAGAGAGAGGAGCTGGCAAGCTGCGCCCGGACCCTGGCCCTGCAGTGTTCCATGAAGGACCCCCAGAACTGTGCCCTCTCGGCCCTCACGCTCTGCGAGAAGGACCACATCGCCTTCGAGACGGCCTACCAGATCGTCATCGACGCCGCCTCCACAGGCATGACGTACTCTCAGCTGTTCACCATCGCCCGCTACATGGAGCACCGCGGCTACCCACTCCGAGCCTTCAAGCTGGCCTCGCTGGCCATGACCCACCTCAACCTGGCTTACAACCAGGACACCCACCCGGCCATCAATGACGTGCTCTGGGCCTGCGCCCTTTCCCACTCGCTGGGCAAGAACGAGCTGGCCGCCATCATCCCCCTGGTGGTGAAGAGCGTGCACTGCGCCACCGTGCTCTCGGACATCCTGCGTCGCTGCACCATGACGGCCCCGGGCTTGGCCGGTATCCCCGGGCGACGGAACTCTGGGAAGCTCATGTCCACGGACAAGGCTCCGCTCCGGCAGCTGCTGGACGCCACTATCAGCGCCTACATCAACACAACCCACTCCCGGCTCACTCACATCAGCCCCAGACACTACGGAGAGTTCATAGAGTTCCTCAGTAAGGCCAGAGAGACCTTCCTACTGGCCCAGGACGGACACATCCAGTTTGCCCAGTTTATAGACAACCTCAAACAGATCTACAAGGGCAAGAAGAAACTCATGATGTTGGTACGGGAACGTTTCGGCTGAACCCCAACAGGACGGGCAATATAGGATCTACTTTTAGTACTACTTACTCATTTATTTAAGTTTTCATACATTTCTCTTTTTTTGTCATTCTTGTGGCAAATTCTGTATGTCTGTTTTTGTTTGTCTTTTTATTTTCTCGTGAGCAGCAACCACTGTTTGTTTTAGTATGAAAAAGATTGTGATGATGATGATAAAATCGTTGAGGTGGCACATAATGAAAAACCAAATGATGTACGGGGTGTTTTGAGCCAGGGAATGTCTGCTGTCTGCTGTGGGGAGTTACTAGTGGGGTTTGAAGGAGAGAGAGAACTTGTCATTCCAAAAACCAGAGATGTGGACTTGAGTCACGTGACTTGGGACTCGTGTACTACTCTAGTCACACATTTTGCGACTTGAGACTTGACAAAAAGAAAACATACTTGCCACTCCACTTCGACTGGAACGTCTATGACTCGTGACTGAACTTGGGACTTCAACCGTATGACTCGAGAGACTAGATTTGTCATCTCACCCACTATGCTAGGCTCTCTGTCCTTTATATCGGAGTGCTGCAGGTTCTGTGTCTTGACCAATCAGATTCACGGAAATCACAGGTTTGCGCAGGCCGGGCACAAAGCACTTCCTCTAGCAAAGCTCGCGCCGCTCCGCTGTCCTCCGATATTTATTTAGCAAACGTGACAACGCATCACTCCTGACATACACAAGAACTCCTCACAGAAATGTTGCTGCAGCCTACACCTAAACTGTATGGGATGAAAATGAGCCTGATCAACTAGGCTACTGATAACAAGCGCAGCTGAATAGGCTACAGCCAATGCGCCCTGTACCCCTTTGCCCTCTGGCCAGGGTAAACTAAGTGGTTAAGTTATGTAGCCTATGTATAGCCTGCTTATTTATGTTAAAAGAAAATGTGAATGTGATCAAATTTGGTTTAGGCTATATTCAAACTTGGGCTGGCTGGCTAGGCTACCTTAACCTTTTCAATCCAAAATGATTACCTGAAATGAATCAAACAACACAATACTGATTACATAAATATACTGCGTGAGTTACTTTTTAATTACAGTTGCTTAGGCCTATACGATGCAAACCCGCATAAAGCAAGCTCAGCCCTGTGAGTTCTAGTGTCCAATTGCAGTGGTTGTGTCTGTGTAAAGGAACGTTGTCAAATCGAATTACTATTAGCAAGTACAAGGTTGCCGCAGTTTGACAGGGTTTTCATCCTCCCTAGGGCCAGGTGTTTTTCCAGAAATGTTAAAACCATGTGGCCTGTTTAGAGGTAGCCTAGTGGTTAAGCGCGTTGGGCCATAAACTGAAAGGTCATTGGTTTGAATCCCTGAGCTGACTAGGTGAAAAATCTGTTGATGTGCCCTTCAACAAGGCACTTAACCCTAATTGCTCTGTATAAGATGGTCTGCTAAATGACAGAAATGGTCCCACTTCCATATGAATACCTTGTTTACAACTACTAACGAATCACTTTCAGCCACTGTCAGGGTCCTGATTTATACCTGGTTAGATGACCAGATTAGGAAAAACTCCAAGCCCCAGGGAAAATAATCTGCCCCACCACTCTGGGACCTGTGGTGCGCCTCTGCATCAGGGCCTCATAGGTCACAAACATCATTGCATGTGGGTCCAAACTCACTGATGCAGTTGCAATGAAATTGGGATAAACCACTTAATAATTGATTAAAAGACTCAAAACCCAAAATTAGGGACCTGAGCTGTGGAACTTGCCCATTATTATTTGTGACTTGACTCTAAGGTTAAGACTTGAGACTTGCTTAGGACTTGTGACTTGGTCCCATCTCTGCCAGAAACACTGAAGCACATAGTGTTAACTTACTGTCATACCTCGATCGTATTCCAAGGACCAGCTTTAAACTTTCCCTGTTAAAAGGCCTCGTTTCAAGGCACTATGTTTGGAGGACGTGGAATGTGTATCCCATGGCCCAGTGCCCTAAGTCTAAATCTACCAGTTTCATCAGGCACATACAGAGTCCTCAGACTTGACCAAGCCTCTCACCCTCTACCACATGTATTCTCCTCCTTCCTTGGGTGTAGCCTGATCGATTTGTCTGGTATCTTGTATTATTTCTAGCGAAGGTACCTTTCAAAAAGAGCGAAGCGTACAGAGAGAGAGAGAGAGAGAGAGAGAGAGAGAGAGCCGTGTTGCTTCAGATTGGTATTAGATCATGGCGAGATTGATTGACTGGCCTTGTTGCCTGAGAACGATACTGCCACTGTGGATCTTAGACTGTGAGGTGCCTGGTGTTGTCGGGATTTGGGGTTGTAACATACATGTTGAAATACCATTGCTGAAAAACATCTTGTATCTTTCATGGCAAAGCGTGTATGAACACGTACTTTTAAACAACATGCGTTGGTGTAGACAGTTGGTGTTTAGTATTCCACATACAACCTTAACTGTACGTATCAACCTCTCAGACCCTGTGGGAAAGTGTTTTTGATATGGCAGTGACCGCTTGACATTTAGCAGTAGTACTATTGTTATACAAGCAATTGACACATTTCATGTACTCAACACCATTCTGTCTGCTTGAGCAATTATTTATCGATCATTAAAATAATCTGTGTGTGAATGAATACTATTAATACAGACATAGACAGCATATAATTATATTTAATATACAAAAATAGGAATATTAGACAGAAGACACATTTTGAGACTATGATAACCGTTCCGTGTCAGCTTCCACATTCCATTGTTGCCACCTCTACCAAGCTCGGCAGGTGGTCTGGGGCCGCAGATGCAGATGGACGCAGATGGAGATGGGGCCGCAGACACAGATGGAGCTGGGGTTGGAAGTAATATGGTCAAGAAAGGATGACGAAAAACAAAATAAAAGAGACGAGATGCTAAACTCAGTTCTCAGGGAATCACTTCAAGAAACAAAAACAAAAAAGTAGTAGCATAAGCATTTAAGATATTGTAAATATAAAAGTGTCAATTCAGAAAATTGTAAAGTTATAATTATTTATGATAACTGTATGTTTTAGTTTTTTGGGATACTTGAATTTGTTGTGGGCTGGGAATGTGATGACAGTAAGAGTAAAAGACTTCAAGACATTTCTCAGGTGCTCCTGTGTACATTTTTCAGAATTTTTGTTTCAATGTTTTATTTGTATGTTTGGTTTAGTGTTTGCAACGTGTTTTCTAAGAGGAAGCACGTCATTTCTAAATTTGGGGAAAAAAGAAGGCATACCATTGTGTACAGAAAGCAACCTGACTATGCAGAAACCACTTGATGGTTTGGTCCCCTTCTCCGGAGTCACCCAGACAAATGTCTGAGGGGGGCTAGCCACTATCCTAGAGGGGACAGACAAGGCACGACACGGCATGTTTGTATTTGTACCGAGCCTGCACATGCTGCAATTTGGGACAGACTTTGCCTTTGACCGATCAATGTACGATGACTTTCTTTGGACTTAAGCCTTTAGTGTCTTCTCAAAATACATGTGTCAGGGCCTGACATGGCAATGAGAGTTTAGGGAGAACAACAGTCCAAAAGAAATGAAAATAAAAACCCTGCATGCTCTACACCAAGGAAGGAACTGGCAGATAATATGAATGGGTGTCTGTGTGCCCCCCCAAACATCCTCTCTTATATTTCTTCATGATTTTAAGCCTATTCAGTTCAATTTACCTGAACGGCCACGGCCATGCTCTGAACCATTCTCTACAACCCTTATTGAGCAGTTGAGTTATTCTGCTCCATCCTTGCTTCTATTTCTGGTCTTAATTCCTTTTTAAAATATATTTTTCTCTCGCTTTTGCAGCATCCTCTGTTTTTTCATTCACTAGCTACCGCACTACTTGAACCTGAGAGGACAGGAAAGGACAAAACAAGCATTTTTTTCAAATGTGAGGGAGATGCTTGCATTTTTACAGACTATTGCAGGTTAATGTAAAGCTGCCTGTTTATATACACACTTCAAACAACAAGCATTTTCCTATCGCTGAAGTAGTTGGTCCTACGGCATTGCAAAAAAAAAAATAAGGAAAAAAATGGAGAAAAAACTCCTCTGGCTTAATTTCTTTCTTTCCCATATTCGTTGTCTATATGTGTTAACTGTACCAGTGTTTTCACCTGTCCCTAGAATTTAGAAGGAAATAATAATCGCTGGTAGAGCTTGTTCGCTAGTTCATCTACTGTTTGATTTTGATTTAAGGGAAAGTGTTTGTTGCCTCTTTGTGCTACTGATTTATATAAAAGGTATCCAGTATTTGTTGCCACAAAAGTATAGTTCATCAACACTTTTTGTTTGTGCAACCTCTTGAGCAAATGTCTTTCAAACAAAAATGTATGACTATTTATGTAACGCTACTACCATTTTATATCATTTGTGTTGGAATCTCAGTGCTTTTCTATGAATAAAGTGTGAAACACGTATATTGACTCCTGCTGCTCTCTGAGAACTGGCTTCTCTTAGATGTTGCTCAATTAGTATATCAATAATACAGAAGAAGGGATCATTTCAGGTAGGTTATCCAATTATCCAATTAGTAATGCCACACATGTAGTTTACCAGACTTCACAACAACACTGTTCTGAGAAGGGATCAGATACAATTATCACTGTTTATGTGTAGCTCTGATTTCTCCTCTAAGACACTATCTCAGCTCATTGCAATTCTCAATGGTTAGGGAATTCACAGAGCTAAACCTGTGAATCAGGTCATAAAGAATCCTAAGTGTGCATGTGAGAGACAGGCAGCACATCTCCAGCCCAGATTGATTGCCTCCGTAAATGAGCGTATTAATTATCGCAGCAGACGGCTCACCACTGTCTGATTCACATTCTATTCTCAATATAACACCCCAACACTACCACAATCTGTTCAATTACTGCACCCCCTACATATGGAATAGGACTGACTGAATTCCATAAATCCCTTTTAGGTTGATCCGGACTGATATTGAACGTGATGACTGACCGGTTCGTATAGCTCTACTGTTAACCTAACAATCTATTCTAGAGGATTGTGTTTTTTTCTCCTCTGGGTTTCTGCTGCTGTAGGAGCCAATCTGTTACACTGCAAACACCATGAAGACCAAACTACACAGCTTCTCCCCTGCATTATCCAGGGGGCAGTGCTTCACAGATGGGCTCCGTCGTTGTGTTTTGGACAGGGAGCACAGAGCGGGTTCACTCTTGAGAGAAGCAGCCAGAGAGCGAGAGGAAGAGAGCGGCTGCCTTGCCTGGCAGGCCAGCACAGCAGAGTGGATGAAATGTGGAGCGGATGGGCCTGGCTCCATTGGGGAGTATTTGTGTTCCTGTAGAGGGGGCTGATTTAGCTGAAGTGGCATGTATGGAAGAGACAGATGAGTAATTGGCTTCCCCACCTTGCTGTGTGGTTACTGCTGAGGCTGTCAGCTGGGGGAGAGAGAGAGCAGGCATTGAGGTGAGACGAACACTGGACTGCACAGACAGCACCAGATTGCTTATGTGGTCCTGAAGGCAGGTGCTTCGTTTGAACAATAGGGCTGAGCTGTATGTTCACTCGTAGACAATTGGTCGACCCCAGCAAGGACCGACAGGGTGAGGAAATTGCCCCAATGGTCAAGTCCACCTCCAAATATGCACAAACTCATGCCCTGAGAGCACTCTGTGTACCAACTGGTTGGCAGTTGTTTGTTAAAAAGTTCTCTCTCTGCACCTTGGATGGCAGGTTGTGCTGTCAGCGTTATCAGACATCTCGTTCTTCAGGGAGCTGATTTGGAGAGCTTTGTTCTGCCACTCTGACTTCCCAGAATCCCTCAGTCATTTGGGTGTGTGAGGAGCTGGGCAGGGAGGATTAGTGGGGTGAGGAAAGGTTTGGGGGGAGTTTGGGGGAGAGCTAACAGAAAGGGGGGAGGAACTGCAATAGCCCTGTGATTCCATCCATTCCAAACTATTCTTTGCATCATTTTGGATTGGATTGAATTTTATAATGAGAAATGCCGGGGTGTGGGGGGAGATCCCTGTGGTCTCAGCTGTGGAAAGGGAATGAGGGTAACCTAGTCAGTTGTTCAACTGAATTCATTCAACTGAAATGTGTCTTCCGAACAATAGAGATGATGGTGATGGATGAGTCAAGGCTGGAGCACAGGGAGTTAGGCTCCCTCTGATAGTGGAGATGGATTACACAGACACATCTACCTCCATGTACTGATAATGTGACTGGAGCAAGCAGCACATATACACTCTGACCTATTTCGGGTTTTCTGGTCTCTAAAGCTAGGGTGACTGACTGACAAGCATATTTTTTTTCATCACCCACTTTGTGTAACGGCACGATTCAAACAGTGTGGATCTATTCAAATCGGATTGTATTTGTCATTGAATACAACAGGTGTAGACTTTACTTACGAGCCCTTTCCCAACTATGCAGAGTTAAAAAGTAAGAAAAATAGAAATAAAAAAGGAAATAGTGACACAATAAAAACAATAACGAGGCTGTATACAAGGAGTACCAGTAAGGAGTCAATGTGCAGGGGTACGAGGTAGTCGAGGTAATTCAGTATGTACATGTGGGTAGGGGTAAAAGTAACTAGGCAATGAGGATATATAATAAACAGACTAACAGCAGCATATGTGAAGAGTGAAAGTGTGTGTGTCTGGCGTCAATATGCATGTGTGTGTTTTGTGTGTGTGTGACCGTAGTGTGTGTTGGAGTATCAGTCCAGTGAGTGTGTATAGAGTGGGTGCAACAACAACAAAAGGGTGTCAATGTAAATAGTCCGGGAGGCCATTTGATGAACTGTTCAGCATTCTTATGACTTGGGGGTAGAAGCTGTTCAGGAGCCTTTTAGTCCCAGACTCGGCGCTCCGGTACCGCTTGCGGTAGCAGAGAGAACAGTCTATGACTTGGGTGGCTGAAGTCTATGACAATTTTTGTGGGCTTCCTCTGACACTGCTTGGTATATTACGCATTAGTCTACCGTTTACAAGGCACAGTGACCTTGACACAATGAACTAGACATGTCAGTGGCTTTTCAAAAGCACTGGTCCCAAGATGGAATCCACAGGGCAGTGCAGAGACACGAAATATTGTCACTTTTCTCTACAGCGGCTACAGTAACATTGGTGCCAGCCTGCGACTCCTCACCTACATACAGTCAGAAGTCTGGTTTGAGTTTCTCCATTGCCTTATGTTAATATTTCAAATCAATCACAAAGGCAGCCCATACCCTCCCATCTGATAAAGCTCTGATAGTACCAGTCCCTGACAAATGATGTAAAGCCTGCTGTCTCCAGGAGAAGATTGGATTTTCAGGTCTGCTGATTTGCTGCAAGATTGAGCCTGAGTCCCCCCACCTCAATCCATCCCCCTGGTCCTCTTCGTAAGGAGACCTTGGGGGATTAAGCTTTTTTTTGAGCACAAGATTCATTGTTGCAATTAAAAATAATGCCTGAAAACCCCATGAGGTAACACACACACACACAAACATATACACACCTTTATACAAATACATACAAAACATATACACACTTCTAGAAGAAACAAGAAACCATAGCCTTGCTATTTGTCCTTAAACAACGAAGCGTTGAATGACAGCATCTCGAGTCCTATGGCCTTAATATTTATTTTATTTGTCTTTACTTTCCCAGCGGTTTACAGGCAACAGCTCCTCACAACACAATCAAGGTCAGTCTAATCCTGCATTGTGACAACAACTGTCGTCTGTGTCCAAATGAAAAGGAGAGCACCGCCGCCCCGACAGCTGCTGAGTGTCGTCCATCCAACCAGGAGCCTTCTGAACTGCTTCCCCAAGCCATGTTTCACACAAGTTTCCTCTAGGTTCAGATGGAGGATCAGCTTCCCCTCTCCCAATCCTGACCTTAACCATACGTAGGGAAAATGCTAAATTCAACCTACCGCAGAGGAGCATACGTACAAGGAGAAAAACTGTCCAATACTCAAAACATCACGTGACGAAATGTTTTTGTGGAATCCTATTCCCACCATTCCAACAACAAAAACAAATGGATTTGTACAGATCTACTTCTCTCTACTACTTAGCTGCCTTTCATAGAAAAACACCCATGGGGATTAACTACTTTTATGCCTTGTGTAAAATGCAGTCTGTAATGATAATCACTTCCCTTTAAGCCAAAAGCAGTAATAAAATAGAGCCTTTTCCCAATTTCAAAAATGTGTTTGTTCAACGTGGAAACAAATTAAGTCCGGACAGATTAGTTCTGGCACTAAACTGGTTTGAATAAAATCATGTACAGTATGCCAGCCACACCCGACCCCCACTCCCTCGCTACATCTCATTTGTATTTGAAGGGTTTCCATAGTAATCGCAAGCACCAGTGGTATTGCCGTCGATGTGTAGATGGAAGATTGCTGGTTAGAGAAAACCTGGAGTGAACTGCAGAGCGCAATATCTAGAGGGCACAATAAGATGAGCCAATAGTTCCCGATTAGGGTGTGTTAGAGGCAAAACACATCCAATAAAAATCCAATATAATTTATTTGATTAATTTGAAATACAGGTCCAATTAAAATATATGTGTATATTTATTTGACTGAATAAAAAACTATGAGCAAAATATACACACACTAATGCTTAGGCTTTAGTGTACATCAGTCACAGTCATAATTGCAGTACAACAGTCTAAACAACAACGATTGGACTGAGGCTCTCACACAACCATTGAGGATAATCACATTGAATCTCCTTCACTACTGTTGTTTTGATAAGGTACACTTGTTTCTTCAATGTTAGGTGCACTACATCTGAATAAAACAGATCAGTGGTACACATGAATAATATGAAATATTACAACGTCTTGCACTGTGGCAATGTGTTTTGTTTGTTTTAGGATTATCTATAGAACATCATGAAGTATTCTCTTCAGAAAGAGAAAAACATCCAGAATTGGACAAAGATCCATCTTGATCTGTCCTGGGATTCCATACTTGATAAGACCTGGTGGTTATTCGGATTACTGTGAATACATGATATAGTCTCTACAATCCAAGCCAATGTTGCTTTGGTTTTTGGGTGCTGCTTCGCTGCTAGTTTGATGATTGCGGTCAATGTTGCCAGGTGACGGGGGTGTTACTTGAGGTTGAGGAGGTGGCGAGAGTGAGCGTGGACAGCTTCTACGAAGGCACCCACGTTCTCCGGGTCCATGTCAGGGTACAGCCCGTGGCCCAGGTTGGCAATGTACCCTCTGGTGCCAAAGCCTTCCAGCATCTTTTTCACTATCTCATATATACGCTCCTGCATAGGTAGAGATAGACAGAGACAAATAAGCATCACTTTTGAAAGTATGGTGCCTTCGGAAAGTATTCAGACCCCTTGACTTTTTACACATTTTGTTATGTTACAGCCTTATTCTAAAATTGATTAAATAGATGTTTTCCTTCATTAATCAACACACAATACCCCATAATGATAAGACAAAAACATGTTCAGACATTTTTGCTAATTTATAAACAAAAGAACCCTGAAATAACATATTTTGATAGGTATTCAGAGTCTTTACTCAGTACTTTGTTGAAGCACCTTTGGCATCAATAACAGCATTGAGTCTTCTTGAGTAAGACGCTACAAGCTTGGCACACCTGTATTTGGGGAGTTTCTCTCATTCTTCTCTGCAGATCCTATCAAGCTCTGTCAGGTTGGATGTGGAGCGTTGCTGCACTGCTATTTACAGGTCTCTCCAGAGATGTTCGATCGGGTTCAAGTCCTGGCTCTGGCTGGGCCACTCAAGGACATTCAGAGACTTGCCCGAAGCCACTCCTGTGTTGTCTTGGCTGTGTGCTTAGGGTCGTTGTCCTGTTGGAAGGTGAACCTTCACCCCAGTCGGAGGTCCTAAGCACTCTGGAGCAGGTTTTCAAGGATCTCTCTGTACTTTGCTCCGCTCATCTCTGCCTCGATCCTGACTAGACTCCCAGTCCATGCCGCTGAAAAACATCCCCACAGCATGATGCTGCCACCACCATGCTTCACCGTAGGGATGCTGCCACCACCATGCTTCACCGTAGGGATGGTGCCAGGTTTCCTCGAGACGTCCCGCTTGGCATTCATGCCAAAGAGTTGAATCTTGGTTTCAACAGACCAGAGAATCTTGTTTCTCATGGTCTGAGAGTCTTTAGGTGCCTTTTGGAAAACTCCAAGCGGGCTGTCATGTGCATTTTACAGAGGAGTGGCTTCCGTCTGGCCACTCTACCATAAAGGCCTGATTGGTGGAGTGCTGCAGAGATGGTTGTCCTTCATGAAGGTTCTCCCATCTCCACAGAGGAACTCTAGAGCTCTGTCAAAGTGACCATCAGGTTCTTGTTCACCTCCCTGATCAAGGCTCTTCTCCCCACGACTGTTCAGTTTGGCCGGGCGGCCAGCTCTTGGAATTGTGTTGGTGGTACCAAACTTCTTCCATTTAAGAATGATGGAGGCCACTGTGTTCTTGGGGACCTTCAATGCTGTGGACATTTTTTGGTACTCTTCCCCAGATCTGTGACTCGTCACAATCTTGTCTCGGAGCTCGACGGACAATTCCTTCAACCTCATGGCTTGGTTTTTGCTCTGATATGCACTGTCAACTGTGGGACCTTATATAGACAGGTGTGTGCCTTTCCAAATCATGTCCAATCAATTGAATTGACCACAGGTAGACTCCAATCAAGTTGTAGAAACATCTCAAGGATGATCAATGGAAACAGGATGCATCTGAGCTCAATTTCAAGTCTCATAGCAAAGGGTCTGAATACTTATGTCAATAAGGTATCGGATTTGTATTTCTAATACATTTGCAAACATTTCTAAAAGCCGATTTTCACTTTGTCATTATGGGGTATTGTGTGTAGATTGGTAAGGAAATTGTTTTATTTAATCCAATTTAGAATAAGTCTGTAACATAACAAATTGTGGAAGAGGTCAAGTGGTCTGAATACTTTCTGAAGGCACTGTATCGTGTGTAAGTTATAGCAGCAAGTGCCTGGCACAACAACAACAGTTGCTGGTTAATGTGCTTTTACTGTACAGTACCTTTGTACTGAAACATTTCGCCAATATACATTTCTTGGATCGCAAAAAAAACTTACTTTGGGAGCATATAGCGCACAGGGGTCCATGTTCCCCTGGAGGCTAACCTTTCCTCCAGTTCGCTCCCTGAAACCACAGAGACAAGGGCTTTATTCCCAAAGGTGTATTAACCTGGAGTTCAATCAACAGTGGACCGAACCACCTGTTTTTATTGTTGACAAGATAAATATAACCTTTCACAAAAGAGTGTGAATCCAATCCAATTTCAACATATGACACAATACCTTCAGCAAATGTTGGCTCGGTCACTGACTGTCTAGGGAAATGGCTCGTGATCTGATTTCTGTGAAAAGGGTTAATGTTCATTACCGCGCTGAGCGAGGGTCAATGGTCCAATCCAAACCAACAACCTCATAGTGGGACTGAGAGAGGTCCTCCAGACCATAGTGGCCGTCCTTGGCAAACACAATCTGTGACAGAACATAAAGGACATGAGCGAGATACAGTCCAGGGAACTTTAAAGACACACTGCAGTGAAAAACTAATTACAAAACAATTGTTAAATATTGACCGATGTCAACATTGGAGACCGATGACACGCCATACAATGATTCAAGCAATAAAAAAAACCTCAAATGTATTTCTGACTACTCCAGATGACAAGTCTGTAGAGGAAAATATTTGACAGTATAGTGCCATCTACTGGTGAAAAATATCACAATACACTGGCCACATGTTATCACACCACAAGACAAGTAAGCTTTTTTTAAGCATAATGATGAACAAAAGCTTGTCTTGAAAATCTAGTGACATGAAATCCACAAACAAAAGGATGAGGATGTCAGTGTTGTGTGAACATGAAGAAGGGACAGTCTGTGTGGGCTCACCATGGGGACATCCTGGCCTGACTCCTTCAGCTGGTCCTTGACCTTACGGGCGATGTCTCGGAGGTAGGGCAGTGAGAACTCCTGGAACTCCGCTGGGCCCAGACAGCCAGCATGGGACTCAAACACCTGCAAGGCCTGGGGAAACACAGGGAAGGTGGAACAGACTGGACAATAATGTGCCATGTATCTAGACAGGACGGTGTCTCCTGTATAATGTGTCTGTGATAGGGGCCCTAAAAGAAACCTACATGAATAAATCAACATTCTAGCAGTTCCTAGATATTGAGCTATCAGATCATTCATGCCATTCATGAACATCTTCTCCTTGTCCAATTAAGTGCTATAAATAAACTGATCTACCCTCTATTCACCTGATCATTTCCCCATGAGCAAGAACTCTGGGCTAGCAGTAAGATACAGCTGGAACACAATCTCCCATGGTGCCTTGCTTACCTGTGCTCCAGCAGCCACCTGTCCCAGCAGGTACTCCACTATGATGTCAGTCAGCATCTTTAACAGCTGGTGGCTGGCTTCAGGGTGACGGTACAGCCAGCGCTTAGCCTTGGATTGGGTTGTCGAGCCTCCCCCCTCAATCATATAGGCCATCAGGGTCCACTACAGGAGAAACAGATGATGATATGGGTCACTTTACTGAAGCCTCTAGTCGAAGAACACCAAGATATGACACAAGGCTGAAAAAAAGTGTATTTTGACTATTGAAGTAACCAATACAATCTGTATTGAAAAGTGTTCTCTCTCACCATGTGTGTGTGTGTGTGTGTGTGTGATCTCACCGGGGCACCAGTGAAGCCGATGAGAGGGACCTTGCCTTCCAGTTTGTGGCGCGTCAGTGTAATGGCCTTGAAGACGTAATCCAGCTCCTTGTTGACATCCACCTTGGACTGCAGGAGCAGCAGGTCCTCTGGCTCCTTTAAGGGCTCTGGGAAAGTAGGGCCCTTTCCTGCCACCATCTGGACATCCATACCCATGGCCTGGGAGAAGGTACACACACACACACAGTCATTAACCGGTCAAAAGCATAACGTATACGGTCTCTGAGTTATGTGCTTCCTCCTATCAATATACTACACAAATAGATTACCTTCTTGCCAGCAGGTTCTCTCTTTGTTTAGTATGCAGAGAGGAGGAAGCACAACACTTGTGATTGAACTAAAGGCAAAGAAAGATCTGCCTCAGACAGGACATCTCTTACCTGTGGGATAACCAGGATGTCTGAGAAGATGATGGCAGCATCAAATGGGAAACGTCTCAATGGCTGTAAGGAGAAAAAATGAAGTGAGTGTTCTCCATCTATGCTAAGATGTTTAGTAGTAAAACGCACTGGTTTAACACAGGCGATGATTACCTGGAGAGTGAGTTCACAGCAGGCTGCAGGTGATCGACATGTTGCAAAGAAGTCCTTTCCCGCTCTGGACTCACGGAACTCTACAAACAAATAGGTTAGCTTACATGTGAATACCAACAACAAAAACCTACTGATATTTGTAGTGTTAGTTCAATGTGTGTTTCTTAGGCCAGTGAAGTACATGAGTGTAATCTCGAAGATACGACCCTAGGCAACAGTAGTGACGAGGATCTGGTTTCTATGACAAACCCTTTTGGCAACTTCAATAAAAAAATATAAATAAATCAGGGGTGGGTCCACCTCAGACAGACGAATCACGAGGCAGACATGCCAGAATGTTGCAATTCGAATTCAAAGTGGTTTAAGTCAAGGTAGTTGATGCAAACTAACCTCTTGAGAAATGCAAAAACAACCTCTGATCTCCATCTCGCTAGCTACAATTATGTATTTTATTGAAGCGGATAAAGACGGATTTGGTATTTTATTAGGATCCACATTAGCTTTTGCAAAGGCAGCAGCTACTCTTCCTGGGATCCACATAAAACATGACATAATACAGAACATTAAGACAAGAACAGAACTACATAAAAAAAAAATGGAAAGCCACACGTAGCCTACATATCAATTCATGCACACAAACTATCTAGGTCAAATAGGGGAGAGGCATTGTGCCGTGAGGTGTTGCTGAATCTGTTTTTTGAAGCAAGGTTTGCTGTTCATTTGAGCAATATGAGATGGAACGGAGTTCCATGCAATAATGGCTCTATATAATAGTGTACATTGGGGAATGTGAAGACACCTGATGGCATGTCTGGTGAGCCATTTGGGATTTTCAACATGTTTCTTATAAAAAGAAGTGATGCAGCTAGTCTCTCCTCAACTCTTAGCCAAGAGAAGCTGGCAGCATAGTAATTATATCAGCCCTCTGATTACAATGAAGAGCAAGATGTGCTGCTCTGTTCTGGGCCAGATGCAGCTTAACTAGGTCTTTCCTTGCAGCACTGGACCACACGACTGGACAATAATCAAGATTAGACAAAACTAGAACCTGCAGAACTTAGAATGTGATGTCTTTATTACAGAGAGACCATATTTCCAACCATTTCATCTATATATTTTGACCATGACAGTTTACAGTCTAAGGTAACACCAAGTAATTTAGTCTCCTCAACTTGTTCATCAGCCACACCATGCATTACCAGATTCAGCTAAGGTCTAGAATTTATGGAATGATTTGAACCAAATACAATGCTACTAGTTTTAGAGATGTTCAGGACCGGTTTATTACTGGGCACCCATTCCTAAACAGACTGAAACTCTTTGTTAAGGGTTTCAGTGACTTCATTATCTGTGGTTGTTGATGCATATATGATTGAATCATCAGCATACATGGACACACATGATTTGTTTCATGCCAGTGGCAGGTCATTGGTAAACATATAAAACTAGGCAGTGATGTAGTTCCTGTATGCCAAACTGACATTCTATTACGTACAGACTTGTTAAGCCAGAACATTTGAAAATTGTGGGAGGCAACCCAGGTGTCTAGAGAGACTAATGAGAGTGTGAGGCCCACCTGGTAGGTAACGTCCAGCCTGTCTCATACACCACACAGGCACATGAGGGGTTTCTTGTCCTCGGCATGCAAGAAGGAATGCATCATTCTTCAGCTTGGGGAAGTCTTTAGGGCTAAAATTGAAATGAAACGGCAAAGATGAATGTTTTAGAAATTGATATAAACAAAAGCCATAACCCACATAACGACACATTAAGTTGGTAACATTCTTCCTAATTTTAACAATTAGTTCTTATCAGGGGTAGGGCTACTCCTCCCCTCCCACGGTATCATGTTGGGCACACTACAGTGTTCTGTACAGGAGCAGGTGATCACAGAAGATAAGTCCCTCTTTCTGTTATCAGCTGCACACAGTGGAACAACGGTTGAATGAGATGCTGGTGAAATGATCGTGAGATCTTTCTCAAGCAACATCATGGTGCCAGTCACATACATGCTTTATGTAGTAGCTTCCATTTATGAACCCTGACATAATCTTCATCACTGATCAATACTTTAATTTGACAGAAATGCCGCTGCTCGTGGTCATTGGTAGGTAACTAACTAGCTCATATCACATATCAAGCATGATATTCACAAACAACGCAATACACGTGTCCTCATGGTAGATTGCATTTTTGTAACGTTACGAACTAAATGGTTAGCTAGCCAGTCGGTTTAACGTTAGCTACATAGACAGTAGTAGCTAGCGAGGTATACAGTCAGATAATATACATACAGTATTAAATCGTCCTTGTCCATGATGGGGCTGATGTTTTAATGGAAGAATAAGTTCAGAGATGCTGTTCACTTGTCCTCGCTGGCACACTGCTGCCTGGTTCTTTCTTGACTGTCATCCAGAATGTTGTACGAGCCCCCTACAGGGCGCAGCCAGCTTCAGAAAGTCATGTGACCGACCACTGACAGCGATACTTTTGGTACGTTCCAGAGCAGGTAGTCGTCTCAACTCGCGTTCATATTTTGCGCAATGTCATCGGTCATCCTGGGGTGCGTTATATTCGATTAAACGTCTGCAACGTTGAGTGACAGATTGTTCTGAACGACACGTTACCCCAAAACGTTCTTCAACGTTCTTGAACAGACATTGAGGTACGTTTGCTGGGTGTGGCCGGGTGTGGCTTGAAGCAATGAGTGACATATTTAAAGGACAGCAGAGCGTTCCTCAGCCGGCGTTGTATCCCGAAAGTGTGAAGAAGTTGTAATTTGTTTGTTTGTTTGTTTGTTAATTAATTATTTGGCATAACTGTACTTGGGTCGGGGCGACAGGTGGTTAGAGCGTTGGACTAGTAACCGAAAGGTTTCAAGATCGAATCCCTGAGCTGACAAGGAGCTGACAAGGCCCCTGAACAAGGCAGTTACTTGCTCCTAGGCCGTCAATGAAAATAACAATTTGTTCTTAACTGATTTGCTTAGTTAAACAGGTTTTAAAAAAGGCAGATGGTAGCATTAGGGTTATTGATAATGATAAAACCAGTGACGATCAGCTATTTACATATGTTGTAAGTAGGAGTAACATAAGTAAGAGAAATCGCAATGACATGACAGAGAAATTAATACCAGGGGCGCGACTTTGGTTTGGGAACTTTTTTTTTGTTTTCTTCAGTTGGATAAACACTCCAAACAGCCTACCCCCGCATGGTCCTAAAGCATACAGTTGCCCTATTTTGTATCACATTCCAATTATAAAAATGGGTGTAAATTAAAATGCAATTTCAGAAAGGCCCAAGTGGAAGTAGTTCCCCTGATGAATACTGCTGGAGAAACAATGAGTAGTGTTGAGACTAGACCAGTAAAGAACTGGACCACTCTTTGACAAAGAGGTTGGAGAAGAAGGTTATACAGTCATGGTAGTGTTCCCAGAACCAGTAAGTAAGTACTTCCATCCTTTGCATTTGACGAAAGCAATTAGGGAAGAGATTGGGTTGATTTAAGGATGCCAAACCAATGGGTTATGGGAAGGTCCTGATCATTGCAAATAGTACAATTCAGCAGGAGAATGTCTTGAAATTGAACACACTAAATGGGGGTCGGGTGAAATGTCACATTCAAGGTGCTATGATTAAAATGAGAGGAGTAATTGATGGGATTCCATTGGAAATGACCATGGAAGACGTTAAGGCTTGCCCTAAAGGAGGAAAAGTTATCGATGTGAAGTGGCAGTCCAAGTGGACACTAAAACTGTGTTCTTACAATTTGAGGTGAATCGACTGAATAGGGTGCAGCTTGGATCACTCACTTATCAGGTTAGAGAGTACGTGCCGCCTCCACTTCGGTGCTTTAAGTGCCAACGGATGGGGCATGTTGCTAATGTGTGCAAAGGTAAAATGAGATGTGCAAAGTGTGGTGGGGATCATGAGTATGGGAGTTGTGGGACTGACTCTAAAGTTAAATGTTGTGACTGAGAACATAGTGTAGGGTATGGAGGGTGTGAAGTACAACAAAGCCACGGAAGCGCAGAAGTACAACATGACAATGTATGCTATGCTGAGGCTGTTCGGAAAGTGAATAACAAGTATACAAAATACTCCAGACAACTTAGTGGCTGCTCAGAGGATGGCAGTGGAACCTCAGCCGATTGTTAATGTGATATGTGAGCATTAATGCTTGATTAGAGAGAACCATGGTAGTTGATCATGTAGACTTCTTGGCCTTCATGTGTAGGGCAATCAATATGACTGCTCCGCATAAGAGCAGGGCTGCACAAATAAAATAAGTAGTGAAGGCAGCCAAAGACATTCTGGAGATTTCTGAAGTTACAGTAGAAATAATACATTGGATGCTGAACCAAAAGTTTACATGATGATCAGGATAATAAATAGAATTATGGTGTTCCGTGTTTAAGCAATAAGGCCCGAGGGGCTGTGGTATATGGCCAATATACCTCGCTAAGGGTTATTCTTAACAACGCACATCTCATTTATATGGGCCATATACCACTAACCCCGAGGTGACTTATTTTATAAACCGGTTGCCAACACAGTAAGGCAAGGAACTACACATCTAAATTAAAAATGTTGTTTTACTAAATAAATGCATTCTGCCATGCCACAAGTTACCACCGGCTAAATCTATGATGTTAAAATGCCTATTTACTCTGTTCCATCTGACTACAATCTGTCTCATCAGCCCAGCCAGGTAATTTAGAAACTTGATCTCCACTATAAGAAGCATCTAGACATGATCTCACATTTCTTTTAGAATGAAATGTAGTTTTCAACAGCAGAGATTTGAATATACCTTGCTGTCTGTCTCTCTGACATTTGAAACATTGTTTCAATATTAACATTTGATCTCCATCTGTCCCATAATGAACGTGTCGGGATGAGACAGACAGGCAGGCAGTGTTTCTCAGCTAGTCGAAATCATAAATCACCTGGCATTTTATATATATACACACACACACACACACAAAGAAATTTCAATTGAAAAAAAGGTCAAACAAAACTAAGTGCAGCTAGTTTGCAGTCTTTCCAGCTTCAGTTTGAAGTGATTGTGTTAGCTGTGTTGTTGGCTAGCTCCTCTGAACAACAGTGTCCTGACGAGAGAGCACATGTTCTATGCCAGGATAAATCGCACCTTATTAGCTCATTGTTATGGATGTATCCAAGTAAAGGTCACTAGAAAACAGGATAAACAAATGGAAATGCAGCTACTGTTGTTATTCTGGCTGCACTGTTTTACGTGACTGTAAGTTAGCCGTAGTTGGCAGGCTAGCAAGCAAGGGATAAGAATGTTGCCAGCCAGTATGGCAATGGAACATTTAGAACGAAAGACTGGGTCACGTACATAGATGCAGAATAAAAAGACTGAACGACTCTGGCAACCGAACCGATAGAACAAACGACTAGCCGTCTTGGGTAGCAACCCTAGATTTGTGTTTGGTCAATTCAAGGGCATTATCACTTAAATTGAATGCTAGGAGTTTGATAGTCAATTGACAAGAATATAAGAAGTTTAAACGTGATTTAGATGTTTTACCGGACGTGGTGTGTATACAAGAAAAATGCTTAAACTTAATTGGATTATATTATTCCTGGTTTTATCTCTGGGTGTGGGTGTGCTACATTTATCAAAGAAGGTGTAGAACATGGTTTCAAAGAACATAAGCGTGTGGCAGTGGAGAGAAGGGGGTAATATCACATTGTTTTTTACTATAATCCTTGTAAACCCAACTCTGTATCTGAATTAGATATAGTTGTGAAATCCAGTAAAGGTGATGAGATGTGGTGTGGAGATTTCAGCTTTTGGAGCAGCAATACCACAGCCAATGGTTTAGTGGTTGAAAGTTTTATGGTGCGAAGGGGACTAGCTAGTATAAATGAAGGTTAAATGTGACTAGAGGTACTTCGTCAATTTTAGATTTTTACGTTAGTGTCCTCCTCCATTGCTGGAATATGTGAGTGGAAGGTGAAGATAGAATCCACAATAGGTAGTGATCATTTCCCAGTCATGTGCAACATAGATCTTGACGTATGTTTTCAGAAAAGGGAACTGGTTACAAATTGGTGATTTGACCAGGCATACTGGGAAACTTTTTACACTTTGACTGAAGCATGTAATAAGGCCACGAATGATCGTGATAATGCTTTTGAAACTTTGAAGAATCATTGGATAGCATAACAGTGCTGGCTAGGAAAGTAATTTATAATGCAAAGAAAGGTGCATGGCGATAAGTCTGTTCTTCTATAGCAGGCCTGGGCAATTATTTTCCATGGTGGGCCACGTTAGAATATATATTTGCCTTCGCGGGCCAGAATCCTATTACAGGATTATACATCATGTGTATGAGCGACAGATATATCTACTGTAAATCATGTCCAGATATGATACTTATTTTACTTTTTTTAAGATGCACAGAAATAAACCACATCCATGTTCTCCTTTTGGTAGGTATTTTCATTATTAAACATGCAATGAACTACATGGAGGGAAAAGTACACTGTGCAGTCAGCACCACGGACAGAACTCTTGTTAATGGGTATGTACAAAAACACAAAGAGAGCTCAACATTACATTTAAACAACTCAATTAGTGTTTGACACCTTCCTTCATGGATTATCTGAGGAAATTAAAGATGAGCTTGCAGCCCGGGAGCTGCCCGTGGACCTCGACTCCCTCATAGCCCTGACCATAAGGATCGATGGGCGGTTACGGGAACGCAGCAGGGAGAGGTCTGTTCCCGGAGACATGTACTCGTCCACGGGTTCCCCCTCGCCTCCAAAGAATCCAGGAAGTCCCCGGCGCCTGCACTCCAGAGAGAATCTGATGTCACCCGAGTTCCCCCGGGAATCATTGAGGACTGTCGCCTCACCTTTTCCGGAGCCCATGCAACGGAGCAGGGCTAGATTATCTCCTGAGGAACGTTTACGCAAACTGAGCTCCAAAAGTTGTCTGTATTGTGGTACTTCAGGACATTACATATCCACCTGTCCAGTAAAAGACCAGGCTACGAGTACGCTGGTGGGCCATACAGGGAGTCTCCCATCTCCTATTACTCACACTCCTCTCCATGCTATCCTGCTGTGGGGTGACCGGTCTAAATCTCTCTGGGTGCTCATGGACTCTGGGGCCAATGGGAGCTTTATGGATGCTACGCTGGTGTCGGGGCTGGGCATCTCCACACAACCCCTCTCCATTCCCATGGATGCCAGAGCATTGGACGGACGATCTATTGGTAGGGTCACAATACGGTTCCCATCAACCTGCGAGTGTCAGGTAAGCCCAGTGAGTCAATTAAGTTTCTGCTCATTGAGTCTTGTGGGGGGGGTCCCCGAATCTGCCCGGTCCCCAGTCCTGGAATGGACTCATTCCTCTATCCTTATCTGCCATCCCGGCTCCCACCAGACCGTGGCTTTCCTCCGACAACTGTTTTAGTGGCCCATTATGGTTCCTGATATCTCCACGTTCATCGCCGCCTGCACTGTGTGCTCACAGAGTAAGACTCTGCAGCAAGTGCAGCAGGCCTCCTTCAACCACTCTCTGTTCCTCACCACCCTTGGTCCCATATATCCCTGGACTTTGTCACTGGTCTCCCTCCGTCCGATAGCAACACCACCATCCTTACGGGAGTGGATAGGTTTTCCAAAGCCGCCCATTTCATTCCCCTTCCCAAGTTACCCTCAGCCAAGGAAACGGTCCAGTTCATGGTACAGCATGTCTACCGGATCCATGGACTTCCGGTCAACATGGTCTCCGATCGTGGTCCTCAGTTCACGTCCCAATTCTGGAAGGCGTTCTGCACCCTCATTGGGTCATCGGCCAGCCTGTCCTCCGGGTTTCATCCCCAATCTAACGGCCAGTCGGAGTGAGCAAATCAGGACCTGGAGATGACTATTCGTTTCCTTGTCTCTGACAACCCCCACCACCTGGAGCCAGCAACTCGTGTGGGTGGAGGACACCCGCAACACACTTCCTTGCTCGGCCACTGGTCTCTTGCCCTTTTGAGTGTTCCTTGGGTTACCAGCCTCTGCTCTTCCCTGAGCAAGAGGAAGTCAGCATACCCTCGGCCCAGATGTTCGTCTGACGCTGTCAGCATACCTGGAAGAGAGCCCGGTCCGCTCTTCTTACGACCCCCTCCAGGTATCGGAAACAAACGGAAACAAATGGTCCAGTGCAAAGCGGTTGTCACCTTAACTGGCTAACCATTTTAAATGTCAGCCTTATTGGGGGTAGAGAAGTCCAAAGGATCCCGGATACCATTGACCGTTGTGATTGTTCACACGCGTCTCTGGCCTCTCGTTGGCTAGAATGGTCCCAGCTGATCTTGCACCCCCCCAACTGCCTTTTTGAAAATATTGATTTTCATTGTCATAGTGGCCAATGGAATATCTGGTCAATATAATGGAACATCCTGTGGTTGAGGTTATGAAACTGTCATAAATAATGCACTGTGTCACAGTGTGATGTAAATGTACATACTATGTACTGGTGCATCAAAATACACAAGTTGCCAATATTATGTTTCAATTTTGAAATTCAGCTTTTTTTTGTTTGTCCTGCTTTACCAACCAAAGCTGATAGCTAAAGTAGGACAGCATGGAACAGCTGAAATGGGACAGTCTTAGAGGCTTTTCCAGTGGAGGAAAGAGATCCAGTTTACAATAGGGGCCCTCCCTCTCCTCTTAGGTAAGACAGGGCTCTGGTTATTGTAGTACTATATCCTATACATTTGTTATCGTAGTACTGTTATTGGAGTGAATTCAGAAAAAGTGGGACACTCTTTATACAAAAATACAGTTTTATATCTTTATGTTTGAAGCCTGAAATGTGGCAAAAGGTCGCAAAGTTCAAGTGGGCCGAATACTTTCGCAAGGCACTGTATCTCAGTCTCCTGTAACCTCTTCAGACATCTATCCATATTATTAGCCCATCACATGATACAATTCTGAAATCCTCAGATGTTTCCTAATCACACAAAATTGAATATAATTGTCATTGGGGTACAATTACGACTGTAATAATGGTGTCCCAGTTTATCTAACCTGCTGTCCCAGTCTACCAAATGCAAACTGAAAATCTGGTTTTGACTCAGTGGACACGTCATGCCTCCTGTGAATATGATATAAATGTTTTGTGTGTGATTAGGAAAACATCTTGACGATCTCAGAAATGTATCATGTGTTTGGCTAATATGTTGGATAGATGTCATGAGGCTACAAAAGAAAATGCAAAAGTGTCCCCCTTATTCCGGTCTGTGGTAAAGACAGGCTTAGGAAATCTTATATATTTTGTTTCTATGAAATTATCTTCATTTATGTAATCAAAACAAGCACACAAAGCGCACAGTCTTCATAATTCATAAAGGTCATGTTAACTGACTGATATGATCTCATAAAACAAAACGTACACTGAGTGTACAAAACATTAGGAACACCTTCCTTTTATTGAGTTGCACCCCTCCCCAGAACCGCCTCAATGTGTTGTTCAAAGGCACTTAAGTATTTGGTTTTACCCCTTCACCCTCTGAATGGCACACATACACAATCCTTCTTTAACTTGACCCCTCCCTTTCATCTACATTGATTTGAAGTGGAAATAACAAGTGACATCAATAAGGGATCATAGCTTCCACCTTGATTCACAAGGTCAGTCTAGAGCAGGTGTTCTTAATGTTTTGTATACTCAGTGGATCAGATCAAGTCTGTGTTAACCTTATTTTCGGCTTTTTATTCCAAAACCCCATTCATTTCCCACATAGGAATGGCTGAACGAACCAGAGGTATTAATTTCCGTTTTTTAGGACTACAAGCTGGCGAGGTCGATGGTGCTGCCCATGCACACACAGACGTCATAATGGGACAGATACAATGTTGCGTCGTCTAACTATCTCCTCCGTACTGAACGCCCTGCTATCAATATCATCTTCCGTGTTTTTGAAGTCCATCAACTCTAATGATCTGCTCCGGAAATCAATTCCATCTTGAAATGACATCACACACAACCCCTGGAGACCTTTGAAACGGCTGACACGCTCTACTACTTAAACCACGACCTGGACAAAAATGGTTGATATTTTATTGATTTAGGTCTTTTTGCATTTCTTCAGAGCACAGTAATCACACACATGGTCATGTCACTCACATCAATCTCATTGTAAAAAAAAAACAACACAACAAATATACGTCACATTAGTAACTTGTTAGACTCTTGTGACAGCCTTAATATTAATACGATTAAACAGAAACATGAACATAGTCCAAAAGATAAGCTGCCTAATATCAATTAATGTACCTTAATGTAACAGCTCAAATAAAAATAGACCTTTAATAGTACTGGTCAATCTGCTGATTGAATTCAACAAGCTATGGCTAAAGTTATAATAAATATGTGGTAAATTGTACATTTTGTGCTGTTCAATGTGCTGATTCTTTTTCAGGTTTGCAACAGATTCAGTACATTTTGTTAATGTGATCATTCTCTGTAAAAAGCCTGCATACCATTAGTAGGTTTATACTTCAATATGAAGTTGAACTCAAAGGTGAATCTTTAGCTTGCTTAACAAATAAGTAAGCAGTAAACATGTCCGACAATATCTCTCTCTGCGGAATAACCGATTGTTTTGCTGGTGGATTGAAGAAACCAGCACATTAGCAGACATTTTACACCCCAAACTGCACTCTATTTTCTATACAGTCCACTACTTTTGACCATAGAGCCCAACAGTAGTGCACTATTAAGGGAATAGGGTGCCATTTGGGACCCCATTTGGGACTTCCTACTGCTGCTGTTGGTACTGTCCCTCAGTGGCGGTATAAAAGTCATCCAGGACACTCTGGATGTAGTCAAATGTGGGCCTGTCGTCTGGCTTGCTCTTCCAGCAGGTGGTCATGATGTCATAGAGCTCGTTGGGACAGTTCTCAGGGCGGGGCATTCTATAACCTTTCTGCACTGATGTCATCACTTCACCATTGCTCATCCCTGAAAAAGGAAAACAGGAACAGAAAGAATCAGAAGTGAGAAGAAGCAGTAACTCTGAATAGCAGGTCGACCTAAATTGAAAGAAGCAAACATGACCGATTCTTATGTGGGGAATATGGTTGAGCAATAGTCAAATTTTTGGTATTTGTTAAGGCACCACAATAAACGCCATCAAAGCAAAGACGGAGGTCTTTTTCTGGAGAAAAAAATCTCTATGATCTCTTGCAACATCTTTCATTAACCAGAAGATGGCGATAAATATCTGTGCTCACCTATTATTGAGTGCATTCAAGCTCCAAATTTTGCAGCATGTGGGGAAATCAGTCTTGAGTAGCTAGTCTTAAATATGAACGTGTTTGTGTGTAAGGTTGCATGTAATTACCTGGATAAGGTATTTTTCCATAGGTAATGATTTCATACAGGAGGACTCCGAAGGACCACATGTCTGATTTGATAGTGAAGGAGCCAAAGTTGATGGCCTCTGGTGCTGTCCACTTGATGGGAAACTTAGCTCCTGTAATGGACAAACAGATGGCGAAAGAGTTTCTGACACTGATATAGGAGGAAAAACAAAGTAACGTTACATGCTTGGATTGCTGACAGAAACGTTCTTGTACAAACCAGGCCTGTATTAACTATGCAATATGTGCTGATAGCAGTTTTACTTCTGACATTGCTGATATTGACCTCTGCTTCTTGATTGGCATTAATTTTTGTTTTGTTTTACCACAGCCACAAAGTTAACACTGGCTATCATAAAAACATTTTGGCCAGTGTAATACTGTACTGACTAATTCTAGCATACACAGACTGGAAGCTTACCCTCTCTGGCTGTATACTGGTCATCCTCGATGACTCTGGCCAGACCAAAGTCAGCTATTTTACAAAGCAAACTCTCAGACACCAGGACGTTGGCTGTTCTCAGGTCACGGTGGATGTAGTTCTTTTTCTCAATGTACGCCATGCCCTCTGCAATCTGAAAAAGGATGACATTTCCCCACAGGGATTAATGAAGTATCTAAAATGGAACTCAATTGAGCACTCTACCCATCTCGGTAGAGCTTTCAGACTCTCTGACTTGTGGTGTTGTTGTTCCCATAAAACAATACTGAAAAATGGTTATTAACTAGACTCCTCTTCTTCTGACACAAATTCAGTATGGTAATTTGCAATGCTGCATAACATAGTTAATGTATGTGTTTTACATCTGGTTAGAATTGAATTAGCTACCAACCATTTGACTTGGTTAAACTTGTTGAGTACTAAGTGAGCTGAGCTGAGTGGTTGTCCAATTGCGGAAAGGGACGACTGTTTAATTCAATAACTGGCATCCTCTTTCACTTTGTCTAAGAGGATATGCAACTGTGGTTTGATGCAGTTTTCCCCAGAACTGACCATACCTCTGTCAATGGTACTGACATGGCATGAGGAATTTTGGTTTATTTTTCATCTTTTTTTAGGTAGTTTACTTCTTTGGGGAGGCACGTTATCAATGATACATGTTAATCATCATTTTGTGTATTGACTTTGATTGAAGCACATTTTTTCTTCTTCCTCCATGAGAGACATACTCTGATCGGTCTGTGTGAGGAACCACTGGATGTTTTTAGTTTGTTGCAACTCATTTGTTAAGTGAAACAAAAACCATGGCGTTCTGTTCCTCTTTCTGGTTGACCAATGGAAAAAGTGACATCAGCATCTATTTCTCAAAAGGAAACAGTCTATAAAGAGCAATGCGCTTAATCACTGAGACCGAGAGATGTAAGAAGAACAGTCATTACCTGTGCAGAAAAATCGATTAGCTTCGGTAGCTGTACTTTGCAGCCCGTCTCACTTTTTAAGAAATCTAAGAGGCTACCTACAAAAGGTAAAGAAACAAAATTGAGGGATAGAGACCAAACCAATGAAAATATAGGTGATTACAGAACACTTATGTAACTTATGTAACATCAAATGGTATGTATTGATGAAAACAGTCCATGCTGGCCACATAACAGTGTTTGAAACCAAGAGGTCTGCCTCTTGTAGGAATTGGACTCAGTGTGTGTGTGTTACCATTGGACATGTACTCTGTGATGATGTAGATGGGCTCGATCTTGGTGACGACGGCGTAGAGGCGCACCAGTCTGTCGTGTTGCAGGGTCTTCATGAGGTTAGCCTCCTCCATGAACGCCTCCGCTGACATGGTGCCCGGCTTCAGCGTCTTCACTGCCACCTTGGTCGTGTTGTTGTAGAAC
Organism: Oncorhynchus tshawytscha; assembly: GCF_018296145.1. Classification (NCBI taxonomy): domain Eukaryota; kingdom Metazoa; phylum Chordata; class Actinopteri; order Salmoniformes; family Salmonidae; genus Oncorhynchus; species Oncorhynchus tshawytscha. The sequence goes on along the minus strand of NC_056456.1, from coordinate 22,252,283 downwards.
GCTGCAGGAGGGATTTGCTCAGTATGAAGTGTAGCTAGATAGAAATTGTACTGTTTTCTGACCTCTAGGGCCACCTGCTGTATCTTTTTGTCTTTTTTATTTGAAATACATTTTGATTGGAAGATTTGACATAAACTGGTGACATTGAATGCATACTGTCTCACGTGATTTAGCAACAAGGGAACCAATGCCAGTACTAAGCAGTGTTGATGGACTCAAGTCCAGATTTTTATGACTGGTAACTCGACTTGCTACATACTAGCTACAACAGCAAATGTTAGAGAGCTGTATTATATATTTTAGCCTTACAAATGTGCAACAGTATAATGAAATTTTGCTGTATAAAATGGTTGGACAGCAACGTATGGGACTACCAAGGAACTTGTGACTCAACTCATGACTTGAGTATAAAGGACTCTGACTCGAAGACTAGGGACTTGGGACGCGACTCGAGTAGTGCACATAGTAAATGCTCAATAAATATAATTGAGGACTTAAGCTGTAACAGTTCACAAAACAGTTTTTTTGACAGAGCTAAAAGTAGATTTTTCTTACTTTTTACCTCTGCATTGTTGGGAATGGGCTCGTAAGTAAAGCATTTCACTGTAAAGTCTACACCTGTTGTATTCGGCACATGACCAATACATTTTTATTCGATTTTGCTGATTCTGCTGAAGAGTTGTTTAAGTTTACATCCCAAATGGCACCATATTCCCTATATAGTGTACTACTGCTGACCAGTGACCATAGAGCTCTGGTCAAAAGTAGTGCACTGTGTAGGGAATAGGGTGCCATTTGGGATGCATCCTAATAAAGTTAGTATATTACTGACTAACCAGTGGAGTTCAGTCGAAGTTTGAGCATTTTGAACCCTCCATCCAGAATAGCATTTCTTTATCACATAATTCACCTTCAACTCTGTGTTTCCACCGTGCTAGCTGAACAAGCCCTGAACACCCCCATCTAAGCCTCTTTTAATTCCACCTTGTTTTTTTATAGAGAAGAGGAGACTAAACTCTCCACAGACATAACAAATGCAAGGAGGTGAATGAGAGGAAACAGGACTTTCGACGGCTCCATCTGGCTGGCTGGCTGGCTGGCTCACTGTGCCATAGGAAAAACCCTTAATGCCAAAGAGGTCAAAGAAAATGAAGCAAACATCTTCGTTTTCTTTGACCTCTTTGGCATTAAGGGTTTTTCCTATGGCACAGTGAGCCAGCCAGCCAGCCAGCCAGATGGAGCCGTCGAAAGTCCTGTTTCCTCTCATTCACCTCCTTGCATTTGTTATGTCTGTGGAGAGTTTAGTCTCCTCTTCTCTATAAAAAAACAAGGTGGAATTAAAAGAGGCTTAGAGGAGGCCCTACAGTCCATTTGTATATTTGAAATGCCAACAATTTCCTGCAATTCATCAAGGCCGAGGTGCGGGAAGGTAACACATGAATAATAACGAAATCCAATGCAAATTGGGAGTCAGACACACTCATTTCCTCTACAGATGCCTCTGATAACAGCGCCAACAGTTCCTAGTACCAGTCCCATCCCTCCTCTCTCTAAGGCTGCTAACAATCTCATAGAGACAGAAAGATCAACATTTGACTATAGCTGTCTGTCTCCGCTGCCCTACCCCTGATACTATCACTTTAATGTGTTTTAATTGCATTAAAAAAAGCAATGGAGTGGGCCTCCTGAGTGGCGCAGAGGTCTAAGGTACTGCATCACAGTGCTATAGGCATCACTACAGATCTGGGTTTGATCCTGGGCTGAATCACAAACGGCTGTGACCGGGAGTCCCATAGGGCGGCGCACAATTGGCCCAGCATCATCCGGGTTAGGGAAAGGTTTGAACGGGGGGGGGGGCTTTACTTGGCTCATCGTGCTGTAACGACTCCTTGTGGTGGGCCGGGCACCTGCAGGCTGACCTCGGTCGTAAGGGGAACAGCGTTTCCTCCTACACATTGGTGCGGCTGGCTTCTGGGTTACAAAGTGCAGTTTGGCAGGTCATGTTTCGGAGGACGCATGACTTGACCTTCGCCTCCCATGCCCGTTGGGGAGTTGCAGCAATGAGACAAGATCGAAATTGGGGATAAAAAAAATGTGCAAGCCAGTCAAGTTCTTACAACGCGGATCTCGACAAACCATTTCTGAATGGACCTCGCTTTGTGCACGGGGGCATTGTCATGCTGAAACAGGAAAGGGCCTTCCCCCAAACTGTTGCCACAAAGTTGGAAGCACAGAATCATCTAAAATGTCATTCTATGCTGTAGCATTAAGATTTCCCTTCACTGGAACTAAGGGGCCTAGCCCGAACCAAGAAAAACAGCCCCAGACCATTATTCCTTCTTCACCAAACTCTACAGTTGGCACTATGCATTGGGGTAGGTAGCATCCGCCAAACCCAGATTTGTCCGTTGGCCTGCCAGATGGTGGTGCGTTATTCATCACTCCAGAGAACACGTTTACACTGTTCCAGAGTCCAATGGAGTTGTGCTTTACACCACTCCAGCCGACGATTGGCATTGGGCACGGTGATCTTAGGCTTGTGTGCGGCTGCTCGGCCATGGAAACCCATTTCATGAAGCTCCCTTACAAACAGTTATTGTGCTGACGTTGCTTCCCCAGGCAGTTTGGAACTCGGTCGTGAGTGTTGCAACAAAGAACAGATTATTTTTATGCGCTACACACTTCAGCACTCTGCAATTCCGTTCTGTGAGCTTGTGTGGTTTACCACTTCTTGGCCGAGCCGTTGTTGCTCCTAGACGTTTCCACTACACAATAACAGCACTTAGAGTTGACCGGGGCAGCTCTAGCAGGGCAGAAATTTGACAAACTGACTTGTTGGAGAAGTGGCATCCTATGACAGTGCCATGTTGAAAGTCACTGAGCTCTTCAGTAAGGCACTTCTACTGCCAATGTTTGTCTATGGAGATTGCATGGCTGTGTGCTCGATTTTATACACCTGTCAGCAACGGGTGTGGTTTAAATAGCCGAATCCTCTCATTTAAAGGTGTGTTCGCATACTTTTGTGTATATATAGTGTATCTTTCATTGACTCACCCATCCACACTTCTCCAAATTGTCCTGCTCCCAGCTTCTTCACCATCTTGATGGACTCCTTGGAGATCTCCCAGGCATCTTTGTCCCATGGCTTCTGAGCTTCGGGTTTATCACACGGCTTCTCCAGCTTTCGACAGAGACCATCTGATTGTTCTGACAATCACACCACAAACTGATGTTGAGACATAGCAGCATGGCCTTACTATATTATTTAGACATTATATTCTTTTAGTAAATAGAGAAGTTGAAGGAAGCCAAGAGAAAATGAAATGTCTTAGTTTTGTGCAACATTACAGGTGGGCTCAAATACAGTGGTACTCACTGTAATAATGTTTTATCATGCTACCAATGTCAGGGAATGTGATTTTAGGAGAGATGTAGAAGCCTCCGTTATCCAGCGTGCGGATCTTATAATGTTTTACAGCGTTTATTCCCTGGGCATCCACATCTCTGATAGACATGGAATAACTTCCTGATGAAGAGAAACACAATCACTATCACACTCATACATTCAGACATCCAAATGCAATACAGTGAATAATATATAAAATAATAATATATTCCATTTAGCAGCTGCTTTTATCCAAAACGACTTAGTCAAGCGTGCATAAATTATTTGACGTATAGGAATCATGGACAAGTTATTTTCATTAGGGAGACATAGTTTATCCAGTGGGTCCTTACCTTTTGATGTCTCACTCTCACGAATGAGGTAAGAGCCTGCTTTGTTAGCAGGGGCCAAAAGTTGTCTTTCTGCGTCCTTCCTTGTAATATCCTTGAAAAACCATCTACGCGGAAGACAATATTATAGTGACACAATTTATACATCCAATCTTCCCCTGAAATTAATGAAATAACAGCTATGTGCTTCTATTAACGGTGGATAGAAAGCCTTGTTGGCTCTGAGAGAAATGTGCAAAAGTCATTATGATAACGACACTCACTCCTCTGTCTCCATGGTGTTTGCCTCGGCAACATAATTGGAGGGTATGAACCCTTCTTTCTTAGTGGTCAGAGACCTAGCCTTCCACCATTCACCATGCCTGAAAACAGTTATGATTCATGACGTCAATGAAGGAAGGGACACAACAATCTACTCTTAGGGGAAAAAAAGGGTTCCAAAAGGGTTATTCGGATGCCCCCATAGGAGAACCCTATTTGGTTCCGATGAGAACCCTTTTGGGTTACATGTAGAACTCTCTGTGGAAAGAGTGCTACATGGACCCCCAAAGGGTTCTACCTGGAACCAAAAAGGGTCCTCCTATGGGGACATCCGAAGGTTCTAGATAGTGTACTATTCAATGATGACACTGTAAATCATCTTTGTATAAAATGCTTGCGCAAAAAATATTCCTCTTAGTCCAACATTGTGTTGGTTTATGTATAAAATCCAACACACTCAAATGTAATATATGGAGAACAGGCACTTACTCTTCAAGAACCTTAAGCCTTTCGCCCTTCTTGAATCCCAAATCGTCTGCATGTATTGCATCATATGGGTATATTGCAATAGCTATTTTACCAGACTCGCTTTGCTCTGTGTTAGAAAAGAGAGACAGTGGGAACACACTTCTCTTGCAATCAAATGTTATTGGAATATTGCAATGCACTGCAAAAGAAATGGAACCATCATACAATATTTGCTCTGCATCATTACTGTAACAATGTGCGATAAAGAAATGCAACAAGCATACCTTCCATTTTCATGAATACCTGACCAGGCAGGAGACCTCCAGGAGGTGAGTTACGCTGTATCAAGATATAATTTCGTATCAGAACTTCTGGACAGTAGTTTGACAAAATGTTATGGCGTTATTGTACTAATCTATGAAAAATAGTTTGCATCTAAGGTGAAGAGATGGTGAAAGAGAGAAATGTGTGCTATTTCACCCATTTAAATTAAAACATAATAATAATTTGATACACTTTTCAATATTTGAAGATTCATCAACAACACACTTGAACCAATTTTGTCAGTTTCCAGGTCAGGGATTTTTGGTAATGATTACAAAAATACTGTTTCCCCTGAAACTACTACTTACTGTAGCACTTGCTTTAATGGAGGTGCGATCTCTCAAATTTACAGTTTGATCGGGACGTACTGGCTGTCGGTTCTTGCCATCAAGCACACCTCCATTCAGACCGGCATTCAGCTTGGATTTTTTACAACCCATATTGCCTATTGGGATAGACACAGAAGCTAACTTTAATGTATTGACCTCATCTTTCTCATTGGTTCATACCACAGACACACAACAAGGCTTAACTATTCATGATCTCCATATTCCTGCAAAAGGCCCATAAGGAAAGAGGGATGGGAAACATAACGAAGATGACTATCAAGACTCATACATCAAACAGAAGATTAACACTGAGTGTGTGTGTGGTGTGTGTGTGTTAGAAGTATTCATGACCGACTGTACACAAATGACCACTGCTCATAAACACAGATTACTTGTTATTAAGTAAAGTAGAACTGCAGTAGTTTGGGACTAAGTTACTATGAAAGTGGACAGCAGAGTTTCTGACTCCTGACCTGATCAGGAGTCAACTGTGCCAATACACTGTAAAATATCTAACTATTTATTTGCTGTAGTATTGATGGCACACAACCTAGCACAGATCAAAGCCTCACTCACTCATTTAACGTTTATTCATTCACAAACATTAACAGGCATTATCAAGTGTTTTTTTACTTGTTTTTTAAAAATGTCTTTCTGGATTGTTAGGCTTGGAGATGACAAATGATTCGATTTTCAGACAGTGCACATACAGAATCTGAGCAACAAGCCTGTATAAACTAAGTATGGATCTTTGATTTAGGCTCTTTGTCTGAACAACTGGGCTCAGTTAGACGTGGTCTCTCGGGAGTTAACCTCTCCTGTACTACACCACTTGATGCAGCGGTGTCTGCAAATGAATTTACACCGCAATATAGGAGCAAGTGGGTTTTGAGCAGCAGTGGTCGTGTACAGAATCTCACTCACTCACACAGTGGAGTTTGGAGCACTATACTGTAAAGGTCACAATCTTAGATATGTTACATTGTCTGCTGTGTAGATTAATACCATAGACATAAGATACAGGTAGCGGTTGTCTATCTAACAGCAGAAAACAGGGTTGTACAGCCAGCTCACTGAGGCCAGGGGTAACGCATGATTTTCTGTCACAACACGTTCACACATTCCAATGACAATGCTCCGTGTCCAGGGGAATTCTCCAAGGATTTCAGTTATAAATAATCACATCATGAGCTACAAAATAATAGAATTAACACAGTAGGCCTATTGCTTGATCCTAAACTATTGTGTTACTAACACCGAGGGAGAGAGAAATATGGATTTATTAACTAGGCCAGTCAAAATTAGACTGATGTAAGGTATTCTTCTTCCTTGACGAAACTGAACACATTTGATGTTTCCTCAAACTTTGGACCCCTAAAACAAGGCACAACATTCATTTGACCTAGTCTTGTCTTTCATGTACCCCAAATGGAAACTAAATCAGAAACTACATGTACCTTTCAAATTAGAAATGTCCTTGTTTTGCACGAACTATGGCATTTGGTTGTACTAATGCACTGTTGTTGAATGATGAGGACAATGCATTAGACCATTGAGCAAATATATATATCTATGACTAAAAAAAAATAATTCAACACCTCTAGTGCTCTGAATCAAATGCTGAAAAACAAACCCGACCACTGTTAGGTGCCACAGTGCTGTGGCTGTATTTCTAGATGATGGACAGGATACAGGTTAAGGCTCCAGACAGATTAAAATAACTATACAGAGGCTACGTGCTACTGTGGCTTCTGCACACTTCCTCATTTGACAAGCAACTGCCTTTTGCAAGGAAAAACCCTCTCTGCATAATGTATTTCTCAACCAAGTCTGGGGTTTTGGTTTCATGACAATTATTATTCTATTTTCTTTAGGAATTAATTTAGTTAAACATGCAAAAAGTTGAATTACATTGAATAATGTTGAATAAATGCATATATTGATGAAAAATAAACGTAAAGATGGAATCCACAGTTGGCGGAAACAGCGCCACTGGCCGCCCCACCACCGCTGTTGCTTTTGCTGCCGAGCTGAGGAGCATTACACAGCAGGTAAAACAAACGCAGCACTTACTGTGCTCGTCTATCCGCGAGCGATGATGTCTGAGGGGAAAAAAACAGTGTTTGTTGTTTGCAGTAACTTCTTTTGTTGTTTTAATATTGCAAACGGACGTGGCTGTTTCACCATTAAGGATTCCAGCTGTAAACCATGCCTCACACACTTGGATAGGCCTAGATTAGTGGAGGGCACAGTGCGTGTGGGCATGTGCACAGCAGGTGTGTCAATCACACCCATAGACTTCGCATCCTTGTACCTGTTCCAATATGGTGTTTATGAGAGCACAGGCAGCACCACTGAGGCCATCTCCATTTTGAAGTAGTCCATTTTCTTCTTCTACTACTTCTGAGTTGGCAAACAAACTGAAAAGTTGTATACTGTCACCTGGAGTGGGTTGTTTGAACAGGTATAAAGCCAAGTTTGGAGATTTACTGGCAATTGCAGTTATGAAATGTTTGCTCATGAGTATAATTAATTTGCTGTTCCCTCCTGGTGACCTGGATGGAATTATGTGACCCTTCCGTAACCCATATCTATCTCGATAACCATGTTTACATGTGCACACTAGTGGAAAAAAGTACCCAATTGTCATACTTGAGTAAAAGTAAAGATACCTTCATAGAAAATGATTCAAGTAAAGGTGAAATTCACCCAGTAAAATACTACTTGATTAAAAGTCTAAAATAATTTGTTTTTTATAAATACTTAAGTATCAAAAGTAAATGTAATTGCTAAAATATACTAAAAGTATAGTAAAAGTGTAAATCATTTTAAATTCCTTATATTAAGAGAACCTGATGCCACCATTCTAGTTTTTATTTATTTACAGAAAGCCAGGGGCATGCTCCAACACTCGGACATCATTTACAGAAAGCCAGGGGCATGCTCCAACACTCGGACATCATTTACAGAAAGCCAGGGGCATGCTCCAACACTCGGACATCATTTACAGAAAGCCAGGGGCATGCTCCAACACTCGGACATCATTTACAGAAAGCCAGGGCATGCTCCAACACTCGGACATCATTTACAGAAAGCCAGGGGCAGGCTCCAACACTCGGACATCATTTACAGAAAGCCAGGGGCAGGCTCCAACACTCGGACATTATTTACAGAAAGCCAGGGGCATGCTCCAACACTCGGACATCATTTACAGAAAGCCAGGGGCAGGCTCCAACACTCGGACATCATTTACAGAAAGCCAGGGGCAGGCTCCAACACTCGAACATCATTTACAGAAAGCCAGGGGCATGCTCCAACACTCGGACATCATTTACAGAAAGCCAGGGGCAGGCTCCAACACTCGGACATCATTTACAGAAAGCCAGGGGCATGCTCCAACACTCGGACATCATTTACAGAAAGCCAGGGGCAGGCTCCAACACTCGGACATCATTTACAGAAAGCCAGGGGCAGGCTCCAACACTCGGACATCATTTACAGAAAGCCAGGGGCATGCTCCAACACTCGGACATCATTTACAGAAAGCCAGGGGCATGCTCCAACACTCGGACATCATTTACAGAAAGCCAGGGGCAGGCTCCAACACTCGGACATCATTTACAGAAAGCCAGGGGCATGCTCCAACACTCGGACATCATTTACAGAAAGCCAGGGGCATGCTCCAACACTCGGACATCATTTACAGAAAGCCAGGGGCAGGCTCCAACACTCGGACATCATTTACAGAAAGCCAGGGGCAGGCTCCAACACTCGGACATCATTTACAGAAAGCCAGGGGCAGGCTCCAACACTCGGACATTATTTACAGAAAGCCAGGGGCAGGCTCCAACACTCGGACATCATTTACAGAAAGCCAGGGGCATGCTCCAACACTCGGACATCATTTACAGAAAGCCAGGGGCAGGCTCCAACACTCGGACATTATTTACAGAAAGCCAGGGGCATGCTCCAACACTCGGACATCATTTACAGAAAGCCAGGGGCATGCTCCAACACTCGGACATCATTTACAGAAAGCCAGGGGCAGGCTCCAACACTCGGACATTATTTACAAATGAAGAATGTGTGTTTAGTGAGTCTGCCAAGTCAGAGGCAGTTGGGATGACTAGGGATGTTCTCTTGATAAGTGTGTGAATTAGACTATTTTCCTGTCCTCCTAAGCATTCAAAATGTAATGAGTATTTTTGGGTGTCAGGGAAAATGTATAAAGTGAATTAGGAATATAATGAAGTAAAAGTAGTCATAAACAATTACCCCAAAAAGCTTGTATCCCGGTTTTGAGAAACCTGGATAAAATGCCTGGGATATTCTGATCTTAGACATCAAACGCAGGCTCAGTTACACATATCATGGGTGTTATGTGATGTTTCATCTGATTGTCAAACAAATTACTTCAAAAAGTAGGCTACCTGCACAGTTTGATCCACCATAATTCCATTACAATTAATTTTGATGATACTCCTTACTGGACCATATAGCCTACAATTAAACGCGTTTCTGATAAGACTTCAGTTTGTCTTGGGTGCATATTTTATGTGTTTGAAATACTGTCTGCTTGCACAGCATTGTCAAAGATAACACATTACAAGTGCATTCAGCATTTTCTCAAGAGATGATGAAAAATCATTCTCCACTCCTGTTCCTGAGACATTAACATTTATATACATTTACTGCAAGAAATGCATAATTCTGCAGGAGTTAATATGCAGGAGTTAGGCTTAGTCAGTGTTCATATTTTAGTTACTATTCCATTTAACCCATATGAACTTAAATTATGAATATTCTGTTTATTCATGGTACATGGATACTCATGAGCGGGATATCAAAGTTGCATGTAAACCGTTTATTCCGAATAAGACGTTAAGCGGGATATGAGCTACTATTCAGAATGCTGTGCGCATGTAAACGTGGTCACAGACCACACCATCGGGAAATCTGAGCCGGCTGGAGGAGGTGATGGGAACCTGCTTTTAAACCCCCATATTTTTCGGAAATAATGTGTCACTTCCAAAAACATGCAACATTTAAAACATAGGCAACGCCCTGGTTTGTACAGACAGACCAATTTCTTTAGACAGATGTTTAAGAACAATTTTAACTTGTGGACAGTATTTACATTTTTTTTTATAGCGAAATGTGGACAACGTTCCCAAACAAACTGACTAGCGTAATGTTTATAGAAATAAAATTAAGACTTGTTTGATTTTTTAAAAACTATAGACAAAGAAAATAAATAATATAGGTTAATAGAACACATAATAATATAGGCTAGATTTACCTGTCAAATTTCACTAGTTGGAGAAGCGACTGAGCGGCTAATTCAAATAAAGACAAATGTTAGTAATCCTCAACTTTCGTATGTCTTGCTCGTTATTAGAGCTGCCAGTGGACTGTGAAATTCAACAGAATGAGGAACTTCATATGCTAAATGGTTGGATTTTTTTTTTTTACTGTAACTTCCTGGTACAATGTTCCGTTTTGTCCAATGTATTTGCATAATTGCTTACCAACTGAACACATTTGAAAGTCGAGGTCATTTGAGGTCAGTCATATTTATTACATTATCTTTATGTACACTGGATTTTTTGTTTTATAAAAATCACTCTCACATTGGTACGTGGTTGCAAAGGGCATCAGTGTCTTAACGGCGCGATTTGCCAAGGCAAGAAACTCTGAGTGCAGCCCAATCCAGAAATCTGGCAGTGGCTTCTGATTAAATTCAATTTTCACAGAACCGCGTGTTGCAATTTCGATGAGGCTCTCTGGCTGTTAGCCAGCCTGCCAGCATAGTGGAGTCTGCCACTAGCACAGTCAGTGTAGTCAGCTCAGCTATCACCATTGAGACCGTGTCTGTGCCTCGACCTAGGTTGGGCAAAACTAAACATGGCGGTGTTCGCCTTAGCAATCTCACTAGGATAAAGACCACCTCCATTCCTGTCATTACTGAAAGAGATCATGATACCTCACATCTCAAAATAGGGCTACTTAATGTTAGATCCCTTACTTCAAAGGCAATTATAGTCAATGAACTAATCACTGATCATAATCTTGATGTGATTGGCCTGACTGAAACATGGCTTAAGCCTGATGAATTTACTGTTTTAAATGAGGCCTCACCTCCTGGCTACACTAGTGACCATATCCCCGTGCATCCCGCAAAGGCGGAGGGGTTGCTAACATTTACGATAGCAAATTTCAATTTACAAAAAAAAAAAATGACGTTTTCGTCTTTTGAGCTTCTAGTCATGAAATCTACGCAGCCTACTCAATCACTTTTTATAGCTACTGTTTACAGGCCTCCTGGGCCATATACAGCGTTTCTCACTGAGTTCCCTGAATTCCTATCGGACCTTGTAGTCATAGCAGATAATATTCTAATCTTTGGTGACTTTAATATTCACATGGAAAAGTCCACAGACCCACTCCAAAAGGCTTTCGGAGCCATCATCGACTCAGTGGGTTTTGTCCAACATGTCTCTGGACCCACTCACTGTCACAGTCATACGCTGACCTAGTTTTGTCCCATGGAATAAATGTGGTGGATCTTAATGTTTTTCCTCATAATCCTGGACTATCGGACCACCATTTTATTACGTTTGCAATTGCAACAAATAATCTGCTCAGACCCCAACCAAGGAACATCAAAAGTCGTGCTATAAATTCACAGACAACACAAAGATTCCTTGATGCCCTTCCAGACTCCCTCTGCCTACCCAAGGACGCCAGAGGACAAAAATCAGTTAACCACCTAACTGAGGATCTCAATTTAACCTTGCGCAATACCCTAGATGCAGTTGCACCCCTAAAAACTAAACAAAATTCTCATAAGAAACTAGCTCCCTGGTACACAGAAAATACCCGAGCTCTGAAGCAAGCTTCCAGAAAATTGGAACGGAAATGGCGCCACACCAAACTGGAAGTCTTCCGACTAGCTTGGAAAGACAGTACCGTGCAGTACCGAAGAGCCCTTACTGCTGCTCGATCATCCTATTTTTCTAACTTAATTGAGGAAAATAAGAACAATCCGAAATTCCTTTTTGATACTGTCGCAAAGCTAACTAAAAAGCAGCATTCCCCAAGAGAGGATGACTTTCACTTTAGCAGTGATAAATTCATGAACTTCTTTGAGGAAAAGATTATGATTATTAGAAAGCAAATTACGGACTCTTCTTTAAACCTGCGTATTCCTCAAACCTCAGTTGTCCTGAGTCTGCACAACTCTGCCAGGACCTAGGATCAAGAGAGACGCTCAAGTGTTTTAGTACTATATCTCTTGACACAATGATGAAAATAATCATGGCCTCTAAACCTTCAAGCTGCATACTGGACCCTATTCCAACTAAACTACTGAAAGAGCTGCTTCCTGTGCTTGGCCCTCCTATGTTGAACATAATAAATGGCTCTCTATCCACTGGATGTGTACCAAACTCACTAAAAGTGGCAGTAATAAAGCCTCTCTTGAAAAAGCCAAACCTTGACCCAGAAAATATAAAAAACTATCGGCCTATATCGAATCTTCCATTCCTCTCAAAAATTTTAGAGAAGGCTGTTGCTCAGCAACTCACTGCCTTCCTGAAGACAAACAATGTATACGAAATGCTTCAGTCTGGTTTTAGACCCCATCATAGCACTGAGACGGCACTTGTGAAGGTGGTAAATGACATTTTAATGGCATCGGACCGAGGCTCTGCATCTGTCCTCGTGCTCCTAGACCTTAGTGCCGCTTTTGATACCATCGATCACCACATTCTTTTGGAGAGATTGGAAACCCAAATTGGTCTACACGGACAAGTTCTGGCCTGGTTTAGATCTTATCTGTCGGAAAGATATCAGTTTGTCTCTGTGAATGGTTTGTCCTCTGACAAATCAACTGTAAATTTCGGTGTTCCTCAAGGTTCCGTTTTAGGACCACTATTGTTCTCACTATATATTTTACCTCTTGGGGATGTTATTCGAAAACATAATGTAAACTTTCACTGCTATGCGGATGACACACAGCTGTACATTTCAATGAAACATGGTGAAGCCCCAAAATTGCCCTCGCTAGAAGCATGTGTTTCAGACATAAGGAAGTGGATGGCTGCAAACTTTCTACTATTAAACTCGGACAAAACAGAGATGCTTGTTCTAGGTCCCAAGAAACAAAGAGATATTCTGTTGAATCTGACAATTAATCTTAATGGTTGTACAGTCGTCTCAAATAAAACTGTGAAGGACCTCGGCGTTACTCTGGACCCTGATCTCTCTTTGAAGAACATATCAAGACCATTTCAAGGACATCTTTTTCCATCTACGTAACATTGCAAAAATCAGAAACTTTCTGTCCAAAAATGATGCAGAAAAATTAATCCATGCTTTTGTCACTTCTAGGTTAGACTACTGCAATGCTCTATTTTCCGGCTACCCGGATAAAGCACTAAATAAACTTCAGTTAGTGCTAAATACGGCTGCTAGAATCCTGACTAGAACCAAAAAATTTGATCATATTACTCCAGTGCTAGCCTCTCTACACTGGCTTCCTGTCAAAGCAAGGGCTGATTTCAAGGTTTTACTGCTAACCTACAAAGCATTACATGGGCTTGCTCCTACCTATCTCTCTGATTTGGTCCTGCCGTACATACCTACACGTACGCTACGGTCACAAGACGCAGGCCTCCTAATTGTCCCTAGAATTTCTAAGCAAACAGCTGGAGGCAGGGCTTTCTCCTATAGAGCTCCATTTTTATGGAACGGTCTGCCTACCCATGTCAGAGACGCAAACTCGGTCTCAACCTTTAAGTCTTTACTGAAGACTCATCTCTTCAGTGGGGCATATGATTGAGTGTAGTCTGGCCCAGGAGTGTGAAGGTGAACGGAAAGGCTCTGGAGCAACGAACCGCCCTTGCTGTCTCTGCCTGGCCGGTTCCCCTCTTTCCACTGGGATTCTCTGCCTCTAACCCTATTACAGGGGCTGGGTCACTGGCTTACTGGGGCTCTCTCATGCCGTCCCTGGAGGGGGTGCGTCACCTGAGTGGGTTGATTCACTGTTGTGGTCATCCTGTCTGGGTTGGCGCCCCCCTTGGGTTGTGCCGTGGCGGAGATCTTTGTGGGCTATACTCAGCCTTGTCTCAGGATGGTAAGTTGGTGGTTGAAGATATCCCTCTAGTGGTGTGGGGGCTGTGCTTTGGCAAAGTGGGTGGGGTTATATCCTTCCTGTTTGGCCCTGTCCGGGGGTGACCTCGGATGGGGCCACAGTGTCTCCTGACCCCTCCTGTCTCAGCCTCCAGTATTTATGCTGCAGTAGTTTATGTGTCGGGGGCTGGGGTCAGTTTGTTATATCTGGAGTACTTCTCCTGTCCTATTCGGTGTCCTGTGTGAATCTAAGTGTGCGTTCTCTAATTCTCTCCTTCTCTCTTTCTTTCTCTCTCTCGGAGGACCTGAGCCCTAGGACCTGAGCTCCAGGACTACCTGACATGATGACTCCTTGCTGTCCCCAGTCCACCTGGCCATGCTGCTGTTCCAGTTTCAACTGACCTGAGCCCTAGGACCATGCCCCAGGACTACCTGACATGATGACTCCTTGCTGTCCCCAGTCCACCTGGCCATGCTGCTGCTCCAGTTTCAACTTCCACCTGACTGTGCTGCTGCTCCAGTTTCAACTGTTCTGCCTTATTATTATTCGACCATGCTGGTCATTTATGAACATCTTGGCCATGTTCTGTTATAATCTCCACCCGGCACAGCCAGAAGAGGACTGGCCACCCCACATAGCCTGGTTCCTCTCTAGGTTTCTTCCTAGGTTTTGGCCTTTCTAGGGAGTTTTTCCTAGCCACTGTGCTTCTACACCTGCATTGCTTGCTGTTTGGGGTTTTAGGCTGGGTTTCTGTACAGCACTTTGAGATATCAGCTGATGTACGAAGGGCTATATAAATAAATAAATTTGATTTGATTTGATTTGTTCAGATATCGGTAAGTGGACTGGAGACAGGTCATGAAAGGGATAACAAATCCAGTTTGTGTCTTCGGTTTCGGAGAAGTACCTGCATCTTTGCGCACCCAGCTCACTCAGGTGCTTCGCTATAATCACATTTGACATTGTCTGTAAACTTGCGTTCATTTGCACACACTAAATCATACAATGATGAAAAAACCTGTGTGTTGTCCTTGATAATGCAGAAAAAGAGCTCCAACGTCTTAATCATAGCCTAAATTTTGTCCCACACATTGAATAGTTGCAATCCTAGATTCAGATCATTCAGGTGAGAAAAAACATCATGAAGATCAGCCAGTCGTGTGGGAAACTCATCACGCAAGTGGTCAGACAAGTGAAAATTATGGTCAGTAAATAAAACTTTAAGCTCTTCTCTCAATTTAAGTGTCAATACTTTGCCCCTTGATAACCAGCGCACTTCTGTATGTTGTAAAAGCGTTACATGGTTGCTGCCCATATCATTGCATAATGCAGAAAATACGAGAGTTCAGGGGCCTTGTGAACTTAAAGTTAATAAACCAATTAGGCACATTTGGGCAGCCTTGATACAACATATTGAACAGAAATGCAATGGTTCAATGGATCAGTCTAAACATTGCATGTACACTGCCATCTAGTGGCCAAAATCTCTAAATTGTGACTGGGCTGGATTAATACATTATGGCCTTTTTCTTGCATTTCAAAGATGGTACAAAAAATATATTTTACCACATCTAATGTGTCATATTCTCCTACCTTAATTTCGCATTTCCACAAACTTCAAGGTGTTTCCTTTCAAATGGTATCAAGAATATGCAGATCCTTCAGGTCCTGAGCTACAGGAGGTTAGATTTGGGTATGTCATTTTAGGAGATTTTTTTAAAAAAAAGGGTCCGATCCTTAAGTTAACCATTTTCACTGTAGTGTCCAAAACGTCTTTCAAGCTGTCAGGCATTCCCTTGGCAGCATTCCCTTGGCAGTGTACCCAAATGGCATCCTCTGTCTCCCTGTCATGGATTTTGCGCAATCAGTACAGATACAAACACATCTTGACTACCAAAGTCCATTTGATGTCACAAAGCTGTTCAGTACTTTAAAAATATCCTCTCCTGTTGTCCTGGTTTCCAGTGGTTTGTAGAAGAGGATGATCCTTAATTGACCCCACATAAATGTAACGGACATATACCAGGAGCTGTGCCAGGCCTGCCACGTCTGTTGACTCATCCAGCTGTAACACAGAATTCACTGGCTTGTATGCGAAGCAGCCATGTCACTAATGCATCGTGAAGCAGTATTGTTTGATGAAGGCATTGTCTGTAGCTTTTTGTGCCTTTAAATTATTTGTATATTCATTTGGCGTACCCCTGGGGGGAATAGCCGTACACCAGTTTGGGAATAGCCGCCCCAAACATTTTGATTGTCTGCTTAGATATGCATCCAGATATATCCTTCGGTAGGCAGGCCCAGGCTTGGGTGTCAGTGTGACAGAGGGAGCTACTAGGATATCAACACATCAGCTCAACTGAAGCCGAATCAAAAATGGGGCTCAACTGTTGGCCAGGCCACAGAATGACAGCAGGTCTGGTTGCGTTTGTGGTCACTGCTGTGCGGGGCGGGGGGGCTGAGCTCACAGAGAGAGCCCCATCTGTAGACCCAAGTACCACTCTGTGCTGGCTGGCTATACTCTGATGCCCATCTATCTATGCATATCTAGTGTGTAGATAACAACATTTGAATGTATTTCCACAAAAAAAAGACAATGTTGAGAACCAGGCAATGTAAAACGGCATAGTTAGCTTTAATACAAAATAGATAATGCAACAAAATGTGTCTTTTGAAAAATTAAAAGCAGTAAAACGTGTATAACCACATGGCCAGACTATTAACACAAAACATCTGATGGGATGTCTACACATCATCATGCACTAAACAAAAACTGGCCTCAAACAGATCAGGTTTAGCATTAGGTCAAATAAAACTAGCAATCTGATTTAATCAAATTACCAAAATATGCAGTTATTGTCTTTAACTTGTTGTTGAGAAAGTTCTGTTCCACCTCTACTCTCCCACCAGGCCCTGCAAGAGAGGCGATCTGGAACCCAACCATAAAAATAAAACATTGTTACTATACGAATTATAAGTCCGAGTCATTGACATGAACATTTATTATATAGAGAAAAAAAATCAGCACCTTGATTTATAATAAGTTTTTCAATGAAAAGTAATGTAATAGATTTGTATGTAAATCTAGTACACTGTATGGTTCAACATCCCTGCCTGTCTGCACAAAGCTGGCAAGTAATTATTGACAGAGGCTGCCTTCAGAGGCAGCCCAATTCAGATTTCTTTTCACTAAATTGGTCTTCTTGACCAACCAGATCAGCTCTGAAAAAGGCCTGATGTGATTGGTCAAAAGCCCAATTAGTGGAAAAAAAGATCAGAATTGGGGTGCCTATAAACTCTGCCGTTTGCTAAACCACAGCAACCGTTCTGACAATAACAGTAAAGGCCAAACAGAGCCAGACTCAGACCTAAATACATACTTTTATTTAACTAACCTTAGTCAGATCCACCACAATCAAACCCCTCTAGAAAATGAAACAAAAAAACAACAATACTCACTAACTCGGACTAAAATAAATAGGGGCCTTGTGCAATTAGCCAATTCGCAAGTAGTATTTTGATCAACTGGGTGGCTTGGGTCAATGTAGTTCTATACACTCCCCTCTGTATTTATTTGGACAGTGACGCTACTTTTTTTTCTCTACGTCTTTCTGCCTCAACTTTCTCACTCATCATTCACAGTTAATGCATAATTATGCATAACCATGGTACCATCAACATTAATGTAGAAGTGTTCAGAAACATCTTCTATTCTAGCTTAAAATAAGTGACAATGCATTATTCACCATTCAGTTCCTATTGGGCAAAACATAACTGGAAACACAACCAAAACAAGCTGTGAATGCATCCAACAAGTTCGTAGAGTGGCAAGTGATGTTGTCATTGTGTACAAGGACTATGGGACCAAATAGTAAACGTTTGACTACTTTAATACACTATAAGTGAATTTGGCCAAATACTTATGACTTCTTCAAAAAGGGGGACTAGATACAGGTAAAACAGATGTATAAAAATACCCTAAAAAAAATGGTGACATTCTGTACTGTCACTTCATATGAAACAATCCCAAATCCTGGGGAATATAGCCAAATTTAAATATTTTAGCCTCCTTGACCAAATAAATACGGAGTGGAGTGTGCTTCTTCTATACTCATTATACTGATCTTCTGATAACAGCCACCACGGACTTAGCTTTATAGTAGCAAGTAGTAGTAAACCTGCACTCAAAATAGTTAGATATGCCACTGCTAAATAAGTAGGTCAATAGGTTACCAAATAGGTGACAGCCTGCTTTGTTAGACAGCTGATAACATGCATGATGGCATAATGAAATCATCATAAGGCCTATGTAGCCTTTCCCAGCTCTGGGAGCCTTTGATCAGACAGTGAGAACACTTACAGCCACGGGATAGCACAGAGATGGGCAACCAAGTAAATAAAGGAGAAGTATGGGCATTCCCCAAAACATGCCCAGTAGAGGCTCAGCTGGGCAGGCAGGCGCCTGGCATCATCAGCGCTGACTACGGCTATGTCCTAACCTTTCCTGAAGTGTGCACTTGCACATTTTCTTGCCTGGATTTACCAAATGGTGGCAACTCCCTCTAGCCAATCCTTATACCAATCCAATGACGAGGAATGTGCAAGTACACACTTTGGGATAAAGGTGGTAAATTGGGATGCAGCTTTGATCTTCTTCCATAAAAGGAGCCCTGCAGAAACTTCACACTTCTATAGGCCTTCAGACTGTACTGCTGTACTCTAATTTACACTGAAATATCAACAAATAGAAATGTATCTTGAATCAATCGTAGCCAAGCATGACTAGCATGCAGAAAGACTCAACATCCAAACATGAGTTGCAAACCACCAATACTCCTCCACTTGCACATATAACCTACCTGATCCATGTCTGCATTTCGCGGGAGGAAGTACACAATATTATCAGATATCATTTTGGACAACCTGAAAATGTCAAAAGTATTAACAGTTAAGGAAAACAGTGTTCTACGACAACGTAATAGAACGCTACAATGCATGTAAATACTAGTGGAATATGAAAAGATGGCAAACTAGATTGGCAAGCAAAGACCAACCCACAAACAAAACTAACTGCACATCCCAAGTTCCTCAAAATTCAAAAGGCACTCGCACATCTGAGCTATCTTTTTTACAGGTGCATGGTAACAGTTGAATCAAATGAAAAAATGGAAAGAACCCGCACACTGCTCTTAATAGTATCACTCCTCTTTAATAAGCTTCACGGCCCTCGTCAGAACGTGAGGCTGATATGTAAAGCTTATTAAAGAGCAGTGATACTATCAAGAGCATTGTGCTGGTTCCTTTTTTCTCATTACATCCACAATTCCTGTCTTCATATTCCCCCTTAGCTAGCTAACAAACTGCTGGCCTTGTCACTCTGCCTCTCTGCCTGGGTCTGTCTCGGAGTCTGGCCTGTTGCCTGACTAATAGCCTGAGAGCAGCTTCATTGTGAGAAATAAAGGATATCCATTTGGCGCCATCATGGTCTTGATATTGAAGACGTCTGCGCTGAGGTAGTCTGGGCCGCCCCAGGGGGGGCTGAGGAACACCACGTCCGCCCGCAGACGAGGTGCCAGCTGCAGGAAGTCTCCCTGCACAAAGTCGATGTGCTCGGCCACCTTGTAGACCTGGGCGTTGTGCTGTGCCAGGGCCAGACGCACTGGGTCGATGTCAATGGCTAGCACTGCATGGGGGCAGGGACATGGAGGACAGAGAGTCAGACACACAGGGAGTACCATGCAGGACAACGTGCTCTCTGTTTAAATGTCTGGAGGAAGGGAAAGGGACAGACGGCATCTCAAATGCCACCGTATTCCCTATGTAGTGCACTACTTTTGACCAGGGCCCATAACTGCACTATATATGGAAAGACACGCAGACTTGAGTCAGACACACAGGGAGAACCACTAAGGACAATATGACACATAACTGTTAACCTATAGGATATAATATGGGCCCTAGAGGTTTTCCTGGTCACGTCACAGGGTCAGGAATACTCTTGCCCTATTTATAAAGGCAGACACTGTAACCAAAAATATCTACATTTTATAAGATATTAAAGCAAAGGAGCCTCTGAAGCTTGGCTCAAATATGATGCTACTATACCCCTCTTCCCAGTGAGGGCAAACTGGATGGCATTGCCTCCCACTCCACAGAAGGCGTCTATGATGAGTTCAGAGTGGAAACTCTCCTGGACCCTCAGGGCAATGTGCTCTGCTATCTTCTCTGGGGTAACAGAGAACCAGCCCTCTGTACAGACAGACAAACGGACAGACAGGCTTTAACAAACTGAATACAAAGATGCAATTAATATTCTCTCATTTTACCATTTAAAAAAAAATATATATATATATACACACAGTGTAGAATTGTTTAATTTATTGATTCATATTTTAATAAATCATAATTTTTGGATTGGGGGGTGATCCCCAATGCAAAGCATAGCCACCAGAGGTCAGTCAACTGTAAAATGGTTTTGTCCAAACAATGCCAAATATTTTGGTTCATTATTGATTTATCAAATTTGTCCAGAAATATGATATATAATTGATTTTTGTGGGCTCATAAGTCATGCTAGTTCCATTCGCAACTTCCCCAAAATAACAAACACTATTAGTGACGATTACATGTTAAAACAGCTGTCATTCACAACATTTTACTGCAGGCAAATATTAGGCCTGCTGGAATATAAAGTAGGTGTGTGTGTATTTTCAATTATATTGAGAATAGCCTGAATATATCATACAAGACAACCCAAAAACGATTGAATAAGTATGCTGTTATTATTGAGGTATATTTGATAGACTATGTGGCGAGGCTGGGATGCTTCATAAACCAACCACGTCCTCCGGTCTCTCCTCACCTAGACCATCTGCCTTTTCTCAAGCAGCCATTGCTGGTTCCTTTTCAGTTGCTTGTTTTCACAGCCTCCTCAGAGTATAAACACCTGCTAAGGCAAACAATGCTGGGAGTGCACTCTTCTCTTGTAACGCTTCACGTTCCTCACTCTTTCATTACAGTCCTCATCCCTCCCTGTTCTGAGAAAAGTGGCCGAGGAGAGGGTGTTTCACAAAGAAATATGGATGGACTTTCCAATTGAGCTCAAGGGAGGATCCGTAGATACATTTGGTTTGTTTTCCTAAATGTTCACTGAGATGGGAGATATTCCTTTCAGTTTGTAGTGGATTCTCAAAACCGATTGCTGTTCCTGAAGGAAACCTCTAACACCACGTTAAATAGTTTTTTACCTATATGACTTCAGTCCCAAAATACTAGATTACCCCTCCTCACACTCTGCTCTCTATCATCAGCCAGGCACTGCTACATGAGGCTGTATAGAGACTTTCCTCCTGTACCTAATTGAGCAATAGACACCATATGAATCTGATAGGACTAGGTGTAAATAATTTGGACTGAGTTTCAGCCATGGTGTGGTATGTATCCTGGCTCTTCTCTGTTGACATGAATAAGTGAGAGGTTACGAAGGCTCTGATCTCATTTTCAAACAGAATTTGGAATGCACTGTGAAAGATCTCTGATTGGAGCGAGGGGAACATATTAGTCACACTACTAGAATAGGGAGAGATTCGGCAGGACGAGATTGGCCCTCTAACAGATAAGCTCTTTGCCAGAAAAAGGTTGGAGAACCACTTGATGTTTTGAACCAATGTTAAAATCAATGTTTAAAATGATAAATGAAAAAGGATGCATTTGGAGGATTTCAGTGGAGGTGAAAAAAAGAGCTTTTATACCTGATCACTAACAGTATGAATATTTGTCCTTCTAGAGTACAAGGTTGCTTCTGTTTCTGCTACAGGATCTACACTTTGTGTTGGAAATGGAAAACTAGTCCTTCTACTTAAATGAACCTAATCTGCATTCAGAGTGCCAATCATTAGTCTCTTATCAGTGCATCCGTGTTTAAAAACGGAGTCATAGTCTGGTGCACTTAAATGAGAGGACATGTGCACGAGCAGGGAACGAGGAAGCGGGCGGGAGGGAGGAGGCGAGAGAGAGTAGAGTTGCTCTGCTGGGAGACAGGGAGGAAGCCTGCTGGTGTCATGTGATGCAGGAGGGAGAAATGTGAGGTATGCTTCACTGGCATCAGCACTTCTCCCTAAAGACAGACAGAGGTGGGCCCTGCCTGCCAGCTCATCCATGTGCCCTCTACATCCTTGACTCTCTTCCCCTCTTGACAACATGTTAGACTTCAGGAGCAGCAAAACTGTATCTTATACCTCGGACATACAGCCATTCGTTTCTCAACCAGAGAAAAATACTTAACATTCAGTCACCTTGAGAAAATCCTTTCCTTTTCAGAATAAAGTGCATTCCTGAATCACATTTGACCCTCCGTTTGGGCTGCATTAATAGATGTGGTTGGGAGACTACAATAGGAGAATAGTTCTCAAACTAGAGGAATATTAACAACAATATGGAGGTCAGGTAGTTCCTCCATATGATTAACCCTTTCTGCTGGAGCCTGTATGAACAAATTGAAAGTGTGTGTGTTCGGTTTGCTCCGTGACTCACCGTGGTCCAGCTTGATGCCCTCATCGAACCTGGAGAAGAGACGGTAGCGCTGGGCCCAGTACTTAGCCAGCTCGGGCTCCGCTGCAATCTCAGCTGGCATCACTCCACATTTTCCTCTTTTCTTTGTCTTCTTGTTCTTCTTCTTACCAGTCTTCCCAGTAGACTCTGGGAAATAGGCCGTGCAAAAGTAGTAAATTGTACAAGACTTCAACAATCAAACAAGAAATACACCCCAACAAGTATAGATCTGACATGAACGCTTCATGAAAAAGCCCTGGGTTAGAAAAAGGTCTAAACTGGCTGAGGCAAACCAACCTGTGTTATTATGTTCAAGTGCATTGGGAACTAAGTAGTCTGGTATGTCCAGTGAGTACACCTCTCTTCTGAATTGAATCTCTTCTTCCTCTACTCTGGTAAAGATGTTCTGCTGGGAGGGTTGAGGGAGCTGCTCAGTACAGTCCAACTCCAAACAGAGTTGAGGACTATCTTCCTTCATCTCTTCTTCTCCCTCTGACTGTGGACAAGCAGGCCTCTCCTTGTCGGCATGCTCCCCGTGCTCATGCGACTGGCCTTTTGACATGTCCGGGACGGCTGTGTGTGTGCCGTTGTCTTTCTGAACCCTCTGGAGGAAACTCTGAACCTGAAAACAAGAGCAGCACGTGAATGAGTGCGTGAATACAACAAACACGCATGACCAATGAACGCTGGAGGAACAGAGAAGCATTACAACGAAACCATACTTTTTAAAGTAGGCCTCAACAGGGCTCAAGTCATTTCTACTGTGCCTGCTGGATGATGGTGCCATTTGCTGCAGACAGTAAATACTGCAAGTCTTGCCCAGAAGATCAATCCAGTGAGCTCAAAACAAAGATCAATGGAAAAGCACTGCATTTAACTGGTTTAACTCCTCTCACAGTGCGACACATGACTTAATAATGTCTCAACACCGTAGAAACACACCGATGTCCACTATACCTGTAGGCACTATACCCGTAGGCTACACTAAGTCATTACCTTTCTGAAGTGCAGTACCTTGACAAGTTTCAATTGCTCTGGGATAATACAATCCCGCACAGTCAGCAAACAGAACAGTAGCCTTTCCTAGCCTCTCTACCATGGTTTGAATAAGCATGTTAGAGTTCATAGCGACCAGCTGAACACACTCTTCCTTTACTCCTCAAGGTCAGTCTTATCAATGAAATGTGACGGATCATCATTATTTGAGTCAGTGAACTTTAAACAGTGCGGCTACCCTCGGACCAGTGCAGCGTGGCGGCTCATTGTAAATAGATTCAGTTGGTTGAAACAGCAGCTGCATGCATAAGAGATGTGGTGTGTCAGGAGGCCAGCACTGACAGGAGGGGAGGGAGGACGTGAGTATTGGCTGTGCTCCCATTCTCTCCTCTCTCTGCCAGTGGAGACTGAGGCAGAGTAAGAAATGAGGTAGACCTCTCTGAAAAGGCTCCCCAGTGTTAACCACAGGGCATTTCACCCACCTGAATTTCACCCACCTAGTCAGGAGCTGCTATGAAATGTGGGTGTGCAGTACTAAAATGAGAGTGATTCTATTAGTATCGCAATCAATAGCAATCGTACTGTTTGTGAAAATAATTTGCAAAATTGTACTTTTTGAAAGGTCTTAGTCAACTTGGGCTCTGTGTTATCTCCCTCTTCAGTAAAGAAGGTGTGCGTGTTGTGGCAGGCTGCTTTCCTCCCTCCATGTTGCTTCCTATTCCTCCCAGCCCTACTTCCATGGTGGTGACTGGGGCTGGGCTTAAACTTCAGCACGCTCTCAATCCTAAAAAAAACACAACATAGAGACTGATATTCTAAGAGGACAATCAACCGTTTGTACATATACCTGGATTATTTTCAAAATGTCACCCTATTGCCTACATACTGTATAGTGCACTACTTTTTGACCAGGCTGGGTCAAAAGTAGTGCACTTTATAGGGAATAGGCTCCCATTTGGGACGAGGGAGTAATGCTGACTTACATGGGGTCGTGGCTGCGCTTTAACCCCAGTTTATCCCAGGCTTCATCCACAGACATCTGAGGGTTCTCCTCCACATCCAGTTCATGGCTGGGTCAACAGATCAGTAGATGACAGATCGATACACAGCATTAGCCTTACACACCATCACAATGATCGAACAAGACTGCATTCCAATTGGTACCATATTCCCTATATAGTGTACACTTTTGACTGGAGGGCCCTGGTCAAAAGTAGTACACTATATAGGGAATGTGTAGCCAACAGTAGAATGTTTATGAGATGCAATAAACAAGAAAATAGGAAAATGTAGAAAAATATTGTTATAGTCTCACAAAGCACTGTGTAGGCTAAATCACATATCAGTCCCCAGTACCAGCCTTTGGGTTGGAATGGGCCATCACGTGATGTTTACTGATTTATGCATACAGATTCCATTTACAGAATGCTTGGTTATTGAAACATGGAGAAGCATCAAAATCTGTGTCTTGGACATGAACATCTCCTTCGATCAAAGTGAAATTGAAAAGACGGATGATAAGCACTTCCATTCATTCCCCTGGCTGACACTTTTACATGCACTGCATCATAACCAATAATGGAAGCCTTTACAAGGTGAATCGTAGCCGACAATGGAAGCCTTTACAAGGTGAATCGTAGCCGACAATGGAAGCCTTTACAAGGTGAATCGTAGCCGACAATGGAAGCCTTTACAAGGTGAATCGTAGCCGACGATGGAAGCCTTTACAAGGTGAATCGTAGCCGACGATGGAAGCCTTTACAAGGTGACGATGGAAGCCTTTACAAGGTGAATCGTAGCCGACGATGGAAGCCTTTTTACAAGGTGAATCGTAGCCGACGATGGAAGCCTTTACAAGGTGAATCGTAGCCGACGATGGAAGCCTTTACAAGGTGAATCGTAGCCGACGATGGAAGCCTTTACAAGGTGAATCGTAGCCGACGATGGAAGCCTTTAAAGGGTGAATCGTAGCCAATAATGGAATTTACAATGTGAATCGCAGTTCAATTCAATCCCCTACGAAAAATATTTCAGTCACTGTCAGCATATACAGTGGCAAGAAACAGCATGGGACCCCTTTGGAAATACCTGGATTTCTGCATAAATTGGTCATGCATTTTGATCTGATCTTCATCTAGGTCACAACAATAGACAAACACAGTTTGCTTTACTAATAACACACAAACAATGATACTTTTTCATGTCTTTATTGAACACCGTGTAAACATTCACCTTCCAGGGTAGAAAAAGTATGTGAACCCTTGGATTTAATAACTGGTTGACTCTCCTTTGGCAGCAATAACCTCAACCAAATGTTTTCTGTCGTTGCGGATCAGACCTGCACAACCGTCAGGAGGAATTTTGGACCATTCCTCTTTACAAAACTGTTTCAGTTCAGCAATATTCTTGGGATGTCTGGTGTGAACGGCTCTCGGTCATGCCACAGCATCTCAATCAGGTTGAGGTCATTCTGTTGTTGATTTACTTGTCTTTTTAGGTTGTTGTCCTGTTGCGTCAACCAACTTCTGTTGTGCTTCAATTGGCGGACATATAGCCTAACATTCTCCTGCAAAATGTCTTGATAAACTTGAATTAATTTTTCCATCTGATAGCAAGCTGCCCAGGCCCTGAGGCAGCCCCAAATCATGATGCTCCCTCCACCATACTTTACAGTTGGGATGAGGTTTTTATGTTGGTGTGCTGTGCCTTTTTTTCTCTCCACAGTGTTGTGTTTTCCTTCCAAACATCTCATCTGTAGCTTCATCTGTCCACACAATATTTTGCCAGTAGCACTGTGGAACATCCAGGTGCACATTTGAAAACTTCAGACGTGCAGCAATGCTTTTTTTGGACAGCAGTGGCTTCTTCCCGTGGTGTCCTCCCATGAACACCATTCTTATTTTACGTATCGTAGGCTCGTCAACAGAGATGTTAGCATGTTCCAGAGATTTCTGTAAGTCTTTAGCTGACACTAGGATTGTTCTTAACCTCATTGAGCATTCTGCACTGTGCTCTTGCAGTCATCTTTGCAGGACGGCCACTCCTAGGGAGAGTAGCAACAGTGCTGAACTTTCTCCATTTATAGACCATTTGTCTTACCATGGACTGATGAACAGCAAGGATTTTAGAGATACTTCTGTAAGCCTTTCAAGCTTTATGCAAGTCAACAATTCTTCTTCTTAGGTCTTCTGAGATCTTTTGTTCGAGGCATGGTTTACATCAAGCAATGCTTCTTGTGAATAGGAAACTCAAATTTTGTAAGTGTTTTTTTATAGGGCAAGGCAGCCCTAACCAACATCTCCAATCTCGTCTCATTCATTGGACTCCAGGTTAGCTGACTCATGACTCCAATTAGCTTTTGGAGAAGTCATTAGCCTTTGGGTTCACATACTTTTTCCAACCTACACAATTTAAATTATTTATTTAATATAGACAAGAGAGATACAATTTGTATTATTTTAAGCACACTATGTTTGTCTATTGTTGTGACTTAGATGAAGATCAGATCAAATTTGATGACCAATTTATGCAGAAATCCAGGTAATTCCAAAGGGTTCACATACTTTTTCTTGCCACTTGAAACAGTGATTTCCAGTTATACTATTCTTGGTACTATATTGCTATGCCAACATTAGGAAGAGGACCATACTGTAAAATACTGCAAGACATGAACATTTAGATAAATTGCCATGTAGCTTACCTTCGCTTAAGTTTTGGGACTCTTCCATCTGGTGGTTCATCATCTTCATCACTATTAGACGCTCTTCTCTCACCTGATCCGTTGTTTTCCTGGTGACACCTGCCCTGTTTGGAATCTGAAGGGGGAAAAAAAGTGTACATCATTTGTCCCTACAACATTGCATTCTACATGCATGTTTTCCTTGCAAGAGGATAAAACGGGGAACGAGAAGTCAGCATGTGGTGTAAAACAATGCTACAAAGCCAGATAAAAACAGAAATACTATGAAACAGAAATGACAGCAGTGTTGTGTGGGATCAGTCACAGACAAGATGGAAAGTTCCATTTTTACAGAGCATCCATCACGGTCTACAGTCACAGAGAGGAGACGGCCGTTGATTCAGGCAGTGGTTCTTTGCTCGCTCTGACTAGAGGAACCATTAAAAATGCATGGACCTGTGTCACATGGTCCTTTCATTCAAAGGAACACATCTTTTGATAGTACAATGCATAAAATATTCAGACAGTCACCTACAGTTTGGAAAAAGCCCCAAATTACAAGGACTAAAATATATATGTTTTAAAAGGGATGTGTGTAGGACATTGCTATCGCCTACCCATTCTGAGTGCAATAGGCTACTTTAATGACATCTTTAGTAGGGTCGGGACGATACCAGTATCGCGATACTCGTTAGTATTGTGTCAAGGAAACAAAACATGAAGCAGATTTAAATGACTTAGGAAAACAGCCCTGATGTTGGAAACAAACATCATTATGTTGTCATCCAGAGTCACATATATTTACTTTCCAAGCTAAAGCACACAATATTTTAAATGTTTTCTAAAGGACCAAAGAGTGAGGTCTGCCTAGTGTTTTCATTTTGCATGGGAAAAAAAAAAACCATGATACTGGTATTTAGGTTTTAATAGATTTGAGCGCAAGAACTGTGGGAATCACTGCTATATCAACATAGTGTCAGTCTCAACGATACAGCAAAGTTTCCTGAACTGAGAGACAGAAATATCATGTTTGTAGGCGGGTGAAAGGTCTCACCTCTTAATTCAGTGGACTTAGTTGACGAGGCAGTTCTTTTACGATTACCACCATCACAAGGTTCGTCATTTCCACAGACATGCTCCACTTGTTGTTTGCTCAAATCACACTGACCAACTCCCTCTGACAGAAGGCTCATCTGCCCAATCAGATCGACCACTTCACTAGTGCCCGCCTCACTCCGCTCCAGCCTTCCTTCAAACTCTAAATCCCCTGGGTCACAACAATGAGTCGGCTCTCCTTCGGCTTCACCCTCATGTCCAGGCTGCTTTGTTTCAATGGGTGTACTGCTTGAGTAGTCTATGGTCCATCCCTGGGCTGCCCAGTAGTTGAACTGCTCCCAGTAGTAGAGAAAGGTGTGGCTGGTGTGATTATCCCATGCCTCCTTAGTGCCTGGGCAGTCCCAGGGGGGCTCTGCTGTGGCTGGACAGCTGGAAGTCTCAGGGTGCTTCTCCAACCAGCCCTGCCACAACAACCCCTCTCCCTGCTGGCTCCAGTAGTCTTCCCAACCCTCCTGGGCCTGTGAGGGTTGAGGTTCTGCCTCCGTCTCTCCTTCGGGCCTCTCACTGAGATCAAACCAATCAAACGCTGGCTTGGTGCTTTCAACACTGGGATCATCCTTCTGTGACTGGAGTGGATCATCTTCATCCAGATTCTCAGGGGCTGCTTCCCAGTGGTTGGCATTCTTCCTCCCTAACTTTCTCGCCTTTTAGGAGAGACACAAAGACACTAGGTGAGAGAGCATAGGACTACATGTGATAGTGACCCTAACCCACAAATATAGAACATACACTATAGGCTACAGTCAGAAATGGTAGAATGATTTTTTTTGACAGTGTGTGCAGGATTTTTTTTGTTGTTGCCTAATTTAGATATGCTTCTACTTAGAATATCTGACATTTTGGTAAACTGTGTTAGTCAACTTGTCTATAATTAGATACATGCTGCTTCTCTTCGTCACTATATGTTGCCTGAGAAGACTTAAAAAAAAAAACTTGCTCACCAGAATAAATCAGTTTGCAAACAATGTAAAAAATAAAATGGAGTTAATAAAGCCGCATACACACTTGGTCTCTTTTTTGTTTTCTTGAGTAAGGTAGCTCCACAATGCAGGTGTTTCAGCCTAGCTCAGTGGATTATGTGCGTAGGGGTTGGTAATGTTCTCTAGTTACTAGCTAGAAAAGCTAGAAAATTCAAGCCCCTTGGGTGATGCCAAAGAGTTACATTAGAAGTGCCCATCCAAGAAGGATCAAGGTCATTGGCCACAGATAAAATGTCAAATCACGTTATCTACCGTAGCTTTAATTGGACTGATCATGTCAACATCTTACTTTCAAAATCTTAGCTAGCAGACATCATCATGAAGTCTACGATCAACATTGGGCATGCTGTCAATCCAGCACGACTTCTGCCGTGCTCAAAACAACTTAACTTAGTACTGGGAAATCTGACTTCAGTGAGTTCAAGACAATTGGGAACTCTGGGAAACTAACCTTAGACTGCTGCGCCACTTGAGGTATTGTTCCCTCTTTATTCGGATATAACCGTAGGGACTGCGGGTTATGAGTCAACCCGCACATCAGTAATCGGAGCAACATGACCTCTTCTTTCTTTTAGGTGGACTCTCTGGTGAAGGATAAACAGGCAATGTTTACTTGCTACTACTTACAGATTTCCTTTGTGCAGAGGAGCTTATGAACTCCACAGGCAGTCCCATTCTGGCCATAAGCTGGGCTTCTTCATCGATTGGTTCATCCTCCTCCTCAGTCTCTTCATCTTCTGCCTGGTCCTCTCCATGCTCATCCTCTGCCTCTGAGTGCAACAATAGGCTGAGTTACAGACAACTTTCAGGTTTCAGAAAAGGTTGGCAACATGCATGTCAATTATTTGGGAGTGGTTAGGTTAGCCAAGTGCAACTCAACTCCAAGACATACTACAGAACAACGGAGTTAACCTGCAACTAGTGTGGCAAACTGGAGCTCCACGTCACACAAAATGATTGATTGTGTCAAACTATGGATTTCAGTAACCATAGCCCGCAATTACATGGGACAATAACCTGTGTAATTGCGGGCTACTCACTGGATGACGAAATCCGTACTTATGATCAAAACTTGTATGAGATGTCTGAGCTCCAGTCGGTCACACTAGTCTGATCAACGCCGTTGATGTGAAGTACATCGTGTCGTTGAGCTTTACTTGACTAGGGTTAGGTATGTGCAATGACGTATACTACATTGGTTATGTCCTACCTTGCAGCCCACCTTCGGCCAAGTTAGTGATGTCTTTACGGTCAGATCTGTACAACTCACGATCCCTACACCGGGAGAAAAAGAGGACACAGTCAGTGAAAACAATGCAACACAGTTAACATTGTGTGTTGTACTTGTATAGTAACTATATAGGTAGCTAGCTCACTTACTGTACAAAAGCTCTCGAACACAAGCAGTGTATAGTCCCATCATCTCCAGCCAAGCTCCTTTGGCTGAAAATAATGTCGGCAACCACATTCCATTTTCCATGATCAATCATCATGTTCACA
Organism: Oncorhynchus tshawytscha; assembly: GCF_018296145.1. Classification (NCBI taxonomy): domain Eukaryota; kingdom Metazoa; phylum Chordata; class Actinopteri; order Salmoniformes; family Salmonidae; genus Oncorhynchus; species Oncorhynchus tshawytscha. The sequence continues at coordinate 22,221,212 of NC_056456.1, read as the reverse complement.
CTTGTTAGCTAGATAACGTTAGCGGGAAATGTAAATAGAGAAAGGCTCTTTCACCGCGATCGAAGTTCATCCAGATACACACACGTGTTGGCTACAATGACATCCGTTCCTGGTTGTGTCACATGAATAAGGAACCGGGTAAACCAGGACAAAAAATATCAGGAATCTTCCTCTCCTCGACCTACCAAAGGGATCAAAATGTATGTAATGATTTCATAACAATATTGTATTGTTATTTATGCAATGCTAGTATTGGTGTCTATGCAGTGGATGTTCTTAGATTTTGCTCGTGTCAAGGCTAGTTGTGGTAATTTATTATAGCTAGTCTCAGGAAGTAGCTAGCTAGCTTGCTAATATTTTAACTGTGTAAATTAGCAAATCAGCTAGCTAATCTAGGGAAATTCTGATCCGATATAATCAACATATATATATTATATATATATATATATATATACATTTTTTTTATTATTAGGCTGTCTATGTATAAAGTTAATTTCAAGTTGGAGCTACTTAGATATCTAGCACTCAGGTGTCAGACAGCAGTTAGGCTGTAACTAGCTCAGTCAACTGTCACATTGTGTGGATATGGAGGATACATTAAAATAGTTCACTCATTCCATTTACAATTGCGAACAAGTGTCAGTTTCGGTCTGCTTAACCAGCCGGGTGGCTCTCTGACGTATAGCAGCTGGGTCTGGTGGTCTGCTGATGGTGCTTTCAAGACAAATGGGAACTCGGAAAAATACGAGGTCAAATCCTGACATCAGTGATCTTCAGGTCGGAAAGTCGGAGCTCTAGAAAGAGGCCCGAGTTTCCCCCCCCCCATGAGCTCATAGAAGGGTTGGCTGACAACGTTACGAAAATGATCCACCCGCATCCACCGTGCGTTATGATTCAGTGGTCAGATAGCTAGTAACAATGAAATGAAGCTGGCATGTGGGGAATCGTAAGTGGCTCGTTTCAGCAAGTGTTAACTTGTTGTTGATACCATGTCTTGTTTTTAGGTGTTTTGACTGATTTTCATGTCAATGCTAATATGGTATAATATTCACTAGCTAGCTAACAACAACTCCAACGATGTATTTGAGATACAAAAAGTGTTCATTGTGCAAATGTGTTTTGTTTTCAATAAACATTTGGAGACTAAATATAGTTTACATGTCAACAATCTCAACCAACCCCGTCTTTTTTGCTTCATAGTTGTGCAGGGGTCGTTTTCTTTTGCTAGCCCAAAGGCCAGCAGATGGCGATATTGAGACGTTTCATATTCAAATCAAACGTTTTCGTCACATGGGCTGAATACAACAGATGTAGTAGACCTTACAGTGAAATGCTTACTTACAAGCCAATAACCAACAATGCAGTTTAAAAATACAAATAAGAAATAAAAGTAACAAGTAGTTATAGAGCAGCATTAAAATAACAATAGCGAGGCTATATACAGGGGAGTACCGGTAATGAGTCAATGTGCGGGGGCACTGGTTAGTCGAGGTAATATGTACATGTAGGTAGAGTTATTAAAGTGACTATGCATAGATGATAACAGAGTAGCAGCGGCGTAAAAAGAGGAGGGGGGCAATGCAAATCGTCTGGGCAGTTGTTTTGGACGCCCCAGCTAGCACAGTGGATCTGTGCCGATTCTGGCTGAGAGTCAGACTCGGCTGATGTCATATGGCCCGAGTCTGGGCCGCCTTTGGCAGTATTACTTATGGAAAGGATGCGGGGTTATCTGGCTCAAATGTATATATTACTTGGTACTCGGACCGATTGGGGCTATTCTCTGGTAGATGATTACACGGGCTGCTTTATATAATTAACATTTCATTTATTTTTCCATATTTTATAATTGTTTCTGTGAAAAAAAATACAATTAACATTTAAATGAAATTCTTTAAGAGTCCTGTGTAATATTTGGATACTTTGCAAGGCAAAAAGTGTGGATGGAGCCTCCCGAGTGGCGCAGCGGTCTAAGACACTGCATCGCAGTGCAAACTGCTTGCTACAGATGCTGATTCGGGACCCGTGCCGGCTGCGACCAGGAGACTCATAAGGCGACGCACAATTAGCCCAGTGTCGTTCGAGTTAGGGGAGGGTTCTGGTAAGATGCTGGCAATGTTGGCTGAATTCCTGTAGACAGAAACGGCCCGTAGTACTTGCAAAGTGATCACATAACCAGCTAAGGAACATTATAACACATCACCACGTTACAATGTCAATTGAATATCATTAAATGTCTTCATATTCAGCATATTCTGGGCCGATTCTGGGCAGTCATTAATTTTGATCCCGGCCTCCTGGAAGAGGGCCGCTTCTGGGTCGATTCCTCTTTGCTAGCTGGGGCAGCATGAGTTCATAAAAGGGTTGGCTGACAACGTTACGAAAATGATCTGCCCCCAGAAGCCGTGTGTTATTATTACAGTCCAAAGGGAATCCATGCAACCGGTTATATACTCATATACCCTGTGGACCGGTCCGTACATAAAACATTCACCATTCAGTCTGCAAATGTGTTGATTTCCTCCTTAACTTCATTAAATAGCGAGAAGGCAGAAAACAAACTGGGAGTATATGCATACTTTCTTTATGAAACACCATTTTCCACCACTATGCTAGAGTGGCTAAATGCTAGTCACGGATGTGGCGTTCAGCCGATCAGGTTGCGGCAATCTTGTTTTTTTTACGCTTGCTCTGAACAAATGACTATATGATCACGTGACACCATTAATTCCTCTGTGAAGACTCTTTGAAACCAAATTAAGTCGGTTAAAAGGTAGACTCAGCGATATGACGCAGATGCAGAAAGTAAACCATTATAGTGGGTCAGTTTCCGCAACAATTAAGAGTGTTGAAATAGAGCTATGCTACCCAACCCGAGCCCAACGGGCCCTGACATTACACATCGGGTTAGGGCCGGGTAGGGCCTGTTTTTTTCCCCATCAATAACTAGGGTATGGGCGGGCTCAGGTAACACCGAATTGATCACTAACATTTTGAAGCTGAGCCATTTGCTTGTTCTCTACTGTGCACTACAGTCATATCTGACTAAGATCATAACATGGTGCCTCAACCTCATCAAATATAAAACAGGTGAGATTATGAAAAAAAGTTTTGTCAGATTTTAGTGACAAAGTAGCTAACAGCTAAGTGCTCTCATGTCTCTTCATTGAGCAGAGCAGCCCAAGTGGAGCCGTTGCTATGGATACACACAGACTCAGAGCCGCCAGCGGAGCGCATGCAGAGCGAGCTGTGCGCAGGGAGCGAGTGATAAACAGAGAGGAGCAGCTAATGGGTTTACTAACAGAGTAAGTTATTTCTGATTTGGGGTTTCGGTCAAGGCCTGGCCTTACATTTGGGCGGAAGCAATCATACCTGGGTAGGGTCTGAACATTGCGTGCATGGGTAGGGCTTAAAATTCATGCCTTTGCTGTGCTCTACGTTGGCGCTCGGGGCTCAATTTCTCCACTGTTTTGGTGCTCTGGCTACCATGCTGTGAACAGCGTGAAGCGAATCCGTGCACATGTGCAGATACTGTGTGAGAGCGAAGTCTTGCATCTCTCTCATCTGCGGTGCTGCTTGTGACAACCATTGAGTCTACCTTTTTAAGATGTCATCTCATGTAGACAACATACGCAGTTTGAGCTACTCCGGGAAGTGACATTGCAGGCTAGCTCAGTACCCCCCTCCCATCGAGTAACTCAAGTTGAAGGCCACCTGGGTACTGCAGGCTGCCATTAGCAACTCAAATATCCTTATCTTATTCTGTGTTCTGTTTTTGATGTTTAAATAATCAGTTCCAGGAAGTACATCTGCTGTATTAGAAGCAATTATTGGTACCATGATTGGTTCAAAACATTTTCTTATTTACGTGAAGATTGACCACGAAGATCGCAGTTTTTCAATTCACTATACTGTTTTCTGCTAACAATGCATGCAGTTGCGCGGTCAGCCATGAACCTCTGTGGCTTAATGAGAGGGGGGAAGTTGATCTCCCCTGGTCTGAATGCTGTGCCTAATGTCAGGAAGTAGCATTAGATCCAGTTAAGGAGGAAATGTACGCTTTTGCAGCCCGAATGGAGAGTGTTTTATGTACAAACCAGTCCACGTATAGCTGGCTGCATGGATTCCCTTTGGACGGTAAGATGAAACGTCTCAATATCGCCATCTGCTGGCCTTTGGTCTAGATAGAAAAAATGTGGGCATGGATGTCTTGCTTTCTCTTCTGTCTCTGATTGTGTCAATGGCTTGCCCTTTTACTTTTGTCTTTCAGGTGTTTCATGTGAGCCTGGTATGATCTGTCCTCAGTACTATTTACACTGGAAGAAAAAAGGTTTGTGAAACATCTACCAAAATGTTGTAACTATAAGTCATCCTGGATAAGTGCTAAATCACTCAAATGTTTAAAAAAAATAGTTGCAGTGAAATGTGTTATGTTAAAGGGTCAGCCATAGTATTAAGGCGCCCCTGGAGCAAATAAGGGTTAAGTGCCTTGCTCAAGAGCACATCAAAAGATTTTTCACCTTCAGCAACCTTTCAGTTACTGTCCCAAATCTCTAACTGCTAGGCTACCTACCGCCTAAAAATATACATTTTCATTCATTCAGTGATGATACAAATGCAACCATTTGATTACTTGCAATTTGTCTTGCTTCTAAAGTAGCTGCACTTCATCTAGCTAACTTGATTGCTCAGTTTATAAATGCATGCTGATTTGTTTATTTGAGAATCAGCATGGTGTGTTAAACATTTAATACTTGAGTTTTCATAGATACTGTATGGCAAAGTTGTTTTTCTATCCGATTCCCACTTAAACAATGTTTGCTCTCTGTCTTCGCAGAATAAATATTAATATGAATTTATTAGACTGTACTGAAATGTCACCTTGTTAGCCCTCTTCTCTCTATTCTGTACTCCAGGCCTGCCCATTGGCAGATGGTATCCTTATTCAACTTGGCTTCCTTTGGGAGAGGCTAACTGTGTGGCAGTATGTCAGATGGGAACGAGTCCTGCATGTTTAGAGATGGAGCCGAGTTTGTGGCCTGCATCTTTCACACATTCGAGGAATGGTCAGGACTAGGACCCTTGGAAGACTATCTGAGCTATCTGGAGTACCTGGCCTGGGTTTTCACCCCTCTGGTTGTTGTTTTCATCCTGCCCTTCCTCATTGTGATCCTCCTCTACCTCTCCATACTCTTCCTCCATGTGTACAAACACAAGAACCAGCTCAGGGAGGCCTACTCCAACAACCTGTGGGATGGTGCTAGGAAAACTCTGGCAACGTTGTGGGATGGCCACGGGTTCATATGGCACGGTATTTTTTTATATATATATATATATATATATATATGCAGTGAGCTCCAAAAGTGTTGGGACAGTGACAATTTTGTTGTTGTTTTAGCTCTGTACTCCAGCACTCTGGATTTGAAATGATACAATGACTGAGGTTAAAGTCCAGACTGTCAGCTTTAATTTGAGTGTAAGGTATTTCCAACCCCTGCACCGCTAATGATGACAGATGTCGTCATCTTTGAAGCTTTAACATGAGTCGCAGATCTGCCCGGGAGGGAGGCTAAGGTTGTCAGGCGGGGCCTCTAGGTGCCGCAGTGCCACAATGTAAGCCACGATGAGTGTGTTAGTGTTTAGGAATAGAGAAGTATAGAGTTGTCCTCTTTTTCCTCATCTCTGTATTCTCACACCTCTGTAGCCTCACCTGCCTCTCAATCAGTCATGGGTCCATATTTAAAGTGAGCTCCAAAAGTATTGGGACAGTTACCTGTTTTGTTTTGGCTCTGTACTCCAGCACTTTGTATTGGAAATTATACAATGACTATGAGTGTAAAGTGCAGACTGTCAGTTTTAATTTGAGGGTATTTTTTTATCCATATCGGGTGAAATGTTTAGAAATTACAACACTTTGTGTGTATGCAGTCCCCCTATTATAGGGGTGGGGGGCAAAAATATTGTGACAAATTCACTTGTGTCTATTGAAATAGTCAACAGTTTAGCATTTGGTCCCATATTCCTAACTTGCAATGATTACATCAAGCTTGTGACTCTACAAAATTGTTGGATGCATTTGTTTGTTTTGGTTGTGTTTCAGATTATTTTGTGCCAAATGGAAATGAATAGTAAATAATGTATTGTGCCATTTTGGAGTCACTTCTATTGTAAATAAGAATATAATATGTTTCTAAACGCTTCTACATGAATGTGGATGCTACCATATTCCCTTTCTTGACAGGATATGAAATCCATGGTATGGAGAAGATTCCAGATGAAGGAGCAGCTCTTATAGTCTATTATCATGGGGCTATTCCCATCGACTATTATTACTTTCTGGCAAATGTCATCATTCAGAAGGGACGGATAGTTCACTCAGTCGCTGATCACTTTCTGTTCAAAGTTCCAGGTAAAATCTTCACAGATCCATTTCCCAGTATCTAATTATAAAGGTGGTGATGTTTTATTCAGTGTATGTGCCCTCTGTATGTAGATGGACAGTTAAGTGTACAGTATATAGCCTACAGCTGCCTTAGTCCATTCTTACAACATGAGCTACTAAGGCTGTGTCTACGCAGGCAGCCCAATTCTCCTCTTTTTTTCCCAGTAATTGGTCTTTTGACCAATCAGAGATCTGATGGGACATATCTGAATAGTGGGAAAAAAGAGCAGAATTGGGCACTAAAAGCTGACCTGGTATTCTTCTCTGTAGGGTTCAAGCTGCTGTTGGAGGTGTTTAGTGTGATCCATGGGCCCCAGCAAGAGTGTGTGAAGGCACTGAAAAGTGGCCACCTCCTGGGCATCTCACCTGGAGGCGTGAGGGAGGCGCTCCTCAGTGACGAGACCTATCCACTGCTCTGGGGGAAGAGAAAGGGCTTTGCACAAGTGGCTATCGATTCCAAAGTGGTACATGTTGTTTTTTGTCTCCTTCTGTCTTCGTTCTCAAATGGCACCCTATTCCCTATGCAGTGGACTACTTTTAACCAGAGCTCTATGGCTGTCTGGTGCCCTATAGGTAATAGGGTATCATTTGGAGACAGACAGTGCATGTCACTTTCCTCTTACACAGAAGCATCACTTTATCTGAATTCCTCTTACATGTTTGTCTTTACATTTTTTTAGCCAATAATTCCCATGTTTACTCAAAACGTCAGGGAAGGATTCCGATCTCTCGGCGGGTTAAGTATGCTTAACTATTCATTTTAATTGCAGTGTGACAACATTTTTTAACTTCACAGAAGAGCATAAATTAACTTGAAAATGTTATTTCTCAGGCTTTTTCAGATGGTCGTATGAAAAATTCCGCGTGCCGATGGCCCCCGTCTATGGGGGTTTTCCTGTGAAGTTTCGTACATACTTAGGTGACCCCATCCCATATGACCCTAACATTAGTGCAGCAGAGTTAGCTGAAAAGGTAAGACATTGTGCAACTGTGGCACATTTCTGTAATTCAATGGCTATTTACTGTCTGAAATGTAGAGTACACAAAAGTCAAATGATTGGGAAAGATGGGGTCAGAGTGAATTTTTCTAATCTTTCTTTCTGATTTTCAGACCAATCAAGCAGTTCAAGCACTCATTGACAGACACCAAATTATTCCTGGGAATGTCCTTCGAGCACTACTAGAGCGATTCCACAGCAGGCATAAAGAAAAATAGCCATAAGGAATATCATTTTTTTTGTTGTTGTATGAAGCAGTTACATATTTTTAAGACACTGTTACATATTGAAAGTATTATCATGTGATCAGTTGAATGGTTAACTACAGATTTGGATCTTAATTTGAGCCAGTCTCCTATAGCAGGAAAATAATCCTGTAGATTTATAATTAATGGACATTTTTGTAGCAGTTGATACATTTTTCATAAGGAAAATCAAGTTTGAAATTTCAAAGTGGAAATTAGAAGCCTTTTTAACCTCAAATACACTACAAACTTCTACAATAGGCTGATCAAATTAAGGTCCTGCACCTATACATTATTATTGTAGGTGTACCTTCAGGAGCTTTTTGCACTCAGATTTTGTCACAAAACAATATGTACCGAAGGTTAATTGGTTAATGTCAAATGTGCATATTGAAATTGTATAGTGTTTTTTTGTGCAAGTATGTAGATACTTTGATTCCACAATTGATTTGCACACATTGTTCTAAGTTCCACCACTGCCAACAATTTCTATTTAAGAGGCCTTTATTTTGATTAATAACTGCAAATATTGAAACGATATAGCAATTGCTATATAAGAAGCAATATAGGTATGAAGACCGGGCAGCTTTATTTCTTTTCACCTGGGTAAAATGTTTGAAATTTTATTTAAATAATTTTGTCATTTCCCCCAAAAAATGTATTGTGGAATTATGTAAGTATGTACTGTAGTTGTAGCCTATGCACCTTTTTAAAATCTATTGAGGTCCATTATGAAACAGGACAGAAATGATTTGTAATGTTAAAATAAATATATTTTATTATGAGTTTTGTGTGTTTACAAGTCATTTCTGTTATTATAAATACTTTGTATAAAAAAAAATTGAGCAACATATAGCTACTCCAAGATATTTGAAGTGGTTTTGAAAAAAAAAATGTTTTATTAAAATTTTCTTCCATAAACATCGGTACATTTTCTGCACTAGTGTTTTTCAGTGTTTTAATGTTTCGATACAACTTTAATCAAGTAATTATTTATGGCATGTGAATCAAATTGAACTAATGTGCAAAAGTTCACTAATGTGTAGCCTATTCTAAAACACGTTTAGTGTATTTCTATGTACTAAAATGTATTTCTCTGTACTAAAATGTTTTTGTGCTGACTGAAGTATTCTGCTTGCAGGATGAGCAGAGTTTTGAATGTTTGAGATTGCTCAGTTTGTTCACAATTCCTGGAGGAGATGGGGAAATGTATTTTGTAGTGTGGCTAGATGGTAGCTGTACTTTCCATGGTTATTGTGTATACTTTGTTAAATGTTATTTTGGTTTTCAGTACAAGGAAAATGGTACTGTGTTTAGTAGCGTATTGTAAGGCCATGTGTGCTGGGAACCGGTCAGTGTATGACACTTAAATAAATCCGATCAATATTTATTTTTTTACCTAACTTGTCTTGACTTAAACTGCTGCCCAATGAAGGCAATCCAATAGTGAGAATTAAATAATATTTTTGATATAGAATGATTGGATTTCTCCAATGGCTTTTTTGGGGTTATTTCTCAGCACAGACAAACTTCATCACACACAACACAAGCTTAAAGAATGTTATACTACATTGTTACCAGAGTGAAACTTCTTTTGTGTGTCTAAGAAATGCTTGGAACTTAAACTCAAGCCTGAAGAGATCTGAGATCTGGAACATTCTTGGCATCCACACTACAGCACATACAGTACTGTACAGCTTATCGCAGTCCAGTACTGTCTAGGCTTTGCCCCCTGTACAGCTCTCACTGCCTGTCCTGTGCGATGTCCTGTTCAACTTATTAGCCTCTGGTTGGCTGATGTAGCCATTGTCTGTGTCCTAAATGGCTCCCTCTTCCCTATAATGCACTACATTTGACTGGAGTCCTTTCGGGTGCCATTTGGGTTGCACACATTGTCTGTGGAGGCTTGGAGTGCTTCAGTCATCCTCTGGAATGGTGGGGACTATTAGCTATTGTTTAGTTTCTGTAATTGTATTATCTAGGTATTGTACTGTATGCCATGTTGTAGCCTACTGAGCCCCTTAATCAGGCACTGAAGAAGACTTGCTGTTTGATATTTATGTCCTATACCAGGGATCATCAACTAGATTCAGCCGCAGGCAGATTGTTTTTCTTGGTGGATGGTCAAGGGGCCACAAGAAGCCCAAACATATTATATTTGACAAAACATAATCATTTCAAATCTTGCTTAGATTTGTACACATACATACAGTGCCTTCAGAAAGTATTCCTACCCCTTGACTTGTTCCACATTTTGTTGTGTTACAGCCTGAATTCAGTCAGAATTTTTGTCTCAGCCATCTACACACAATACCTCATAATGACAATGTGAAAACATGTTTTAAGTCATTTTAGCAAATTTATTGAAAATCAAAAACAGAAATAACCATTTACATAAATATTCACACCCCTGAGTCAATACATGTTAGAATCACCTTTGGCAGCGATTACAGCTGTGAGTCTTTCTGGATAAGTCTCTAAGAGCTTGGCACACCTGGATTGTACAATATTTGCACATAACATTCTTCAAGCACTGTCAGGTTGCTTGTTGATCATTGCTAGACAGCCATTTTCAAGTATTGCCATAGATTTACTATCTGATTTAAGTCAAAACTGTAACTAGGCCACTCAGGAACATTCACTGTCTTCTTGGTAAGCAACTCCAGTGTACATTTGGCGTTGTGTTTTAGGTTATTGTCCTGCTGAAAGGTGATCTTGTCTCTGTGTCTGTTAGAAAACTCCAATGGGAGTTTCCCTGTGCGTAGCTCTATTCCGTTCTTATCCTAAAATACTCCCTAGTCCTTGCCGTTGACAAGTATACCCATAACATGATGCAACCACTGCCATGCTTGAAAATATGAAGAGTGGTACTCAGTGATGTGTTGTGTTGGATTATCTCCAAACATAACACTTTTTATTCAGGACATAAAGTACATTGTTTTACCACATTTTTTGAGGTATTAATTTTGAGGCCTTATTGCAAACAGGATGCATGTTTTTGAATGTTTATTTTCTTTATAGGCTTCCTTCTTGTCACTGTAATTTAGGTTAGTATTGTGGAGTAACTACAATGTTGTTGATCCAGCCTCAGTTTTCTCCTTTCACAGCCATTCAACTCTGTAACTGTTTGAAAGTCACCATTGGCCTCATGGTGAAATCCCTGAGCGATGTCCTTCCTCTCAGGCAACTGAGTTAAGAAGTACACCTGTATCTTTGTAGTGACTGGGTGTATTGATAAACCATCCGAAGGGTAAATAACTTCACCATGCTCAAAGGAATATTCACTGTCTGCCTTCTTGTTTTTGTTTTTTATCCATCTACCAATAGGTGACCTTCTTTGCGAGGCATTGGACAACCTCCTTGGTCTTTGTGGTTGAATCTGTTTGACACGCACTGCTCGACTAAGGGACCTTACAGATTAAACACTATTACTGCGCACAGAGTGAGTCCATGAAACTTATGTGACTTAAGCACGTTTTTACTCCTGAAGTTATTTAGGCTTGCCATAACAAAGGTGTTGAATACTTATTGACTCAAGACATTTCAGCTTTTCATTTTTTAGTCATTTGTAAAAATGTCTACTTTCTACTTTGACATTATGGGGTATTGTGTGTAGGCCAGTGACACAAAATCTCAATTGAATCAATTTTAAATTCAGGCTGTAACACAACAAAATGTGGAAAAAGTCAAGGGGTGTGAATAGTTTCTGAATGCACTGTATATCTCTTTATTATGCATGGGAATACTTTGGAACAGATCTCCAAAATAAAAATCACTTGGAGCTGATTTGCTGGTGTTTTTACATTATTTTATGCCTACAAATAAACATTTGTCTTTGAAAACTTGAGGGGGGGCAGTTGAGGAACTCTGTCCTAAACTGTTCCCCGCTGGTGTATAACTGCTATCCCACACAAACACGTTCATTATGCAGAGATACAGCCTCTTCAATACTGAATGAAGAGGTAAATTGCACCTATTATCTAGTATGTCATAATGGAAAATGTATTTCCCTACACCTACCTATTTGCATACTCAATGCACTCAAATGTCTATAAATGTGCTGTTCTTTGTTCCAGTGTCTGGCCATTCGGCGAACACTGCATTATATCAAGAGCAATGCTGTTGGAATGCTGTATAACCAGTGGCTCTAGTGAAAATATATTAACCCTAGTATAATACACATTACCATATTATAGCCTACCCATATCTTCTAGAGTTGCATACACATCATGTGACAACCTGTGCTAACAAAACCAAAATTAACTAAGTGGAGGCTGACAAAATCACCACAGTGTACTTTATTAAATTAATTTTGGTACTTTGTGTTGCATTAGAATCAAATAAAAATTTACAAAATTCCAATATATACAAAAATGTCAGGTTATTTTTTAACTCTTCAATTTACAATAAAATTAGTTTTGATCTGATTTTAATGCATTTTAAGCACTTCAGACTTTCATCACACAATGCAACTTACTTAAAGACCAATAATGAACAGTTTTTTAGTTTTTTGCATTTTTGTCATTTAATACATCACATACACCACACTATTTTAATCTGTATTACATCATATGTAACTGCCGTCTTGTGGCGGCGACCTCCAGTCAACAGACACCCTTCACAATCAGGACTCCAAGAGGAATGTTCTTTTAACATATACATTTGCATACATTTATTTACAGTTAGATAGTTTTGTTTTTCAATTACTATTGTGATCCTCCATTTGCAACTGAGACACTAAGAACATCTGTACATTATGCTTTAGAAGTCAAACAAAATGGAATGCCATTATTCCTATGTTCATTCGTTACTGTGCTTCTACTAATGTGCTATAGGCTATAGGGGTGGCGTAGTATCATTCAGTATATCACTGCTATTCATCTACATTACCAGTATCTAATGTTGATGTATACCTCAGAACAAAACTCAAACAACAATAATGGACCCAAATTGCAGACAGGAAATAATAGTAGTTCATTTTGGGGTAAAAGTCAAGGGTGTCCATTTAAACTGTGAGCTTAATAGGTTTATCTTGCATCATGGAGAATTATATCATAGTATAAGCACAGTAACTTTATTGAAACACAATGCTATTGGGCCCTGAACAGAGAACTTTGATAAACCTAGAGCCCACTTTGATCATCATAACCACACATGGTGCACAAAAACAAATCCTTACGAGAATGAAAGAAATAAGACAAAAAGCACAAATGTTTTCTTAAGGCAAACGAAACAGATGTAAGCAGCTTAAATCGTCACAACCATCAATTCCTCTTAAACAATAAGTGGTTTTGCTGACAAGTGTCTTTTCCAGTCTGCTGTCTGATACACTTAAATCAAGTAGTAAGCAGAATACTCTCCACCATCAAAACACTCAACACCATATCATTTGTTTCCCATTTCCACGTATGATCTTGGTAAGAAGATCAACACATTATCACGTATCAATGATGTCAGAGGAGGGTATTCTGTTCAGAAACCAAGTTGAGGTAGGTATATGTACAATTTACACACTATTTCAGAGATGATGATGAACAATGGTAGTCTGAGATTCAACCCTGGATGTGCTAACGAACAAAAAGAGAAAGAATAAGATACCGTCCTGAAATGTTTCAGAGGGTTTCTGTATAGATGGGTTTTACAGATGGTGTAACAATAATATCATCATTATCACCCACAAGACCAAATTAAATTCTCTCACTCAGTTGTGACAACAGGGAAAGTACTTTCAATGTACTGATAATGACTCATTTGACCTCATCTGACCCTATAAAAGTCACTGACACATATTCATATTTGACACTAAGCTCAACCCTACTATTACCTAAAAATAGAACAACATTTAGAAAAGGTGAAATTGTAAGTCTTGTCTTTTTAGGGGTGATGTATAGGGGAGGCCACTGGGTGCTAATGTGGATGGGACTAACAGCAGTTGTTCGTATCTGTTAATTATTCTCAATATACATTGATACTGAGGAAGCCTATGTGGATATCGCTGTATGAGGACACATCTACACCAATATTCTGCAAAATATGACTTCAGTTTAGTCTAGTTGAGGCAGTGACCACAATAAATCAGCAACACTGGGACCCCCACTGAAAATGAAAACAGCAGTTGAAAGCAAACAACATGATATGAGCAAAACAAGATCAAATCTCATGTTAAAACGGACCAGATTGAGTGAAGGGAAGCACAGCGAAAGAGAGACATGTGCAGGGTGACATTAAGAGAATTATATACAAAATGTTTTATTTATGAGGAGATGGAACCTTGCCAAGTGACCTTCAACGATTCACTAGTTGATGATGAGAAATTCATTTTACCTCCATAAGTTTATCATCAGTGGCAGACCTAAATAAGAGATCCTAAATCGCAGTGTAGCCTTGTTTTTTGTTTCTTCCCCAAAATATGTAGCTCACATCCTCCTTATTCTTACAAAGGCTTTATAATTATTGACTTAAAAAGTGTGCTCTGAATTAAAGAACCTCTCCCCATTGATTAAAATATATTCTGTTGTATCAAATGATGACAAATATAGGTCTGGATATGCAGCCAATCTCCCAAATCCACTGGGCACGGATGTCAGTTCAACATTCAGCTTTGATTGATATTTGCAGTGGAAAGTCAACAAAACATTGAGGCCATTTGTTGCATTTTGGTTTTTAAATTGGGTTAAAATGAGACAAAATGTTTATGTGATGAGTTTGTGCTGATCCAATTAGTCAATTAGTTTAGTCCTGCGTATCGAAAGAAGCCTTTTGTCCAAAAATCTAATAAAATCTGCAAAGTTGTGTGTGCGTCATCACACTACTGAATCCTGTTCTTTAACCACCATCCTCCATGCCACAGTGAGTGACAAAAGCCACAGTGTTGTGCCATTGATGATAATTAGCTCATTTCGAACCCTGTGCTTTCCTCATTTTCACCGCGGCCATTTGGTTTCTGTCTTCATTCTAAATAAATCAAAGCATCTCATTTCAAAAGAAACTGGAAACAGATCGGTTAACGAGAGAAAAAGAACAGATAAGAGTTGTTCTGATAAGGAGTGCTGCATCAATTACTGAATGCTGCTCCACACTGAATCCAACTCAGAAGTAAACAGAGCTGTGGACATGATTTTACCAAGTGCTTCTGCATGTATTACCAAAAAAAGACCTTTTTAGAGAGTCTCTTGAACATGTAGCAGAATTCACTTCTGAATATTTAATGGAGTTGATTAAAACATACCACAGAACACAATGGAACGGACACTGTAACAAAGACAATTTGTGTGATGGAGCGGCAACAAGGCAAATTGTGTGAAAACAAAGTAAACCATGTTCAAATGAAGAATTACCCACCTACTAACGTATCTGAATACTACAAATAATAAGACATTTCAACAAAAACAGTTGACCTAAAATATATCTATACCATTCAGAAGAGATAAAAAAATCTAGCTCTAGCCAAACACAACTGGCACGTCTTACTGAACTAATCAGGAGTTTTTCCCCTCAAATCATCACATTGAATGCCACGATTTCCTTCTGTCAATGTGCTCTGTTGAATTCCACTGACAAGTTTTCAGCTTGTTTTTTCTCTCCTCTTTGTCACCCTCTTCTATCCATACTTCAAATGAACAAGACGTAAAAAGATAAGCACTTGTGACCTAGAACTGAAAAAGAAGGAACAAACTTTCATTTTTGTGCAGACGCCTTTTCAAGATTTAAAGATACAATGTTCTTTTTTAGATATCACATCCACAGTCATAGTGCCTGGGGCTTAAGTCAGAGCACAAAGGTGAAACACTTTCTTTTCCCGCTCAAAACACCATCTTGACACCATTCATGTTGGGTGTTGACAGTTACAATGATATCAGTGGTATACGCCCTAGAATTCCTCTGTGTGGTACTGATCTTGTGTTGAGTATAGGCTACAGCAGCATTTTGCACCATAGGGCTGAAGTGCACATCTCTAGTTCCTTGCACTACAATATATAGCTACAGACAAAATGACTACTGATTGTAGCATCTACGCATGCCCTCCTGTGCCATGCTTTGTCTCTCTTACACGCACACGCGTGTACACACACACACACACACACACACACACACACACACACACACACACACACACACACACACACACACACACACACACACACACACACACACACACACACACACACACACACACACACACACACACACACACACACACACACGGCAATAACATTTTCACATCAGTTACGTACAACGTTAAAAAGAATGTTGCATCTTGAATCTGATAGTACATCCTGCAGGTGCTTCAGGTATGAGAGTAGTTTGGCTGAAGTGGCTGTTCGTCTGTGTCCCCGTCTCTTCCTCTCCTCTCCTCCTCCCCATACAGAACAGGTCTGTGTGGCCCAGCTAGTAGACTGATCCTTATCAGCCGGATGGACGCACAGCAGCCCAGACCAGAGCTGCACGAGGCTGGACTGTAAATGGGAGCTGCCAGGAAGGTATTTGGCCTGCTGCTTTTGATCCAGGCGAGAACAAAGATGAGGTTTGTCCTTCAGTCTCTCCACAGTACATGAACATTTCGGTTTTATGTAGCATATAAACAGCATGATACCCGGGTACAGTACTCTTTCTTCAACATTGTATTCAAGTAAATAGTAGTTCTGCCCAGCCTCAATCTAGTACTGTCCAGTTACTGGCAGTCACAGCCACCGACCCGCAGACTCAGTTCACACAATCCAGTAGTTTCAGACCTTTTGGCACTAGCACAACATGGCTGATGACATCAGAACTTGGGACCAGTACACGTGTACAGTATGACAGAGAACTCTCTAGTCATGTTGCTAATTACATCACAGAAATACAGTGGGGCAAAAAAGTGTTTAGTCAGCCACCTTGAAAAACCTTGTGAAGAGTTACAGAAAACGTTTGACCTCTGTCATTGCCAACAAAGGGTATATAACAAAGCATTAAACTTTTGTTATTGACCAAATACTTATTTTCCACCATAATTTGCAAATAAATTCATTAAAAATCCTACAATGTGATTTTCTTTTCTCTCATTTTGTCTCATCTCATCTCATCTCATCTCTCATCTCAAGTGTACCTATGATGAAAATTACAGGCCGCTCTCATCTTTTTAAGTGGGAGAACTTGCACAATTGGTGGCTGACTAAATACTTTTTTGCCCCACTGTAACTAGAACCATCCTAATATGTATCAGGACCATTTGATGACCTTTTTTTTAATCAATAACACGTCCACTGTATATCAGGGGATACTACTAGTATCTGTAAATGAACAGTATATCTTTGCAGATCTAAGATGGTGGTAGTAGAGATGATTGTATATATTTGAGATGCCGTAGGTAAACAGGAACCAGCAATGACCCTATATTGAGTACTTTGGTACTTTTGTCATATGAGGATTTGTATGGTCCTCTGCTTAGTTCCACCTGGTTGGCAGAGCTCAGACAACCTTCATAACGAACTGTTATAACCTATTATGAACCTTCATAACCCACCTATTATGAAGGGGCATGATGTCATTCATTGGAATGCTGCTGTTATTATGATAGACTATGGGGATACATTTGTATTTGTGTGTGCAATGGCCTTTTATTAAATAAGAGATTCCCTGACAGACGTAAGTAAAAACTACAAGAACAATAACAACAACATACACCAAATAAAATTAAATTAAATTTAAAAACTGTTTAGAAAACATGAATATATCCCTCTGTCACATCAACTGGTAAGTTGTGCCTATTCTGAAGTTGTAAAAAAAAAAAAACACACAAAAAAAACAGCTGGTGCACGCACACCCCGAATAATAGTTTGTGTGGAGGTGCTGACTAATGGCGAATAAACTATAAACTATTCAAATAAAGAAAGTTGCACACTCCATGTATAATCTCCCAGCAATTTAATGGGTATTTACCAACGTTTCGGCATCACTGTGCCTTCCTCAGGGTGAGGAAGTGTGCCTTCCCCTGAGGAAATCACAGTGATGCCAAAACATTGGTAAGTATCCATTGAATTGCTGGGAGATTATACATGGAGTGTGCAACTTTCTCTATTCTGAAGTTGTAACCATGACAACCAACACCATGGTTCAATGCTAGTATGTATATAGAGAGAGTTCATGACGTATTATTGCCACAGTCCTGCTGTAAATCCAAGTTGATGGTAATCCTTTATTACAGTTGAGCATTTCCATGGATCCTTCATCCAGGCAGCGGTGCAGGGCTACAACGTGGTCTCGTACTCTAGACGCTCCTGAACAGTAGTGTCATCTTTGTACTGGAGTCTGGGTGGCGTGGGGGAACAGTCGATGGCCAGGATGGCCTTGCGTATACTCCTGTCCAGTACGTGCCTCTCCCAGGCCGGATAGCGATTCCGACACAGGTCTATTTTGATGACTGTCTCCTCAATGCGTGGGGCACGGGAGGATGGCGTGGAGGGGGCGGTGGGTCTCACCTGAAACACGGGCATACAGCCGTCCCTCTCAGTGTATTTGGCGTCTCTGCCAATGGTGCCATCCCCCGAGATGAGGGGCACACCCCGATTGGACCTCAGTGAGTTGGTGGCCCCCTCGGTGGGCAGCATGAAGGCAGCGGTGGGGTCGTCCAGCACGAGGCTAGGCGAGTGTCCGAAGCGGGGCCCGTTGGGGTGAAAGAAGGCGTAGTACATGAGCATGAAGACGATGCCGGTGAGGAAACTGCTGAAGATGACACAGAGGGCGGGGACGGCGAAGGCATCGGTGCTCTGAGGGACGCGGTACAGGTACCACAGGGCACTCAGAGCAGTGTTCTCCAGCAGGATCACAAAGTAGTAGATGAAGAGCCGACACCGAGTACGACCCTCCTTCACATTAAACCAACTGAAGATGTAGATGATGCCCACTACCATGTCGAAGACAATCTCCTCCCACTTGGTGATGCAAAACTCGGTCTCGCAGTGGACTATCCAGAAGGTCATGAAGCACCAATGCAGAACGATGAAGATGCCGAAGTAGAGCTGGAACACGGAGGCAAACAGGGCGAAGGTGATGACCCGGGCAGCGATGGTGAAGAAATGCCAGCAGAACTGGATGATGACAGCCAGGTAGCTGATTGGCTTCTTGTCGTCCCGGGAGTCTCGCAGCGCTTTCTGATAGGATGCCAGGGCCCAGGCCAGAGACACAAGGGAGGCAGCCGCTGTCATTCCTACGGAAACACAGAGCGGACAAAAAAAACGAATTAGAGACACAGTCACAATTACATTTACAGGCATTACATATTGGTAGTAATGTGTGGAGTTTTAGTTCCTGTAAATCTGCCATGTGACGGCTTCTTAAATAATATACTATAATGTCACCAATGGAGGAGTCACAGAAAATGTGTGATGGAAAAATATATATTTTGCAGGAAGTATCTAAGAGAACTTTTCAAAGAGCATTGCAACACCAAACAGAACCAGGAGCCAAACTCAAATTATTTTGCACCAAACCCAAACAAAAGCACATTTAGGAGACAAAAAACCCTTAACTAGTGTCGATGTCCGCACCCACACGGGAATCAAATTAGCAGAATAATAAAAAAAGAACCATCAAAATCCATCTATTTAAGCTAGAGATATCTCTTTCTTTGCATGGGCTGACCTTCTGAAATAGTCCAGCCACACAGACAGTATTGTGAAGAATTTGAGGCTGAAGAAATTCGGCTTGGTCCATAAGACCCTGTTCACCCCGCTACCATCCAGAATGCGAGGTCAGTACAGGTGCAACAAAGCTGGGACCGAGAGACTGAAAAGTAGCTTCTCCCTCAAGGCCATCAGACTGTTAATTGAATAGACACCACGAGCCTCCACCCACAGTACCTTGCCCTCAACTTTAGTCACTGTTACAAGTCTACCCTGCACCTTAGAGGCTGCTGCCCTATGTACATCGTCATGAAGCACTAGTAACTTTAATAATGGGACACTGCCACTTTAAATCATGTTTACATACTGTTTTACCCACTTCATATGTATATACTATATTCTAGTCAAAGCCTATCCTATTTAACTATTGCTGTACAGATAGTATTCTTCAGATATACTACATATTTCTAGCCATATACTATCCGTATTGTCTATACAGCCCATCACACATATACAATTGTCTTTTCAGAAGTTTACAAACAAGGTTGGTTAAACTCGTGACTCCATTTCTTGTTAACAAACTATAGTTTTAGGCAAGTTGGTTAGGACATCTACATTGTGCATGACACAAGTACATTTTCCAACAATTGTTTACATACAGATTATTTCACTTATAATGCACTGTATCACACCTCCAGTGAGTCAGAAATGTATATACACTAAGTTGACTGTGCCTTTAAACAGCTTGGAGAATTCCAGAAAATTATGTCATGGCTTTAGAAGCTTCTGATAGGCTAATTGACATCATTTGAGTCAATTGGAGGTGTACCTGTAGATGTATTTCAAGGCCTACCTTTAAAACTCAGTGCCTCCTTACTTGACATCATGGGAAAATCAAAAGAAATCAGCCTAGACATCAGAAAGAAAATTGTAGACTTCCACAAGCCTGGTTCATCCAATTCCCAAACGCCTGAAGGTACCACATTCATCTGTACAAACAATAGTACGCAAGCATAAACACCATGGGACCACGCAGCCATCATACCGCTCAGGAAGGAGACGTGTTCTGTCTCCTAGAGATGAACGTACTTTCATGCGAAAAGTGCAAATCAATCCCAGAACAACAGCAAAGGACCTTGTGAAGATGCTGGAGGAAACAGGTACAAAAGTATTTATATCCACAGTAAAACAAGTCCTATATCGTCATAACCTGAAAGGCCACTCAGCAAGGAAGAAGCCCCTGCTCCAAACACTCCATAAAGAAGCAAGACTGCGGTTTGCAACTGCACATGGGAACAAAGATCATACTTTTTGGAAAAATGTCCTCTGGTCTGATGATACAAAAACAGAACTGTTGGGCCATAATGACCATCGTTATGTTTGGAGGAAAAAGGGGAATGCTTGCAAGCCGAAGAACACCATCCCAACAGTGAAGCACAGGGGTGGCAGCATCATGTTGTGGGGGTGTTTTGCTGCAGGAGGGACTGGTGCACTTCACAAAATAGATGGCATCATGAGGCGGGAAATGTGGATGTGGATATATTGAAGCAACATCTCAAGACATCAGTCAGGATGTTAAAGCTTGGTCGCAAATGGGTCTTCCAAATGGACAATGACCCCAAGCATACTTCCAAAGTTGTGACAAAATGGCTTAGGACAACAAAGTCAAGGTATTGGAGTGGTCATCACAATGCCCTGACCTCAATCCCAGAGACAATTTGTGGGCAGAACTCAAAAAGTGTGTGCGAGCAAGGAGGCCTACAAAGCTGGTTCAGTTACACCAGCTCTGTCAGGAGGAATGGGACAAAATTCACCCAACTTATTGTGGGAAGCTTGTGGAAGGCTACCCGAAACGTTTGACCCAAGTTAAACAATTTAAAGGCAATGCTACCAAATACTAATTGAGTGTATGTAAACTTCTGTCCCACTGGGAATGTGATGAAAGAAATAAAAGCTGAAATAAATCATTCTCTCTACTATTATTCTGACATTTCACATTCTTAACATAAAGTGGTGATCCTAACTGACGTAAGACAGGGAATTCTTACTAGGATTAAACATCAGGAATTGTGAAAAACTGAGTTTAAATGTATTTGGCTAAGGTGTATGTAAACTTCTGACTTAAACAGTACATACAGTACCAGTCAAAGGTTTGGACACACCTACTCATTCAAGGGTTTTTCTTTATTCTTACAGCTTTGCACACTCTTGGCATTCCCTCAACCAGCTTCATCTGGAATGCTTTTCAAACAGTCTTCAAGGAGTTCTCACATATGTTGAGCACTTGTTGGCTGCTTTTCCTTCAATCTGCGGTCCAACTCATCCCACCAAAACATCTCAATTGGGTTGAGGTCGGGTGATTGTGGAGGCCAGGTCATCTGATGAAGCACTCCATCACTCTCCTTCTTGATCAAATAGCCCTTACACATCCTGGAGATGTGTTGGGTCATTGTCCTGTTGAAAAACAAATGATAGTCCCTCTGAGCGCAAACCGGATGGGATGGAGTATCGCTGCAGAATGCTGTGGTAGCCATGCTGGTTAAGTGTGCATTGAATTATAAATAAATCACAGACAGTGTCACCGGAAAAGCACCCCCACACCATAATATCTCCTTCTCCATGCTTCATGGTGGGAAATACACATGCGGAGATCATCCGTTCACCTACTTTGCATCTCAAAAAGACACAGCGGTTAGAACTAAAAATCTGAAATTTGGACTCATCAGACTAAAGGACAGATTTCCACCAGTCTTATGTCTATTGCTTATGTTTCTTTGTCCAAACAAGTCTCTTCTTCTTATTGGTGTCTTTCAGTAGTGGTTTCTTTGTAGTAATTCGACCATGAAGGCCTGATTCATGCAGTCTCTTCTGAACAGTTGATGTTAAGATATGTCTGTAACTTGAACTCTGTGAAGCATTTATTTGCACTCCAATCTGAGGCTGGTACCTCTAATTAACTTAATTAACCTCTGCAGCAGAGGTAACTCTGGGTCTTAATTTCCTGTGGCGGTCCTCATGATTGACAGTTTCATCATAGCGCTTGATGGTTTTTGCGACTGCACTTGAAGAAACTTTCAAAGTTCTTGAAATGTTCTGCATTGACTGACCTTCCTGTCTTAAAGTAATGGACGGTCTTTTCTCTTTGCTTATTTGAGCTGTTCTTGCAATTATATGGACTTGGTCTTTTACCAAATAGGGCTATCCTCTGAATACCACCCCTACCTTGTCACAACACAACTGATTGTCTCAAATGCATTAACTTATGGCTGCAGGGGCAGTATTGAGTAGCTTGGATGAAAGGTGCACAGAGGTGCCCAGATTAAATGGCCTGCTCCTCAGTCATAGTTGCTAATATATGCATATTATATTTGTTTGAGTCAGTGGTCTGGCAGAGAGCCAGGTCCTGGTCACGTGCATTCCACATGATATCGACTTGCGTTCCATTAATTCTATAGACACAAAGGAATTCTCCGGTTGGAACGTTATTGAATATTTATGATAACAACATCCTAAAGATTGATTCTATACTTAGTTTGACAAGTTTATTTGACCTGTAATATAACTTTTTGAAGTTTTCGTCCGAAGTTCGCCTGGACCTGCACGAGAATTTGGATATGTGTACTAAACGTGCTAAAAAAGTAGCTACTTGGACATAAATAATGGACATTATCGAACAAAACAACAATTTATTGTGGAACTAGGATTCCTGGGAGAGCATTCTGATGAAGATCATCAAAGGTAAGGGAATATTTATGATGTAAATTTGTATTTCTGTTGACTCCAACATGGTGGAGAAATGTTGTTTCTATCTGAGCGCCGTCTCAGATTATTGCATGGTTTGCTTTTTCCGTAAAGTTTTTTTGAAATCTGACACAGCGGTTGCATTAAGAACAAGTGTATCTTTAATTCTATGTAAAACATGTATCTTTCAACAAAGTTTATGATGAGTATTTCTGTTATTTGATGTGACTCTCTGCAATTTCTCCGGATATTTTGAAGGCATTTCTGAACATGGCGCCAATGTAAACTGAGATTTTTGGATATAAATATGCACATTATCGAAACAAAACATACATGTATTGTGTAACATGATGTCCTATGAGTGTCATCTGATGAAGATCAACAAAGGTTAAAGATTAATTTTATCTCTATTTGTGCTTTTTGTGACTTTGTCTTTGGCTGGGAAAATGGCTGTGTGTTTTTTGGACTTGGCGGTGATCTAACATAATCATATGTTGTGTTTTCGCTGTAAAGCAATTTTTAAATCGGACACAATGGGTAGATTAACAAGATGTGTATCTTTCATTTGCGGTATTGGACTTAAAATAGATTTGAATTTCCCGCACTGCCTAAGTTTTGATGTTTTCATCCTTATTCTACAATGTAGAAAATAGTCAAATGTTTTGACTGGTACTGTATACACTACCATTCAAAAGTTTGAGGTCACTTAGAAATGTCTTTGTTTGGCCTCCCGGGTGGCGCAGTGGTCTAGGGCACTGCATCACAGTGCTAGCTGTGCCACCACAGACTCTGGGATCGAGGTCTGGAGGTCCATGGGGTGACGCACAATTGGCCTAGCGTCGTCCGGGTTAGGGAGAGTTTGACCGGTAGGGATATCCTTGTCTCATCACGCACTAGCGACTCCTGTGGCGGGCTGGGCGCAGTGCACGCTAACCAGGTCGCCAGGTGCACTGTCTTTCCTCCGACACCAATGGTGTCGGCCTCCAGGTTGGATGCGCGCTGTGTTAACAAGCAGTTGGGTTCATTTGTCTTTGTCTTTATTTAAAACAAATGTTTACCCCCTTTTCTCCCCACTACTAACAATTGGATACCATGAAATTGGGGAGAAAAGGGGGTAAACATTTGTTTTAAATAAAGACAAATGTATTTGTTTTCCATGAAATGAGTTGCAAAATGAATAGGACATATAGTCGACAAGGTTATAAGTAATGATTTTTAATTGAAATAATAATTGTGTGGCAGCTACATCCGTGCAGACATTTGGCATTCTAGTTGTCAATTTGTTGAGGTAATCTGAAGAGATTTCACCCCATGCTTCCTGAAGCACCTCCCACAAGTTGGATTGGCTTGATGGGCACTTCTTACGGTACCATACGGTCAAGCTGCTCCCACAACAGCTCAATAGAGTTGGGATCCGGTGACTGTGCTGGCCACTCCTGGTATAGAATACCAGCTGACTGCTTCTTCCCTAAATAGTTCTTGCATAGTTTGGAGCTGTGCTTTGGGTCATTGTCCTGTTGTAGGAGGAAATTGGCTCAAATTGAGTGCCATCCACAGGGTATGGCACGGTGTTGCAAAATGGAGCGATAGTCTTCCTTCTTCAAGATTCCTTTAACCCTGTACAAATATCCCACTTTACCACCACCAAAGCACCCCCAGACCATCACATTGCCTTCACCATGCTTGACAGATGGCATCAAGCACTCCGACAACATCTTTTCATTTTTTCTGCGTCTCACGAATATTCTTCTTTGTGATCCGAACACCTCAAACTTGGATTTGTCTGTCCATAACATTTTTTCCAATCTTCCTCTGTCCAGTGTCTGTGTTCTTTTGCCCATCTTAATATTTTCTTTTTATTGGCCAGTCTGAGATATGTTTTTTTCTTTGCAACTGCCTAGAAGGCCAGCATCCCGGAGTTGCCTCTTCAATGTTGACATTGACACGGGTGTTTTGATGGTACTATTTAATGAAGCCTGTAATCGAACCCACAAATGCTGATGTTCCAGATACTCAACTAAAGAAGGCCAGTTTCATTGCTTCTTTAATCAGAACAACAGTTTTCAGCTGTCCTAACATAGTTGCAAAAGAGTTTTCTAATGATCAATTAGCATTTTAAAATGATAAACTTGGATTAGCTAACACAATGTGCCATTGGAACACAGGAGTGATGTTTGCTGATAATGGGCCATTAAAAATAGGAAGTTTCCAGCTACAATAGTCATTTACAACAGTAACAATGTCTACACTGTCTTTCTGATCAATTTGATGTTATTTTAATGGACAAAAAATATGCTTTTCTTTCAAAAACAAGGACATTTCTAAGTGACCCAAACGTTTGTACGGTAGTCTGTGTATATGCAGTGGGGAGAACAAGTATTTGATACGCTGCAGATTTTGCAGGTTTTCCTACTTACAAAGCATGTAGAGGTCTGTAATTTTTTATCACAGGTACACTTCAACTGTGAGAGACGGAAACTAAAACAAAAATCCAGAAAATCACATTGTATGATTTTTAAGTAATTAATTAGCATTTTATTGCATGACATAAGTATTTGATCACCTAACAACCAGTAAGAATTCAGGCTCTCACAGACCTGTTAGTTTTTCTTTAAGAAGCCCTCCTGTTCTCCACTCATTACCTGTATTAACTGCACCTGTTTGAACTTGTTACCTGTATAAAAGACACCTGTCCACACACTCAATCAAACAGACTCCAACCTCCCCACAATGGCCAAGACCAGAGAGGGTGTAAGGACATCAGAGATAAAATTGTAGACCTGCACAAGGCTGGGATGGTCTACAGGACAATAGGCAAGCAGCTTGGTGAGAAGGCAACAACTGTTGGCGCAATTATTAGAAAATGGAAGAAGTTCAAGATGACGGTCAATTTCCCCTCGTGGGGCATCAATGATCATGAGGAAGGTGAGGGATCAGCCCAGAACTACACAGCAGGACCTGGTCAATGACCTGAAGAGAGCTGGGACCACAGTCTCAAAGAAAACCATTAGTAACACACTACGCCGTCATGGATTAAAATCCTGCAGAGCACGCAAGGTCCCCCTGCTCAAGCCAGCGCATTTCCAGGCCCGTCTGAAGTTTGCCACTGACCATCTGGATGATCCAGAGGAGGAATGGGAGAAGGTCATGTGGTCTGATGAGACAAAAATAGAGCTTTTTGGTCTAAACTCCACTCGCCATGTTTGGAGGAATAAGAAGGATGAGTACAACCCCAAGAACACCATCCTAACCGTGAAGCATGGAGGTGGAAACATCCTTCTTTGGGGATGCTTTTCTGCAAAGGGGACAGGACGACTGCACCGTATTGAGGGGAGGATGGATGGGGCCAAGTATCACAAGATCCTTCCCTCAGTAAGAGCATTGAAGACGGGTTGTGGCTGGGTCTTCCAGCATGACAATGACCTGAAACACACAGCCAGGGCAACTAAGGAGTGGCTCCGTAAGAAGCATCTCAAGGTCCTGGAGGGTCCTAGCCAGTCTCCAGACCTGAACCCAATAGAACATCTTTGGAGGGAGCTGAAAGTCCGTATTGCCCAGCAACAGCCCCGAAACCTGAAGGATCTGGAGAAGGTCTATATGGAGGAGTGGGCCAAAATCCCTGCTGCAGTGTGTGCAAACCTGGTCAAGAACTACAGGAAACGTATGATCTCTGTAATTGCAAACAAAGGTTTCTATAACAAATATTAAGTTCTGCTTTTCTGATGTATCAACTACTTATGTCATGCAATAAAATGCAAATTAATTACTTAAAAATCATACAATGTGATTTTCTGGATTTTTGTTTTAGATTCTGTCTCTCACAGTTGAACTGTACCTATGATAAAAATTACAGACCTCTACATGCTTTCTAAGTAGGAAAACTTGCAAAATCTGCAGTGTATCAAATACTTGTTCTCCCCACTGTGTATATATATAAATGGAATATATGTATGTATATATATATATATATATATGTATATATATATATATATATATTTTGTTGTTGTTGTTGAGCTTTCCTATATCTCTCAGATAAAGGACAGACACTTCAAAACATACTTCCTTTTTATTTAATTTTGGACTATGTTATTTCCCCCATGTATGAATCTGTTTTTCAATGCGTTTCTATGGGCTCATAGCAGTAAGGGCAAATTCAATATTTCATCAAATCATTTTGTAATATATTTTTTATATACCTACAGGGGTCCTTAAATTCTAAATAAAATAGCTAAATGATCCTTGGGATGACCATCTTAAAACAATTCCATATGTTAGCTTAGTAGAAACCCAGCCCTGGGCCCATAGACCTTAGTGGGAGGAACTGCATGGCAATATCTACCAATGGTGGGGAAAAAAGTTTAAAAAAGTAAAATTCAAGATAGCTTAATTAATAGAAAATGACTCAAGTAAAAGTGAAAGTCACCCAGTAAAATACTATTTGAGTAAAAGTCTAAAAGTATTTGGTTTGAAATATACTTAAGTATCAAAAGTAAATGTAATTGCTAAAATACATTACCTTTGGAAAGTATTCAGACCCCTTGACTTTTTTCACATTTTGTTATGTAACAGCCTTATTCCAAAATTGATTAAATAAATAAAAAATAACAGGTTGTTAGACATTTTTGCTAATTTATAAAAAATGTAAAATAAAAATTACTTATTTACACAAGTATTCAGACCTTTTGTTATGAGACTCGAAATTGAGCTCAGTCACATCCTCTTTCCATTCATCATCCTCGAGATGTTTCTACAACTTGATTGGAGTCCACCTGTGGTAAATTCAATTGATTGGACATGATTTGGAAAGGCACACACCTGTCTATATAAGGTCCCACAGTTGACAGTGCATGTCAGAGCAAAAACCAAATTGTCCGTTGAGCTCAGAGACATGATGGTCACTCTGACAGAGCTCTGGAGTTCCTCTGTGGAGATGGGAGAACCTTCGAGAAGGACAACCATCTCTGCAGCACTCCACCAATCAGGGCTTTATGGTTGAGTGACCAGACGGAAACCTGGCACCATCCCTACGGTAAAGTATGGTGGTGGCAGCATCATGCTGTGGGGATTTTGTTTAGCGGCAAGGACTGGGAGACTAGTCAGGATCGAGGCAAAGTGGAACAGAGCAAAGTGCAGAGAGATCCTTGATGAAAATCTGTTCTAGAGCACTTAGGACCTCAGACTGGGGCGAAGGTTCACCTTCCAACAGGACAACGAACTTAAGCACACTGCCAAGACAATGCAGGAGTGGCTTCGGGACAAGTCTCTGAATGTCCTTGAGTGTCCCAACCAGAGCCCGGACTTGAACCCAATCAAACATATCTGGTGAGAGTTGGAAATAGCTGTGCAGCAACGCTCCACATCCAACTTGACAGAGCTTGAGAGGATCTGCAGAGAAGAATGGGAGATACTCCCCAAATACAGGTGTGCCAAGCTTATAGCGCTATACCCAAGAAGACTCGAGGTTGTAATCCCTACCAAAGTTGCTTCAACAAAGTACTGAGTAAAGGGTCTGAATACTTATGTAAATGTGATAGTTAAGTTTTTTTTTTTTTTAATTAGCAAAAAAATCTCAAAACCAGTGTCATTAAGGGGTATTGTGTGAGGATCGATGAGGAAAAAAAATATTTAATCAATCTTAGAATAAGGCTAAATCCTAACAAAAGTAAAAAGTACATACTTTTATTTAGGAATGTAGTGAAGTAAAAGTTGTCAAAAGTATAAATAGTAAAGTACTACAGATACCCCCAAAAACGACATAAGTGGCACTTTAAAGTATTTTTACTTAAGGACTTTACACCACTGCACAATTAGCTCAATATTAACCCCATTCTTTTCCAAGCTGCCTGTAAAATACAGTACTTCACAAGGCCCACTGGTGGCCCACTGGTGCTCTGAAAACTGAGGGACTTTATTGTTACTTGGTACTCAGTTAGCTCCAGTAAAGATGGCTGTGATGGCAGAGGTCCAGGGAATCCTGGCTGGAGAGTAATGACACTGGGTTTCTCTGAGGAGCTGGGTGCCATGGTTACTAAGTGCTCATGTTGCTGGAGTGATCGTTCTCTATCAAGAGCGAGAGGAGACCATCTCCTGGCCTCGATACCAGAGGGAGACAACAGCCCACACATGCACTTCTACACACACACACACACACACACACTAGAGCAGACATTAGAGAAAGAACAAGTCGACAGACTGAATTGACTGCATTTAACTAGCTTTGTGAAGTAAATTCTGTTGAATACATCTACTGTTTATTATTCCTCTGTAAACCCCTAGGGATTCAATAGAAACTCTTTAGACTACAATTTGACTATAAACACTGAAAGCAGGAGCAATAAGATGCTAATTGGCAGCCATTCAAGTTCATGCAACCCTTTAATCACACGGAGGAGGACCATATAAAATCCTGGTATACATCCCAAATAGTACCCTATTCCCTATAGTGCACTACTTTTGAGCCCACTATAGAGCCCCCCACTATATAGGGAATAGGGTGCCATTTTGGATGTAGACCTGGACCTCTCTCTGGCAATTATACAATGGTGCTGTTGGACCATGCCAAACGAAGATGGCTTCCCATTAACACGAGTGGCTCTGAAATCTTAATTGCAACAGCTTTGTATCCAATTAAAAGTTAAGGCTTATTTTCCATCAGCCTGTTCAGAATGGAATGTCCCCATTCAGCCCACTCTCCATTTTCTTTGGGAAGCTTAATAAACCATGTTATTCAATCATTGAGCAAATAAAAAGTGAGGAACAGTCGTTATTACGGCGCACGACAGTCACTTACTCTTTGCCATAATTCGAGGCAGCTAGGCCTCTCAGTAAACACACTTGCTCTGTTGCTTTATTACATTCT
Organism: Oncorhynchus tshawytscha; assembly: GCF_018296145.1. Taxonomy (NCBI): domain Eukaryota; kingdom Metazoa; phylum Chordata; class Actinopteri; order Salmoniformes; family Salmonidae; genus Oncorhynchus; species Oncorhynchus tshawytscha. The sequence goes on along the minus strand of NC_056456.1, from coordinate 22,191,330 downwards.
CAAGAGCAAAGAGAGAGTGAAGCAATCTGGTGAATGAAGACTGGTCGAGCTGCGCCGATAACCTCAGTTCATCCAATAGTCTAAAGGCCTGGCTGGGTGGACTAGGTTGTGCCTTTAAAGGTTCGATCAGATCAGACCACATTGAAATGGAGATGATTGCTATTCATTTTAACACAGCTCCCTTGGCTCCTCTTACAATAAAGAGTTAGAGCTACCACTGTGAAGTGGAGCCTCATCCACAAAGAGGTCTGGCAACAAGCTGTGCTTTAGTGGGAAAAGTGAGAGAAAAACATGATGATGGCAAGGAATACTTAACATTCTCTAGACTGCACTGTTGTGGGAAAGATATTTGTCTGTCTATCCTGGATTTTGGGTTATGATGTGGCTGCTACAGATACTTTCTGTCCATATAGAAACAACCTCATACATAATCAATTCATTATCCTGCATATGGATTAGTAGATCCAGCGTCAATTGTTGAAAACGAAAGCCACCCAAACACCCTTCCAGATGTAAACGAAGAGCTTAGATGAAGTGGAAAATATAGGACATCTTCGATGTATGTGCATATATCAAAGCATGAAGATATTATGTTTTAGTAGTGCCTCACTCAAAACTCTTTGCCTCCTTGTGGATGGATATTTATGTGGCACCACGGCCCTTCAGATCATGCATTTTGGTGCCACGTCAACCCTGTCACATTACTCAAGAAGCCTTTCAGTACAGCAAAGTGTGAGCCTATTATCCTTTCTGTAGCTTCCCTTTGTGTAATGTCTCCTAAATAAGTCTCTATGGGACTAAGTGGAACTATAGGCGTGACTTAACTCCCTGTTCCTGGCCTTTAACACCCAGGACCATCACGGTCAATTGCATTTTGTTATCAGAAGTGAACATATGGCTGACTCCTGCGCTTCCTAGTACATTTCACTTCAAAGTCAAACCGAGTCCGCTTTTTTTAAGGATGTCAGAACTGGATGGTGTGATGTATACAGTAGGACAACATGTTCATTAAACATGGCAGAAAATAATTATCTTTCTTCGACCACTACTGTCTGTCCACCACATACAGTACATTGAGCTGGGAGAATCAGACAGCTGTCTGTCTATCTATCAATAATATAACTATGTCTTTAAGCAGATGCTTTTTTTAAAAATCAACTGCATCTACTATATCGATTGGTCTATTTATTTACATGTGTGTATTTGCTTGTCATTGATTAATGACAGTGTTAAACCCAGTTAGATGCAGGCCAGGCCATTAGGTGTTGGCTGTTGGGGCATGATGAAAGGGTTTAATGACTACTGTGTGGAGTGGGATAATTAACAGGCTGAGGCCAGGAGTGGCAGGGGACTGGGAGGGGGCTGTGATTCTTATTTTGGAGCTAGGCCCTGCGTGCATGCGTTTGTGCACGTTTAGCACGCGTTTAGTTTAGTGCATGCGTGTGAGTGTGTGTGTGCAAGTGCGTGTGTGTTTCTGCGGAAGGAAGCATAGCCCCTCCTCTGCCCTCACACACAAATGTGCAGTGCATCTCGATGAGGGGAGGGAAGCCAAAGCCAGAGGAACCTGCCTGGCTGGAATGGTCCAGTAGCATGCTTCCTGGTTACTGGGCTGTGTGATTTGACTGGTCATGTAATGCTCCTCTCCTCTCCTCTCTGCTCGTCTTGCTCACAGAAGCTACAGTAATTTGGGGAATGGGGCGGGCTGGGGACCAGGGAGGAGAGGGGGTTATGTAAACCACAGCAGCAGCACTGCAGCACTGTCTGGGGCTGCAACATCCCAAATGGCACCCTATTTAACCAGACTAGTGCACTATATAGGGAATTGGGGGCCATTTCGGACTGCAAAGGATCTGCCCAAAAGTACTATATAATTACTATAGAGTATAAGCACTATATAGGGAATTGTCATTTTCAGACGGAGCCTGTGTCTCCTTAGTATCTTCCACACAGAGGACTTAACAGTAAAATAACCAACTGATGGGAAATACCTGCTTCAGCAGCAGCAGTAGCAAGGTCACTGTTGACAGCACTGGGAAATGGATATAGGAAATAAAACACTCATGAGTGTCTGCTTCCTGGTATACTGTACAGTTGAGCTTTGTCAGAGTGGTTTTCTCCTCATCGACCCATGCCTTTGGCAACCATAGTGTTACTGATAGTTCCTTGGTTTGTCACTGCTTTTATAAAACGACACTATGGATTTCTCACTGCAAGCAACAGAGCTGTATAACTTACTCTCTAGATAACTCTCTCGGTGACACTTAAAAAAGATTCTCTGGTACTTTTGTATACTTTTTAGCTAGTAGTTCTGAAATTATCACCACGAGCAAAAAGGGGGTAAACATAGGAAAAAATGGCTCTGCGCAGCTTCCAGAAACACAAACAGACCCTACAGAGCCCCAGTACAGCAACACAATTAGACCCAGTCAAATCAGTCCCTTTCAAAAGGTGCTATCTAGAACCTAAAAGGGTTCTTCAGCTGTCCCCATAGGAGAACCCTTTGAATAACTATTTTTGTTTCCAGGAAGAACCCTTTGGGTTCAATGTAGAACCCTTTCCACCTTTCCATAGATTATGCATGTATGAACTACACGTTGACACATCCAGCCCAAAGCAGCAGGTTTAAAAAATACTTACTAGTCGCCAAAGTACCGTAGCATGTCTTTAAATCTTAGGGCAACTTCTACTTTTATCTTCTTATCTGGTTTGAAAGGTTGAATAATATGACATCTGTAGCCGCTACTCAGACTGTGATGTCCAAAAATAAGTTCTTTGATCTTCCCGAGACATCACACAGCACCTTATCGATGCATACAAAATGGAATTCCTTGTCCTGGATTGACTTCAAACGAAGTGAATGCTGCTCTGATGTGAAAGGAATCCCTAGCATTTTCAAGGTTGGAAAGAATATGTCTCCTTTTTGGAAAATAGAATGTGAAGCGATTGTAGAATTGCCAAAATATTCCTCATAAATTGGTCAAAATAGGAATGCAATGAGTTGAGACATCAGAGAGAGAGAGAGAGAGAGAGAGAGATGTGAATGATCTGAGTGACAAGACAAAAATTCACAAAATGGGACGAACACCAAATTGGGACTCTGCATGCAGAATTCTGCAAAAAATATCCCCCAAAACACTGCCCAGAAAATGAGGTGGAAACTGAGCTTCACTTCCTAACCTCCTGCCAAATGTATGACCATATTAGAGACACATATTTCATGTGAAATGTCTTTATTCTTTTGGAACTTTTGTGAGTGTAATGTTTACTGTTCATTTTTTGTTAATTTCACTTTAGTTTATTATCTATTTCACTTGCTTTGGCAATGCAAACATATGTTTCACATGCCAATAAAGCTCTTAAATTGAAGAGAGAGAGAGGGAGATCATGGCCGCATGATCAAAATAACATCTTGCTTAACTGCAGGGATTTGAAAAACAGC